>NC_089249.1:60886138-61193638 GCF_963930625.1 Muntiacus reevesi | reverse complement strand
TTGAAACAGGAGAAAATTGAAATACTAGATTTTTGGGGACCCTCATGGTTTTGGCCAGATTCAGCCACTCCCTGCTTCCCCCCTGGGATCTCAAGATTGTTGTTTTCATTGAGTCCAACTCTTTGTGACCCCATAGACGGCTGCACTCCAGGATCCTCTCCCAGAGTTTACTCAAACTCAAGTCCATGGAGTCAGTGATGCCATCCAACCATCTCATCCTCTGTCATCCCCTTCTCCTCTTGCCTTCAATCTTTCCTAGCATCAGGGTCTTTTCCAATGGTCAGTTCTTTGCATCAGGTGACCAGAGTATGCGAGCTTCAGCTCCAGCATCAGTCCTTCCACCAGGGTTGACTTCCTTTAGGATTGACTGCTTTGGTCTCCTCGCTGTCCAAAAGACCCTCAAGAGTCTTCTCAAGCACCACAGTTCAAAAGCATCAATTCTTCGGTGCTTGGGATCACACAAGGATACTCTAAGTCTGCTCTAACCAAAGCCCTTCTGGTTCGATATCTTGCATTTACTGTCAATGACCTCTTTGAGTTACACTTACAAAACCTTTTACAATGTAGATCATATTGTCAGGCTGCTTTTCCAGTCTTGAAATAAACATATAACAGCCCTTGCATCTTGAAGCTGTCTTTACCTTGCCAGTGGACTCCCAATGGCAACACAATCTCTGTCACCTTGAACAACTCTCTTGTTGCCAAAATACACAAATGAATAAAGAGAAGAGCGAGAAGGTGGTGATAACAGCTGCAGATGCTATAGTTGGTGGGTGCAGAAGCTGGCTTGTACCAGCCTAGGGGAGCCAGTGGCAATGTCTGGTGATGCCACAAGGGACACGCATTCAGCCACTGTGGAGCATTCACACTGTGGACATGGAACCACGCTACAGATCAGGCTGTGTCTGGAGAGTGGGCAAGCCTGTGCAGCTGGGCCGTCCACACTCTTCTCGCCCCGTGTGTTTCCTTCTCGGCCGATCTGCATCTTGACCAGAAACACTTTCTGCAGCGTGCCCCACACCTGCCCACGTGTGACCATGATTTCCGTAGAGTGTGTTGGTCTTGATACAGGGAAACAGTGAAGGCTGAAATCGTAACCTTTGGTCATCAGACAATAATCTGCCTTCTGTGTTGGGATGAGGTTCTTGGGCTCAGCCCAGCACTGGTGGGGGTACTCTGGTTTTTAATGAAAAGAGTTCATTAGCAGAGAGCATCAGTGGATTCCAGCAAATGCGCTAACTTCTCCCTGGACAGCAGGGCCCGGTGAGGCACTCTGCACTTGGCAGGACAATAGAGCCCCATCCTGTCGGGTTCAGGGGCCACGAGGTTGAGATGTGGGGACAAGAGCATGGGGGTCCATGGCTGTGGGCTCAGCTCTGGACCTCACCGTCATTGCAGCAGATGCCGGGCCCCATGCCCTCAGCTTGCCCCCTTCACTGCGGAGGTTCAGCAGAATCTAAGAGGTGAGAACATACCCCTCAAGGGCTCGGCCTGGGGCCTGGACACCTCGTGTGTTCCTGCTCATTGTGTGATTCTGTTATGTCAGACCAGTCCTGTGGGTGCTGAAGTGAGGGCTGTGAGTCACACAAACAGCAACAAAACCAGGGAAATAACGAGCTGCCTCTGCACCCATGTGGGGACCTCACGACACACATGGGCATCTGAAAAGCTCAGAGCAGCCCTTCAGGTGCGGCAACTGTTGGGCTCAGAATTTTCCAAACATATGTCAGCAGAGGGGACCCGCTCCTGGCAGAGGTGCTGCTCTGACTCTCCACACTCCTCAGCTTGACTCTCAGTAACCCTGTTGGAGTTGGAGAGCTGGGAATTCCAGAGTCTTCTGTACGAGTCAGGAGGAAATTCCCTGGGCTTTGGGGAGCACCTGATGCCCCAGGTATGTGATCTGATGTCCTAGTTTGCATCAGGAAATAGGGCTGAGATGGGGTCTCATCAACACCCAAGGTAGGGGGAGATAAATAAACAGATGGCTCCGTCTAGTCAAGGCTATGGTTTTTCCAGTGGTCATGTATGGGTGTGAGAGTTGGACCATAAAGAAAGCTGAGCGCTGAAGAATTGATGCTTTTGAACTGTGGTGTTGGAGAAGACTCTTGAGAATCCCTTGGACTGCAAGGAGATCAAACCAGTCCATCCTAAAGGTGATCAGTCCTGAGTGTTCATTGGAAGGACTGATGCTGAAGCTGAAACTCCAATACTTTGGCCACCTGATGCAAAGAACTGACTCATTTGAAAAGACCCTGATGCTGGGAAAGATTGAAGGTGAGGGGAGAAGGGGACGACAGAGGATGAGATGGTGGGATGGCATCAGACACAATGGACATGAATTTGAGCAAGCTCTGGGAGCTGGTGATGGACAGGGAGGCCTGGCATGCTGCAGTCCAAGGGGTCGCAGAGAGTCGGACAGACTGAACGACTGGACTGAACTGAGGCCCTCCAGGGTGTCCTCCGTCCCAGCCCTCGCCCACGGTGTGGTGACACCATCCAGCATCCTCCTTAGCACTTGAAGCTGTGCCGTTGTTGTCTAAGGAGTGAACAGACAGGTGGGTGAAGGATGCCAGTGCCCCTGGGCAGGGGCTCAGAGGGGGATGGGTGCAGGCTGGTCCGGCCACATCCGGGTGAGGAGGCAGAGGCTGCAGGGAGAAGCCAGGAGGAGTCCAGAGGGCGAGGGTGTGGAGGGGGGTCCTCACGGTGACACTCTTCCCAAAGAGCACGGGGGCCAAACCGTAGCCTGAGCTCAAGGACAGGGCGTGAGTGGGAGGCAGGAACGGGGCGGGGGCAGCTGACATAGGAGATGTGCAGAAGCGGGCACAGGCCTCGACTTCAGGAACCCGTCTACAGCCGGGAGGGGCAGAGCGTGGGAGAGCGGGAGGGCTTCTCCGCGATGACCAGGATGTCAAATCCCAGCTGATCCCATCTGTGGCCAGGAGCATGGGAGAGCGGGAGGCCCTGGTCAGGCTGTCCCTCTGAGTGTATATACATCCGCACACAAGGAGAGGCTGCCGAGAAAGCCTGCTTCACAACGTGAAGAGGTTGCTGAAACGCCTTGTGCGATGTACATCTGCCAAGGGACCCCTGGCCCGCGGGCAGTAGGGGCGGGAGGGGAAGGGACTCCCGCCTGGCCTCCTCTGCCTACTCTGTCAGCTGAGCAGGAACCTCTTCTGCGTGTGTCCCAGGCGGGGCGCTCCAGGTCCAGGCGAGGACACGGCCGTGGGTGACGGAACCACAGAGAGCATTCACGTTTCCTAAGAGAGGCTGGCCACGGCTCACAGGTAACAGGGGAGGGAACGGGACTTCGGCCCAGAGAAATCAGGGTGGGCTACGCTCGGTGGAGGAGGAGTCTGAAGAGGATCCCGAGGCTCTGAGCCGAACAAGACCACCAGGGAGGATGCTTCCCTCGTCCCATCCTCGTCCCGCGCGGTACCCACAGCCCACACCCACCATTGCTGCCCATCCATCTTATTTCCCACGAACCCAAAAGGAGAGATAGCGGCAATTAATATTTTTATGCAAATGCCCTGTGCCTCAAGGCACATCTCGGCTGTGATTTATGAACAATGATTAAAAATAACTCATTTAATGTAATCTAACATGAACAAATACGAGAAGACAGGATTAAATTAAATTTCTTCCCCCTGGAAAAAGAGCTTTGAAGGTCACCACCCTCTTGGAAACGCAAGTAGTTTCCTTCATTGGCGTTCAGAGTTTCAGGCCCCAGAATGAAGTTCTAAAAATAAAAGGAGCTGCATTTAATATGTTGTCCTGCAATTAAGTCTGAGCTTCCTGTTTATCTTCAGTCGCCTTTCAGCAGCTCTGAGCTCCTTTTCTGCCCACAGAGCAAGGTTTTGAATTGGGGTGGGCCGGGAAGATTTCCCAGCACAACCATCTCCGCTGGACCCCAGGGGTCCCTGTCCAGGAAGAGCCGTGTCTGAAGGAACAGGCCCTGTTGTAGACCAACAGGTCTTACATCCTTCTTCCTGTGAGAAAATGCCTGAAGTTTCCAACCTCAAACCCTGCATAAGACTTCCCAGAAATGCAGCTTAGCAAGGGTGCAGACCCAGGACGCAGAATGGGGTGTCCACCTTTCCAGGCTGGGGCCTCCAAGTACACCACCGTTTTACACTTGGCTAATAGACACTGTTAGTGATGGAGGGGCCTTTAAGCAGGAAAAGCACAAGGAGAGGGTTTTGCCTCAGGAAGTCATTCTTAGCCTGAGAGCTGAGAGCTGATAGGAAGGAAACACAGCATGAAGTTATGTAAACATTTATCTGCCGTCCAGAGCTGTGCAAGCGCCACTGGCATCTTTTCTTCTATTTTTATTGAGGTATGGTTGATTTACAATGTTGTGGTTTCAGATACATAAATCTGAGAAAGATATTCTTTTTAATTGTAGGTTATTACAGAATATTGTGTAGAGTTTTCTGTGCTGTATTCAGTTCAGTTCAGTCGCTCAGTCGTGTCCGACTCTTTGCAATCCCATGAATCGCAGCACGCCAGGCCTCCCTGTCCATTACCAACTCCTGGAGCTTACTCAAACTCATGTCCATGGAGTCGGTGATGCCATCCAGCCATCTCCTCCTCTGTCGTCCCCTTCTCCTTCTGCCTTCAGTCTTTCCCAGCATCAGGGTCTTTTCCAGTGAGTCAGTTCTTCACATCAAGTGGCCAAAGTAATGGAGTTTCAGCTTCAGCATCATTCCGTCCAACGAATATTAAAGACTGATCTCCTTCAGGATGAACTGGCTGGCTCGCCTTTCAGTCCTAGGGACTCTCAAGAGTCTCTTCTCCAACACTACCATTCAAAAGTATCAGTTTTTCAGCACTCAGCTTTCTTTGTGCAGTATAGTAGGTCGTAAATATTTATCTATTTTATGTATGGTGGTGCGTGTGTTCGGGCTAAGCCACTTCAGTTGTGCCCGACTCTAGTTTCTTTTCCATGTCTGTGGGCCTGTGTCTATTGCATAAGTTCATTTGTATTCATTCTTAGATTCTGTATATGAGATGTCATATGATGTTTGTCTTATCTGACTTACTTCACTTTGTAGAATCATCTCCAGGTCCGTCCACATTTTTGCAAATGGCATGATTTCATTCTTTCTTAGAGCTGAATGATTTTGTTGCGTGTGTGTGAACTGAATATGAAATACATGAACCGCACCTTCTTTATCCATTCATCGGTTGATGGACACTTGGGTCGCTTCCGTATCGTGGCTGCCATGAGCAATGCTGTAATGAACATCGGTGCAGTTCAGTTCAGTTGCTCAGTTGTGTCTGACTCTGCAACCCCGTGGTCTGCTGCACGCCAGGCTTCTCTGCCCATCACCAGCTCCCAGAGCTTGCTCAAACTCACGTCCGTAGAACATTGCAATGAACATTGGGGTGCATATTTCTGTGTTCTTTTGGATATCTCCCCAGGAGTGGAATTTCTGGGTAGTATGGTAGTTCTGTTTTTAGGTTTCTGAGAAACCTCCATACTGTTTTCCACAGTAACTGGACCAATCTTACTATGTTTCTTGTCTCACCTCATGACGGCAACAATGGGCCTTTATTCCAAGAGCATGTGCTGTGACACCAAGAATCCCAGGGAGGTAGATCCCAGGAAACATAATCCTTTGTGTTGGAGGACCCACCAAATGCATCACAAACCTCAGAGGCCCCAACAACTACCGTTTCTTTATGGTGACAAATACCCGCCCATCCATCCACCCATCTCCCCACCCCTTCACTCAGACCCCTGGCTGCACGTCCTCCACGTGAGGGCCTGGGGAACGTGCGGTCAGTCACTGTGTCCTGCTGTCCAGTCTGGAGGCAAGAGGAGGAGGCACTTACTTTCCAAGAGCTTCCTTTATGAGACAACTTGCCCATGTGATCTCACTTAATGTCCTTAGTGACTCATAGTAACTCTTATCTGAATAATAATAGTTACAATTCATTGGATTCATCTATTCACCCATTCACTCATTCAGCACACACTTACTGTGCATCTACTTGGCTCCAGGCAATCTTTATGTACTGGAGATACACCACTGACCATAGAGAACATGATATTGTCCTCATTGAGTTTACATTATCCTGAAATACCAATTATGCAGTACTTTCTGATGTTCACTGTAACATAAAAGCGAATTTCATCAGTTTCAGGACGATTCTTTGTTACTTTTTAACTTCTCTGAAGCCTGGGTGTCCTTTATCATGCCTGTTGGCCAGAGGGTGGTCTCATCACAGCGGTCATTGCCTGATCAGGTGTCCTGAAGATTGCAGTGGAGGGCTGGTGGCTTGGAAGGAAATTCTAACACCCAAGTGACTCCCTTAAGGCATAACACGCACACCCTTGTGGTGGTACAGAGGAGTGTGTCATGTGGAAGTACAGAAATACAAGCAGTTCTTAATAAAAAAAATGCAAAAAGTCAGCCTGCAAATATGAAGCAGTGTTAGGAGGACTAGTAGATTGAAGGGCAGACAAGGACCTCCAAGGATGTCCAAGTTCGAATCCTTAGGTTCCATGGCAAAGAGGGATTACGGTTGCAGGTGGAATTAAGGGTGTTACTCAGCTGACCTTGAAATTGGGAGCATATTTGTCTGGCTTTGAAGTGGGAAGAAGGTGCCCACCTCTAGAGGCTAGAGAAAGCAAGGAAATGGGTGCTTCCTGGAGTCTCCGGAAGGAACCAGTGCTGCCAACACCTGCGACATCCCAAGGATGCCCACGTTATAAGTCTGACCTACAGAACCACAAGGCAATGAACTAGTGGTCATGTGTTACAACATTGATTGCAAATGAATACGAATGTATTACCAAATTGACTTCACTTCTATGTTAATACACACAAAATCGACAAGGGATAAAAATCTATAATATGCAGATACTAGCTCTAAGTGACAGGAGAGCTTTGAAGGTAAGCATCTTGCTCATGGTGTGAAGTAACGGATGTCAATCCGCGTCACCTTTGTTGCTATTGAGCCTGTCAGTCGGCTCTCTCCCACCCCATGGACTGTAGCCCGCCAGGCTCCTCTGTCCACTGGATTTCCCAGGAAAGAACACTGGTTCCCATGTCCTTCTCCAGGGGATATTCTTGACCCAGGGATCGAACTGGTGTCTCCTGCATTGGCAGGCAGACTCTTTACAGCTGAGCCACCTGGGAAGCCCCAGGGACACCTTCCATCCAATGAATGAGTAACAACAAAGTGACATAATCACTCACATTCCCATTTGCAGATGTGGAAACAGAGGGGGGCAAGTAAGGAGCCACGGCCTCGCTCCTCAGCCCACTCCCAAACCCCCGTCTGCCCACTGCATCCTTCCGGTCTGAGTGATTGTGCCTGGATCTCAGAGGGAAAACAATGAACTTGGACCCTGGACTTGGAGGGCCCCTGCGGGCTTGGAATCGAAGCCAGGAAGTGTAAAGGGTCTGGGTCCATCCTTATCATCTGGCCCCAGAAGAGCAGGGGTGTGCTGGCCGGACTTCATCCCTCCTGCCCTGGACACCAGGGCCAGTTATGATGCTGCAGGTTCAGATGGATGTGTTTATCTCTCGGTGACCTGGAAAAATGAAAACCTTTGTTGCCTGTGGCCCTGGGCTGGATCTCTGAGCTGTTTTCCCAGAGACCAGGCACCGAGCTTGAGTTTGCTCTTGCAATTCACTGGCAGTGACCTCACTGGAAATAACTCTCACAAACGTGTCACTTAAGAATCTTTATGACTCATGCTGTTCATCTGTTTTCTCAACAGGTCAGCTCTCGGCTACCTGTGAAAAGAGTTTGCAGGAAACCTTCACAGATAAAGCCTCGATTCCCTCCCTCTGACAACTTGGAAGAACAAAGGTCTATGGAGTTGACAGGGAAGGGCAGGAGGAAGCGTCTTGTCTTGAGGCCCCGTGGGCACAGCGGACGTTGGCACACCCTCCACCCTCCCTGACGGGCACCACTTCACATGGTCAGCATCGCAGGTGCCATCTCCCCCTCACTGCAACCCTTCCCTCCTGGAGGGCAATGGAAGAAGGATTTACACATCACCTGCTTGGAGCAGGAGAGACGGAGTTTCCAGAACTCAAGCTGACCCACGTGGAAGTGAGCTGTGCTCAGCCTGGACCATCCTTTGTGGGGGACGAGGTATCACGGAGCCTTCTCGCCATCACACTGGGGGCTCAGGCAAGCTCCTGGGAGTGTAGCCTGGATCTGGGCTGCCAGGCACCCCCTGATCCCTCTTCCAGGGAACCTTGCCTCAGACAGCAGTTTATTCCCTGAGGCAGAAATTGTGGTGAATTCCCTGCAAAAGACCAGCATAAAAGAGGAAAAAATAGCAGGAGATGGCCTGCAGCCCGGCCTTCCTGGACTGTGTAACCCCAGCCAGAGCGTCCGTCCTTCTGAGCCCAGGCGTTCTTCATGTGTCAAATGGGGACAGTCACGGCCACCTCATATGCTCTCCAAGATTAACTGGAATAGGAAGGTGCAGGTGAATGCTCTTACAAGTCATAGATCTGCAAAATGCCTGTTGGGGGCTGCGGGAGGCAGCAAACATATGCAGGATCTGAATCAGCTCTGTGAGCACCTGTCCTGCTGAATCTACCTGCTCCTTTATGGGGGAAGGAAGAGTCCATCCTCCACATCCCGGGGTCCCCGCTCCCCCAACTGGTCCAGCCCTGTGAGGAGTCTGCGAGACCCTAAAGGCTGGAGATCCCCCCCGAGCAGTGTCCCCCAGTCTTTGTCATAAAGACACCTCCACGCCACTGGTGGCCATTTGTGATTTTGAGCAAATGCCTGAGCTATGGGCCCTGGGGATGCTGGGAACAGTGGGCAACTTCTCCTGGGTCCCGACAGGGCTTGTTCCGGCATGCGCTGTGCTGGGGGCACCCCAGAGAAGACAGAAAAGCAATCGGGATTCCATCCTGGGAGTACTGATGGTGGGCTTCGGGGAGGCAGGGGTGGCTAGGGATGGTAGCTCTGACGGGGCCATGAGTAGAGCCAGCACCAAGTCCCTCACAAGGACTCCCTCCCCAAGCACCCCCTCCTCGACGGCAGGGCCCTCAGCTGGGGGGAGGAGCTGATTCCCACCCTTTCGTGGTTTGAACATGAAGGGGTGCAGGGAAGTGGGGGCCAGGAGACTGGGTTCTCGCCAACTTGGTCTCTGATGTGAGTCCCAGCGGGAGGTAGGGAGGACACGCAGAACCACATGGACCCGCACGTGGACGGGCAGGGGGCCCAGGGCGCAGTGCTGGCAAGGACAGGCCCAGCGTGGGAGGAGGACGGGCTCCTGAACGGTGCCACCCCCACCCCCACTTCTCCAGCTGCCTCCAGCAGCCCCACTCTCCTGGGAGCACTGGCCTTGGGGCGCAACTCCCCGGGAGTGGGAGGCGTGCAGGGGTCGGCCGTGGCTCTTCTCACCGGACCGGACCCAGCGACCACTCCTTCAGTAGCCCGGGGCCTGGCCTGAGCTTGTGGTCCAGGGCAGCGACTCTGATTCTGGAGAAGGGCCTGGAGGGGACGCACAGGTGCACCCAGACAGGCGGGCGGAGATGTCACCAGACAGCCAGATGCCTGCAGGACGTTCCCTTTTCAAAGGACGGTGTGCCCCGGTCACGAGGACCTGCCACATCCACGTCCCAGGGAAGAGGGAACCAGGTTTGATGTCTTCCAAACAGTAGAAAGAAGAGAGGTGACCACTGCAGGGGTGACGGGACACCCTCCTTGACCAGCTGATGCCGCCTCCCCTGAACGCTCGTCTCAGCTAGTCTCCATCTGTAGGCTTGGCATCGCTCCCTTTGGGCAAACTGAACCTCTCTAGTCAGTTTCCTCTCCTCCACCGTCCTCCCAGTGGTCTCTGGTCATCCTCAGTATCTGACTGAAGTCCTCGTCCCACCCACCCCATCCCCAGGTGAGGTCTGGCCGCCCTGACCTGCCCAGCAAAGGATGAGCCAGCCATCTGAGTCCGTGTCCAGCTGCAGCAGCCTGCCCTGGGCTGCACGTCCCCACTTCTCCTTTTAGTTGTGGGAATCGGACCCTGTCCAGGTCTCTTTTCTCCTCTAACAATAATTCCTGAATAAAGTTTGTTTTTACCACTTCACAGCCCAGCTCTAGTTTTCTCCCACAGGGAGGACATTGTGCGCCTGCAGCAGATGGTGGCCGAAGGGGAGACCCGGGGAGACCCAGGGGAGACCCGGGGAGACCCAGGGGCAAGGGAGACCCGGGGAGACCCAGGGGAAGGGGAGACCCAGACGGGACTCGGACACGGGAAGGGCTACAGTGTCCTAAACCCCAGTGGTGCTGGGAAACAGCAGCAGGATGACCAGGAGACAAAACCAAGAACGATGCCCAAGTGAGTGAGCACGTGGCAGCTCACTGGGGCCCCGGAAGGACGCAGGAGCAGACCCTTTAGGGACAATTCAGCAAACTTGCAAAGGACCACCAGAACTGAACCTCAGTGAGGATTTTACTTGTTCAGGGTCACCATTCGGGGCCAGAGGCAGGACCCAAGCCCCGTCCAGAGACCTGCCCCTCATCTGAGCTCCCTCCTTCCACCACTGGCCATCCCTGCTCCTGGGACAGGAGCAGAAGGGGTCTGAGCCCGCAGGGGAGCCGGGAGCCTCGGGCAGTGGAGGCAGGGAGCCCATCCACAGCAGGGCGGGGGCTGGGGGGAAGCCGCCGGGCTCAGGGGTGCGGTGGGAGAGGCGGGGAGCAGCCGGGCCCAGCACCTCCCCCAGCCAGGCTTCCAACCCCCACCCAGGGCGGCCAGGGGGTTGGGAGAAGGGATGAGGAAAGAAAAGCTGATTTCAGGCAGGAAGCGGGAGGATGCAATCGGAAAGCTGGCAGGAAGGAGAAAGGACAGACCGAGTCCATGGTAGAAAACAGAGCCCGCCCGAGGTCCGGGTGGAGAACAGGAGAAAGACGGGGAAGATTTGGGGGAACTTAGGGGCCAGCAGAGAGCCACGTGGAGCTGGAGGCCAGAGAAGGTAAAGCTCTGAGTGACTGCGGCCAGCACCGGGCTTGTCCCCATGAGAATCCTTGACTTTGGCAGCAGGCCCTTGGGGCTTTGTGACCTCCAACAAGGGACAACATTGCTTCAAGTCCTGTTCTTCTCCTGTAAACACATGGAGGACAACCCATGCTTTTGCAGACAGCTTCATTCACTGATTCATTCATTTATTCAAGGATGAGTGCACCCCCCAGTCTTAGGAGTCTTAGGTAGGAAAGACCCACACAAGGGCTTTGGCACCTGGAAAGTGCCTCTCTGCTTGCTTCCCTGGTAACTTTATCCTGAGGACCATTCTGAGCCAGGAGTATGCAGAGTTGTGACTTCATAACCTGAGATTTATGTGTCATTAAGTTCCCGCAGTCCATGGTAATAAATAAGGGCTAAGTACCCAGAGCTCCCATTACGCTTTACCAGAGGAGAAGGAAGGTGGTGGGGGGCGGGCAGGGGGGGAGGCAGGACTGTATTCCGCCGCCCTGAGCGTGAGGGGCTGGGTGCCTGCAGAGCCCACAGAAGGGGTCAGAATTGCTGGGAAAGAGGTGCAGGGGAGTCGGGGGAATCCCAGAGAGATGGCCAGTTGCCCGCCTCACAAGGATGGATTTAGAGCCTCTGTAATCCATCAGGAAATGGAATCCAGTGCTGTTTATTGACCAGAAACCAGTTCATTGGGCATGAGGGGGAAGGTCCTTCAGCAGAAGGATGCTCAAGGCCCACTTGGCTATAAGCAAGATGCTCACCTGGAAGGTGCTTAAGGAAAAGCCAGGTCAACTCACTAGACTGTTCTAGAAGGAATAAACAATAAATCCTGGGAATATGGGCATCACATGACTCTAGGTATCTTGAGATCTATAGCTAATAATCCCCACATCCTAGCGTCTATATTTAAAATTTCCTCCTTTTTTAGGTTATTGTTTCAGACAGGAGTCTAGAGAATAATGAACATGTTGGTACCCAGTGCTTGGTTTTCTGTGCTTGCTTTACATGACTTTCTTTAGAAATAAAATGTTAATGGAAGAATAGAAGCATCCTAGTTATTGCTTTCTAATCTCACTGTTTTTTCAATTTTAGAAGAATTATTTGCATTCTATAACATTGGCTGAGCCATGAGGGAAGCCCAAGAATACGGGAGTGGATTACCTATCCCTTCTCCAGTGAATCTTCCTGACCCAGGAATTGAACCAGGGTCTCCTGCATTGCAGGCAGATTCCTTGCCAAGTGAGCTATTGGGGAAGCCCCATAACATTGGCTATATACACTGAAATCCATACTTCTGATCAGCATTATATTTTCAAGCTTTAAATTTTGGGGTACAAGTTTAATACTTTGATTTTCAAGTGTAATTTGCACCTCCTATGCCTTATTTAAGATCTCATTCCATTCCCAGAAGTGGTAAAGATATTATGTTGAATTCTGAAAGCTTCAGGATTGTGCATTTCTTGTTTCTGTCTTTATTGACCTGGAGTTTCTGTTGATGTGTGGTGAGATGTGTTGTATTTTTATTTCATATGGAAAACCTAACATCCCAAAGCCATCTATTGAATGACCATCCTCTGCCAGCTGATCCATAGGGCCAGTTCTGTATTCCATCAACACACACAGGAGCCTGTTTCAGGGCTCCCTGCCCCATTCCTATGTTGGTCTGTTCCCACATCACTATTGTACTGCTTTTATTACTACATGTTCACAATAAACGTTGATATCTGGAGGTAATGTAGGCTGTGACACAACAGAATGAAGTCTGAATATTCTTTTTTCTCTAATCTTTTGTTAATTTTTAAAGCTTATTTATTATTTACTTATTTTGGCTCTGCTGGATCTTCGTGGCTCAGTTCAGTTCAGTTCAGTCACTCAGTCATGTCCGACTGTTCGTGATCCCATGAACCGCAGCACGCCAGGCCTCCCTGTCCATCTCCAACTCCTGGAGTCCACCTAAACCCTTGTCCATTGAGTCAGTGATGCCATTCAACCATCTCATCCTCTGTCATCCCCTTCTCTTCCTGACCTCAATCTTTCCCAGCATCAAGGTCTTTTCAGATGAGTCAGTTCTTCATATCAGGTGGCCAAAGTATTGGAGTTTCAGCTTCAGCATCAGTCCTTCCAATGAATATTCAAGACTGATTTCCTTTAGGATGGTCTGGTTGGATCTCCTTGCAGTCCAAGGGACTCTCAAGAATCTTCTCCAACATCACAGTTCAAAAGCATCAATTCTTTAGTGCTCAGCTTTCTTTATAGTCCAACTCTCACATCCACACATGACTACTGGAAAAACCATAGCCTTGACTAGACGGACCGTTGTTGGCAAAGTGATGTCTCTGCTTTTTAATATGCTGTCTAGGGTGGTCATAGCCTTCCTCCTTTTCTCTCGTCGTGGCAAGGGGGGCTCCTCTTCCTTGTGGAATGTGCACTTCTTACCGTGGTGGCTTCTCTTACTGGGAAGCACCACCTTGGCACGCGGCCTCCGGTAGCTGCAGCACACGGGCTTAGGTGCCGTGGGATCCTCCTCCATCAGGACAGAACCCGTGTCCTTTGTGTTGGCAGGTGGACAATTTTTTCTTTATTTATTTATTTAAATTGGAGGCTAATAACTTTACAATATTGTGGTGGTTTTTGCCACACATTGACATGAATCAGCCATGGGTGGTTCACGTGTCCCCCATCCCAAACCCCCCTCCCACTTGCCTCCCCACCCCATCCCTCAGGGTCATCCCAGTGCACCAGCTTTGAGTGCCCTGTTTCACGCATCAAACTTGGACTGGTGATCTATTTCACATATGGTAATATACATGTTTCAGTGCTATTCTCTCAGATCATCCCACCCTCGCCTTCTCCCACATAGTCCAAAAGTCTGTTCTTTATATCTGTGTCTCTTTTGCTGTCTCACATATAGGGCCATCAAGACCATCTTTCTAAATTCCGTATATGTGCAGTAATATACCACATTGGTGTTTTTCTTTCTGACTTACTTCACTCTGTATAATAGGCTCCAGTTTCATCCACCTCATTAGAAATAGTTCAGATGTGTTCTTTTTAATAGCTGAGCAATATTCCATTGTGTTTATGTACCACAGCTTTCTTATCCATTCATCTGCTGATGGGCATCTAGGTTGCTTGCGTGTCCTAGCTATTGTAAACAGTGCTGCGATGAACATTGGGATACACATGTCTCTTTCATTTCTGGTTTCCTCAGTGTGTATTTCCAGCAATGGGACTGCTGAGTCATATGGCAGTTGTATTTCCAAATTTTAAGAAATCTCCACACTGTCCTCCATAGTGGCTGTACTAGTTTGCATTCCCACCAACAGTGTAAGGGGGTTCCCTTTTTCTCCACACTCTTTCCAGCATTTATTGTTTGTAGACTTTTTGATAGCAGCCATTCTGACTGGTGTGACATGGAACTTCACTGTGGTTTTGATTTGCATTTCTCTGATAACGAGTGATGTTGAGCATCTTTTCATGTGTTTGTTAGTCATCTGTATGTCTTCTTTGGAGAAATGTCTGTTTAGTTCTTTGGCCCATTTTTTGATTGGGTCATTTATTTTTCTGTATTGAGCTGCATGGGCTGCTTGCATATTTTTGAGATTAATTCTTTGTCAGTTGCTTCGTTTGCTATTATTTTCTCCTGTCAATCAATGTGATACACCACATTAACTAACTGAAAGATAAAAACCATATGATTATCTCAATAGATGTAGAGAAAGCCTTTGACAAAATTCAACATCCATTTATGATTTAAAAAAAAAAAAAAAAAAAACCTCCAGAAAGCAGGCATAAAAGGAATATACCTCAGCATAATAAAAGCCATGAACTCACAGCAAACATTATCCTCAATGGTGAAAAATTGAAAGCATTTCCCCTAAAGTCAGGAACAAGACAAGGGTACCCACTCTCACCACTATTATTCAGCATAGTTTTGGAAGTTTTAGCCACAGCAATCACAGAAGGAAAATGAAAGGAATCCAGATTGGAAAAGAAGAAGTAAAACTCTCACTGTTTGCAGATGGCATGATCCTCTACATAGAAAACCTTAAAGACACCACCAGAAAATTAATAGAGCTAATCAATTAATACAGTAAAGTTGCAGGATATAAAATTAATCACAGAAATCCTTTGCATTCCTATACACTAACAATGAGAAAACAGAAAGAAAAATTAAGGAAACAATTCCATTCACCATTGTGATGAGAATAATAAAATACTCAGGACTAAATTTACCTAAAGAAACAGAAGACCTATATATTGAAAACTATAAAGCGCTGATGAAAGAAGTCAAAGATGACACAAATATATGAAGAAATATACCATGTCCATGGATTGTAAGAATCAGTATAGTGAAAATGAGTATACTGGCCAAAGCAATCTATAGATTCAATGCAATCTCTATCAAGCTACAAATGGTATTTTTCATAGAACTAGAACAAATAGTTTCACAATTTGTATGGAAATACAAAAAAACTTGAATAGCCAAAGCAGTCTTGAGAAAGAAGAATGGAACTGGAGGAATCAACCTGCCTGACTTCAGGTTCTACTATAAAGCAACAGTTATCAAGACAGTATGGTACTGGCACAAAGACAGAAATATAGATCAATGGAACAGAATAGAAAGCCCAGTGATAAATCCACACACCTATGGACACCTTATCTTTGACAAAGGAGGCAAGAATATACACTGGAGAAAAGATAATCTATTTAACAAGTGGTGCTGGGAAAACTGGCCAACCACCTGTAAAAGAATGAAACTAGAACACTTTCTAACACCATACCCAAAAATAAACTCAAAATGGATTAAAGATCTAAGTGTAAGACCAGAAACTATAAAACTCCTAGAGGAAAACATAGGCAAAACACTCTCTGACATAAATCACAGCAGGATCCTCTACAATCTACCTCCCAGAGTATTGGAAATAAAAGCAAAAATAAACAAATGGGACCAAATAAACTTAAAAGCTTTTTCACAATGAAGGAAACTATAAGCAAGGTGAAAAGACAGGTGGATTCTTAACCTCTGGGCCACCAGGGAAGTCCATGTCTGTATATTCTGATCATGATTAGGACAGTAATCTCACATGCTTCTGTCCATCTTTCTAAGCTGTAATTCAGCAGTGAAGATAAAGACATTTTTAGGCAAAGCCTTTATCTGCGTGTGCTTCCTCTGGTTAATTTCCATGTTTTTACCTCTCCGTTTGTTAAGTCTCTCTTTTATGCTGGCTCTAATCTGATGCTCTTAGTATGACCAATGAACTTTAGATTTTGTAAATATGTGTGTCTAATTTTTATTTCTAGGGGTTTTATTTGATTTTTCTATAAATCTACTTACTGATTTCTACTTTATACTTTTATCCCTTAATCTGATTCTATTTATTTATACTCTTTTTCAGGTTGTTCTATGCTGTTTCCTCCCATTTGCTAAGGAAACACATGAGCAGGACCTGAAACCTGGGAGTGAGTAGATTCCATGTGTGTTGTTGCTTAGGTGCTAAGTCATATCTGACTCTCTGCAACCCCATGGACTGTAGCGCACCAGGCTCTTCTGTCCATGGGATTTCCCAGGCAAGAATGTGGGAGTGGGTTGCCGTTTCCTGGGTGTTCGTTGGAAGGACTGACGTTGAAGGTGAAATTCCAATACTTAGGTCACCTGATGCAAAGAGCTGACTCATTTGAAAAGACCCTGAAGCTGGGAAAAATTGAGGGCAGAAGGAGAAGGGGACGACAGAGGATGAGATGGTTGGATGGCATCACCGACTCAATGGACATGAATTTGAGTAAACTCTGGGAGATGGTGATGGGCAGGGAGGCCTGGCATGCTGCAGTCCATGGGGTCACAAAGAGTCAGACATGACTGAGTCACTGAACTGAACTGAACTGCCATTTCCTATACCAGGGGATCTTCCTGACCCAGGGATCAAACCCATGTCTCTTGCATTGGCAGGCAGACTTTTTACCACTGAGTCACCTGGGAAGCCCTCTATATCTGTGAAGGAGAATTCCAGGCCAAAGGAGCAATGATTCCAAAGCCAAGAGGAGCAGGCGACTGAAAGTTTCAGGAGGGAGGTGTGCACAGAGGGACGGCCAGAGCCAGCTCACAGAGTCCTGTAGGGCCAGATCTCAGACTTCACTCCAAGGGAAGAACCCCACTGGGATGTTTTAAAGAACAGATAGATATAATCTGGCCAACTTCCATTCATCTTTCTAGCTGCTTCTTAAATGTCATTTACTTAAAAAAAAAAAAGAAAGAAAGAAAGAAAGAAATGCCTGACCCTGCTCTCCATTCAGCATCTGGGCCCCACTGACTCCTAGCTCTTGATTCTTTTGCCCCCACCTGCTACACATGGCAGTGAGCAAGTCCTCATGCGTCCCACCTTCTGCGCACATAGTTTGCACATAACTTTGTGGTTTCTTTCATACTTGTCTCACAATGAAGCTGTGCACTCAGGGGTTATCAGACCATTCTGTCCAGCCAGCGGCTCCATGTGTCTGTCTGCTCCCAGCCTTACTGCTCGCCCACTCCTCGGAGCTCCCTTCTCTGTCTTCTCCACTGCCCCTCCCCTGAAAAGGCTGCTCTGTGTGCTGAGCCGCAAGACCTGTCACCTACCATGTGACTGCAGAAACATTGACTTCATGTCTCTACGTGTTAGTATCACCCTCTGTAAAGTGGAAGCAATAACAGTACCGACCTCGTGCGGTTTGGGTGAGTTCTGAGAACACAGTTGCCAAGTTCTCAGTACACAATCACCGATTCCCACCTTGTTTCCTCTGCGTCTGTCTGGGGCTCCTGGAACAGAACCCCGTACATGACCCTCCTATGGCATCTCTCCAGCAAGTCCTACAAAATTTCTCTTACTGTATCTTTCAGTTCAATTCAGTTCAGTTGCTTATTCGTATCAGTCTCTTTGCGACATCTTGGACGCTATCCATTCCTGTCCATCACCAACTCCCGGGAGCTTGCTCCCGGAGCATGTTCATCAAGTTGGTGATGCCATCCAACCATCTCATCCTCTGTTGTCCCCTTCTCCTTCTACCTTCACTCTTTCCCAGCATCAGGGTCTTTTCCAATGAGTCAGCTCCTCTCATCAGGTAGCCAAAGTATTGGAGTTTCAGCTTCAGCATCAGTCCTTCCAATGAATATTCAAGACTGATTTCCTTTAGGATGGTCTGGTTGGATCTCCTTGCAGTCCAAGGGACTCTCAAGAATCTTCTCCAACACCACAGTTCAAAAGCATCAAATCTTCAGCGCTCAGCTTTCTTTATAGTCCAACTCTCACATCCATACATGACTACTGGGAAAACCATAGCCTTGACTAGATGGACCTTTGTTGGCAAAGTAATGTCTCTGCTTTTTAATACGTTGTCTAGTTCAGCTACATAATGTCTATTTGACTCTTTTACAACTTCTATCTCTTTGCTGAGGTTGTTCTTATTGTTTGTTTCAAGAGAATTTATAACTGATTATTGATGCCTTTTTATGATCTTTGCTTTGAAATCTTGTCAGATAATCTCAGCATCACATTTGTCTTGGTGTCGCTGTCTGTTAATTATCTATTCTCATTCAAATTGTGACTCTCCTGGTTCTTGGTAAGACAGGTTATTTTCAATTGTATTCTGGACATTTTGTCTATTATGTTAGGAGAGTCTGGGTCCTGTTTAAATCTTTTATTTTAACAGGTGGTCTCCATGGGGTCACAGAGAGTTGGACACGACTTAGCGACTGAACACCACCACCTGTTTACAGGAGCACACAGGTCCTGTCCTACCCCAGGAGGTTATGGTTCCAATGGTGGTTTAATCGTTGGAGTTTGTGTGATATTAGTTTGGGATGCTGGGCTCATCTGGTGCCACTGGAGTGCCATTTATTCCACCTGAGGAATGGATGGGGTTTCAACAGACCAGGCCCCCATGTGTCTCTTGATGGTGGGGGGCGGTCTTAGCATTCCCTGGCCAGAAAGTCAACATGGGGGACCCGTTGCTGGTACCCCAGGCCTCCCACTGTTGGAGGAGTGGTGTCTCAGGCCCACAGCAACTGAGAGGCTCCCCAGCCGCACTGTTTACTTTGGGCAGTCCCCCTCGCGCTGACCCAGCATCCATGTGTCTAGGCTGGGGCAGCCTCAGGCGTGGTGAGGAAGAAGACTTCACACCTGGTCACTTACCTCTGGCAAAGCTCCCAAGTGATGTCCTCGACCATGGTCCTGGGACCACCTGTGTTGTTGGAGGACTCGTGGGATCAATGAGTCCTGGGGGTGGAAAACGGTAGGTTCCTTTCTTCTGTGAGTGAAGAGATGGAAGGCCTCCTGCCGCTGTGCCGTCCTTCCCTTCCCTGGGGTCCTAAGCAGTTTTCCTACCTCTTGCCAGTTTGCAGAGACCCTGGGGTCACTTCCTGTGTTACCCCTGGTTGTAGTTGGGCTGAGCAGAGGCAGCATCTTGGCCTGAATGAAGTCCCCTTGCTTCCATGGGCCCATCTCTTCTTGAGCTCCCAGGTCCATCCAGTTTGGGTCCAGGCCCCTTCTCCATCTCTCCTGCTCCTCTGGTTACAGGTTCTCCTTGGGTGACCTGCCTGCCCCCTGTCTTCAGAGAACATCTACATGCCAGTGACTTGCAAGTCCCTCCCTGCAGCCAGAGCCCCAGCCTTGAGTGCTAGACAGGTACACCCCTCAGCTACCCACGCAGCTTTTCTCATCTGATGCTTAGCTGCATTGCCCTCTTACCTGGCTAAGCAGAGCCACTGATTTTAGCCCCAAGATTCACGGCGCCTGTAGCTTTCTCCCTCTTAGAAGACTGCAGCCCGCCACCCAATCGTTCTGATCCGAAACCAGGGAGTGGTCACCAAACAGCATCTTCTGTGCTGCCCACACAGGATGCACTCCTGCCCCTTGACCCCTATTCACAGTCACAGCCATTACCCCAGTCCCAGCTGACCGCTGCATCACCAGCACAGCCTCCTTTAAGACCCCTCTGCATCCCCGCTGCTCCGCAGCAGCCAAGTGAAAGGTTGGAAGCGCAAAGCACCCAGGACACAGCACTTCTCAAAGCTCTCGTGGTTTCCACGACGCCTGGAATCAGAGACACGGGAGCCCAGAGACACAGGCCGGCCCTCCCCACGTCACTGCCTCCTCTGCCCGAGGCTGGCCTCAGCTCCCTCATTTCCAGCCCAGGGCGCCGCTTCATGTTCCTTCTGCTTGGGATGCTTTTCCCCCAGATCTCCTGTGGAGGCTGCTCCCTCAGGTCCTGACCAAGTGCCCTCTTCTCAGAGAGCCCTCCCCCTGGGGACAGAAGCTCTACTCAGCTCCTCCTCCATCCCCACCTTCAGGACGGTCCTCTGGGTCCTCCCCTCATCTGATCCTCCCCACAGCACAGCAAGTGCTGGGCATCCATCATCTGTTCACTCAGCCCGTCTCCGCTCCCAAGGACCCACACCCGGAGTCCAGGGCCCCATTTATACAGTTCACCACTGCATCCTCACCCCCCGCAGAGCAGGACCCCAGCAAGTGCATCTGGAGCATGACCGTGGCTCATGAGAGCATCAGCTGTGCTGGGCAGACGGCAGGGAGCATGCAAGGTATCCGAGCTGGACCGCTTTAGCATCCTTCCCATGGATCACTTCCCTTTTGGCTCCACTGTGAACCTGTGACCCTCTATCTTGGAGCCCCCTGGCTGGCGGGGAGAAAGAGGGAGAGAAACACAGGACAGCAGAGTGGGGAGGGGGGAGAGGTGGGCAGAAGATGAGGGTCAGAAAGGGCTGACTGGGCCCCCGTCTCTCCCAGACCCCGTTGCAGCCCCCAGATTTCTGGAGACCCTGTGAAGCTGAGCCCACACCCCAGCTGTGTTCCTAAACCAGACCCAAAGGGGCAAGGCTCCTCTAGCATGTGCCCCAGCTCTGGCGCTTGACATGTGATCTGTTTTGACATCTTCAATTCACAGACCCCTGGCCAGAACAGGGTCCCATGTTTACTGTGAAACAGGGAAGAAGAGAAGGCAGGAGGGGACCCTGTGAGGAGGGAGAGAGAGCAGGAGAGAAGGGAGGAGGCCTGCCAAGGACAGAGGGGGAAAACGTGATGAGCAGAAAGAAGCAAGGGCAGGAGCAGGGATGTAAAATGAGAGAGAGAATTCTTAAATTGGATGCTGTCTCTGGCATGGATTTTATAGCCTATTGTGAGATTCTAATGAAAACCAGGTCCTCTGTATTTTTTTTTATGTAGAAACCCCACCGAACAATTGTGGGGAGATTCACGGATTTGAACTTCTGCAGATCCAGTGACTCAGGAGCAGTGGAATGTGTTTTTCTTACCTCCTCCCTACTCCCCACATCCTGGTCTTCGGTGTGTGTTGCTCTCAATAGGGAAATAACCTTCCCTTTGATGTCAAATGGTCTCTGCATCTTGGAGAATCCTTGGGGCTGTGGTGGGAAGCTGGTGAAGCCATTCACTACAGAGCCTGGCAGCGTAGATAGGGGTTTGTAGACAAAATGTCTGTACGAAAACAATCTCTGGACCCAGAAGGACTGTGAAGCAATTTCACCGCAAAACATGGTCTTTTTTTATTGGCCTCATCCGTTCATTCATAAGCTGTGGTATCACACCTGTGCAAAGAGCCAGCCACCCATCCCTTCTTTCATTCCAGGGGCAGGAATTGAATCTCTATTGTTTGAAGAGGCTTTGTGGAGGACGGAAGGGAGAAGGGGCCTCACCCATGACTTGCAAAGACCAGAAGCAGGGTTTGCAGCCACTGAGGACTACTGCCCAGGTGCGTGACTTCCCAAGTGTAAAACGAGGCAGGTACCCAGTGATTATAAGTCAGGTGATGCGCTTAGGTCTTAAAATTTCCCTGTGACCTCAGCTCTTCAGGTATGACTTTCCCATGGACTGTTGATATTATTTGCTGCACACTTGGGATAAAACTATTTATTAACCTAATCACTTAAGACATATGCTCAATGATTTCTATTTCTTTTCTTTTTTTTTTTTTTTTTTTTTTTGATATAAAATTTCAAATGTACCTGAAAGTAGACAGGTCTTATTTTTCACATAGTCTCCTCTATTCACTAGTGAATTTTCCTTCCTTTAAACCTATCTTTTTTTTTTTTTTTAAACTCCAGATGTTGTATCACTCCTAAATGTGTCAGCATGTGTCTCTAAAAAATGGGCATTCTCACTTTTAACCAAATTCCATATCACATCTAACACGATTAATAATTTCTTGAATTCATCCAATGTGCAGTCCAGACAGCTCACAAATGTCTGCAGAGTCAGTTTGCTTAACTCAGAATCCAACAAGACAATGCAGTGACTGAGGTTGTTAAGTCTCCTAAGTGCCTTCGTTGCTCCAAAGTCCCTCATCCTCTTTTATCTGGTACATTAACTTGTTTTGGAAATTAGATCAATTGTCCTGCAGAATAGCAACCAAACAGGATTTGCCTGTTTGCTCCTTGTGGGCTCATCAGGCTAATCTTCTATTCCACCCTTTTTTTTTTTTTTTTCAAATGAAAGATGGAGGCTTGAGTCATTTCAGATGTAATATTTTGAGGAAGCACACATTATAAGTGGAGCTGTGTGATCCACACTATATCACATCAGGAGACACACTTTACAACCATCTTCTGGGATGTTAAGGTCAAATTTAGGTGGTGGCATATCGATCTTCCCATCGCCAAGTTTACTGTCATTCATCCAATGGATTCATCCATTGATAAGCATTGCCTCAGTTTGGTTCAGTTCAGTTCAGTCACTGAGTCGTGTCCAACTCTGCAACCCCATGGACTGCAGCATGCCAAGCCTCCCTGTCCATCACCAATTCCCAGAGTTTACTCAAACTCATGTCCATTGAGTCAGTGATGCCATCCAACCATCTCATCCTCTGTCATCCCCTTCTCCTCCTGCCCTCAATCTTTCCCAGCATCAGGGTCTTTTCAAATGAGTCAGCTCTTCGCATCAGGTGGCCAAAGTATTGGAGTTTCAGCTTCAACATCAGTCCTTCCAAAGAATATTCAGGACTGATCTCCTTTAGGATGGACTGGTTGGATCTCCTTACAGTCCAAGAGACTCTCAAGAGTCTTCTCCAACACCACAGTTCAAAAGCATCAATTCTCTAGTGCTCAGCTTTCTTTGTAGTCCAACTCTCCCATCCATACACGACTATTGGGAAAACCATAGCCTTGACTAGATGGACCTTTGTTGGCAAAGCAATGTCTCTGCTTTTTAATATGCTGTCTATGTTGGTCATAACTTTCCTTCCAAGGAGCAAGCGTCTTTTAATTTCATGGCTGCAATCACCATTTGCAGTGATTTTGGAGCCCCAAAAAATAAAGTCAGCCACTGTTTCCACTGTTTCCCCATCTATTTTCCATGAAGTGATGGGACTGGATGCCATGATCTTGGTTTTCTGAATGTTAAATTTAAGCCAACTTTTTAACTCTCCTCTTTCACTTTCATCAAGAGGCTCTTTAGTTCTTCACTTTCTGCCATAAGGATGGTGTTACCTGCATATCTGAGGTTATGCCAGTCCATTTGAGTTCACTGATTACTAAAATGTCAACATTCACTCTTGCCATCTCCTGTTGGACCACCTCCAATTTGCCTTGATTCATGGACCTCACATTCTAGGTTCTTATGCAATATTGCTCTTTACAGCATCAGACTTTGCTTCCATCACCAGTCACATCCACAACCGGGTCTTGTTTTTGCTTTGGTTCTGTCTCTTCATACTTTCTGGAGTTAATCTCCACTGATCTCCAGTAGCATACTGGGCACCTACCGACCTGGGGACTTCATCTTTCCATATCCTATCCTTTGGCTTTTTCATACTCTTCATGGGATTCTCAAGGCAAGAATGCTGAAGTGGTTTGCCATTCCCTTCTCTGGTGAAGCATTGCCTGGATGGATTAATTCTATAGAAGCTGCAGAGCAAATAGTGGTAAAGAACCCACCTGCCAATGCAGGAGACATAGAGATATGGCTTCAGTCCCTGGGTCAGGAAGATCCCCTGGAGGCGGACACAGCAGCCCACTCTAGGATTCTTGCTTGGAGAATCCCACGGATAGAGGAGTCTGGCAGCTATAGTTCATAGGGTCATAAATAGTCAGACATGACCAAAGCAACTCAGCAAGTACACACACAGAAAAATTATATAAGTCCTTCTACAGTTAACAATCTATGGCTTGAAAGAATAAAACTAAAAGGGACTTTGACGTGCTCAATGCTCAATGGCATATCACTGCATTAATTATTAATTTCTTCTTAAGCATGATGGAGAAGGGAATCAACACTTTCTAACTCTGCATTTTTCCAGGAGGATGGATGCCCAGTTATTTCAACTCTATCTGTGTTTACTGAGAAGTAACTGTGCATGGGTTTTTGGTGAGCATCTGGAGATCTGAGGTCCTTTCTGCCTTCAAGGAGCTCACCCTCAGGAAGGGAGAGAGAACAGAGCAACAGCAGTTCCTTTACAGTCCACCTTTCATAACAAGAGTCCTGTACGAGGAGCAAGATGGGCAAAAGACTGGGTATGAGCAAATGTGCCTCCACTGAGCAGAGCAGTTTAGCAGAAGACAAGGCATGAGTGTATACTGTGAGGGGATGAGGGCTTACTGTGTTTCCAAGCAGATGTGGGAGGGCATGCAGAGACCCTGTGCAAGGGCGGAGACGTGCAAAGTCTGCACGTAAGAGAGAGTTCAGTGTTCCTGGGGAACTCACATGGTCTGGTTGGGTGGAACACAGAAATGCCACGTAACTGACCATCCACATCATGATCTGCTTGGTACTCAAGAGACCAAGTCCAGAACCACCCAGGCAAACCACGATATAGGGTTACTGTGAACTTCAGCTCAAATGACGGAAAATAAAACTGGAGAATTAAGCAGGAATCAATGAAGGACCGACTATTAAGAAACAAATCTGGGTGTAGGTATTTGATTAGCATATTGTGGCAGAATAATGCCACCTCCTCTACAAGATGCCCTTGTCCTACTCCCTGGACACTGCACACATGTTCAGTTAAACATAAAGAGAAATCAATGCTGTGGATGGAAGCAAGGTTGCCAATCCACTGCCTTTAAAATACGGAGGTTATCCTGAATTATCGTCATCACAAAGGTCCTTAAAAGTGGAAGCGAGAAGCAGAAGAGGAGGTCAGAGAGGATGCGGCCGTGACAGGGTGCAGTAATGAGCCGAGACTTGGCCCTTCACTGCTGGCTTTGAAGATGGAAGGAGGGAGTCATGAGCCTACTGCTGCACATGGCTTCTGGGAGCTGGAAAGGGGGAGGAGACAGATTCTCCTGTAGAACTTCCAGAAAGAGATCCAGCTTTGCCAACACCTTGCTGTTCACCCAGAGAGACCCATAGCAAATGTCTGACCCACAGACTATAAGACAATTAGTCTGTGTTGTTTTAAGTGTGTGATTGTTTGTTACACCAGCCACAGGAAACTAGCAAAAGGGTCAACACATGACCCTTAAGTCTCATTTTTTGGAAAGCGAGGTGTATCATGAGACCATTCATTGATAAAGAGAAAAAAGAATCCTATTCAAGGACAAGGATGATAAATGCAGTTGATTCAACTACCTATTTCTTCAAGAGCCACGGTCACTGAGAGTCCTGAGGTCAATAGCATAGAAAAAGACCAAATGGCTGGATGGATCTCAAGAGATTTTTATGGTCCACATGGTATTTAGCACACCGCAGGGCTGAGAAAAATGTCTCAAAAGCAGACTCAGACTAGGAAGTGTTCATTAACATTTAAAGGCATTCATATCATAATATTATTTCTGGGTTCTATTCCCTGACCACGTCCATGGATCAACCTCGATCTATTGCTCATATTTTATGACTTGAATAACTGCCAAATTGATCAAACTCTTGGCATCTTGTGGTAACTGGAATATACATTTGTTGCCTGTATATCCAAACAAAATCATCTTCTCTGGGGAAAAGCTTTGTTTTAAACCATGGATTTGTAAGTAGACTACTATTTCAAACCTCAAAATTATCATAGTGTCTATCCCACGGTGATTATAGAAATCCATTTCTTATGCCAGAGGTTTGTTCAAGAAAGGCACAGCTGAGCCCTCGCTTGGTATAGCTGAAACTTGAGAGGATGAAGCAGGCTTGTTCCCTGGGTCAAGGCCATGAGGATGTAAATCCACTGCTTACAGCTTCAAGATTTGTCCTTGTGGAGTGGGTTTTGTATCAGTTAGCTTAGAAACTTTGTGCTGCAGTAATATGAATCCTCAAAGTATCCACTGACTCAAGACAAGAAATATTTGTTTCTGACCCACAGTGCATGCTAGTTAGAGGTTTGCTCTCTGTGTCTTCCTCATTTTGTGATTCTAGAAGAAGGAGGAGGCTCCCCCCAGACTACCTATGAACCTAGGACAGATGAAGAAGAACAATAGGACAACCACACAACAGCTCCTAAAGCTTCTGTTGGGAGGTGGTAGAGTGAATTCTACCCACACTCCATTGTCCAAGCAAGTCTGAGCCAGCTGTCAGCTGGAGGACAGGGGTGTGTCGTCATTTTGCTGGGGACAGGGGAGATGGGAGCTCTGTATCACCCCCTGCAGTGTGGCCTGAGACCCATGAGAGATGGGCGCCGAAAAGGGACCACCACGGTGTCTCCATTCTGGGATGCCACTGCTCCGGAGAGCTGTTGTGACCAGATTGTGGGAAATAAACCAACCACTTTATTTTGCTCGAGGGTGTTGAATTGGATTTCCATCCTTGGCATTACAAATATCTGGGCTGATTTTTATTCATTCCCCCCAGAGATGAGGCTTGCCAGGGAAGTTTTGTAAAGCTGAAATCTAGGATAAGCTTATGTGGATATGACCTTAATTTTTTTGCCATCTGTTTTCTCTCGAACAGTCAGATCACAATGTCTGATATGATGATTTAAAAATACTTAGTCTAAAACATCTTTGCAGGCTTTTTAATTGAGTTGAACACAAGTGAAGTAAAGTGCACAAATCTTAAGCTTCCAGCTCCTGATATCTTATAAAAGAAAATGTGTAAAGTCAAGTTTTTAAAAATTGAACATTACCAACATCCCAGAAGGCTTCCTCATGCCCCTTTCCAGGGTCAAAACATTGAACTTGAAATTAATGAGGGTTCACACACCACTTCATGTTGGTAGTAAGATCCACCCATTCCACTGTGTATAGCAATACTTGATTCTTCTGCTGCTATGTACGTATAGTGTGAATAAACCACAGTCCATTTGTTCACACTATCACTAGTGTACACGGTTGCCTCTAGTTCTAAGGCTCTTACACCTACAGCTGATGTGACCATTTCCCCTTCTGTTCCTCTGTTTCCATTTCTGTTGAATAGATGTGCTTTTGTGCTGGCCCAGTGTGCCTGGGAACCTGTGCTCGGAGATCACTCCATTTCTCCTTAGAATTCTCTAACTGTTGGGTTCGTGTGAAAAAGCAAGAGGGTTCCAGAAAAATATCTATTTCTGCTTTATTGACTATGCCAAAGCCTTTGACTGTGTGGATCACAATAAACTGTGGAAAATTCTGAAAGAGATGGGAATACCAGACCACCTGATCTGCCTCCTGAGAAACCTGTATGCAGGTCAGGAAGCAACAGTCAGAACTGGGCATGGAACAAGAGACTGGTTTCAAATAGAAAAAGGAGTACATCAAGACTGTATAATGTCACCCTGCTTATTTAACTTATATGCAGAGGACATCATGAGAAACGGTGGGCTGGAAGAAGCCCAAGCTGGAATCAAGATTGCTGGGAGAAATATCAGTAACCTCAGATATGCAGATAACACCACCCTTATGGCAGAAAGTGAAGAAGAACTAAAGAGTTTCTTGATGAAAATGAAAGAGGAGAGTGAAAAAGTTGGCTTAAAGCTCAACATTCAGAAAACAACATCATGGTATCTGGTCCCATCACCTCATGGGAAATAGATGGGGAGACAGTGGAAACAGTGTCAGACTTTATTTTTGGAGGCTCCAAAATCACTGTAAATGGTGATTGCAGCCATGAAATTAAAAGGCGTTTACTCCTTGGAAGGAAAGTTATGACCAACCTAGACCACATTTTAAAAAGCTGAGACATTACTTTGCCAACAAGGTCTGTCTAGTCAAGGCTATGGTTTTTCCAGTAGTCATGTTTGGATGTGAGAGTTTGATTGTAAAGAAAGCTGAGTGCCGAAAATTGATGCTTTTGAACTGTGGTGTTGGAGGAGACTCTTGAGAGTCCCTTGGTCTGCAAGGAGATCCAACCAGTCCATCCTAAAGGAAATCAGCCTTGGGTGTTCGTTGGAAGGACTGATATTGAAGCTGAAATTCCAATACTTTGGCCACCTGATGCAAAGATCTGACTCATTTGAAAAGATCCTGATGCTGGGAAAGATTGAAGGCAGGAGGAGAAGGGGACAACACAGGATGAGATGGTTGGATGGCATCACCGACTCAATGGTCATGAGTTTGGGTAGGCTCCAGGAGTTGGTGATTGACTTGGAAGCCTGGCATGCTGCAGTTCATGGGGTCACAAAGAGTTGGATACAACTGAGCGACTGAACTGAACTGAACTGATGTTGAGGGTGCATTAGGTGGATTGCTGTATTACTTAAAGTTGTTGTATCTACCTCTTGAATTGACCCTTTGATCATTAAGAAATGTCCCTTTCCACTATTACCACTGACCAACTTCAGCCCACCATGTCTGACATCAGTTCTTGAAGTTGGTATCTGTGTGATGCACTTTATAAATATCATTTTGCTTTCAGTCCTTCTTTGTCCCTCTCTTGCACTTAATCTGTATGGTGGTTGTTGCTGTTTGAGGTTTTAAATCCAGTTTGATAATCTTTGTCTCTTAGTGAGAGCTTGTGCTTAATTTTCATTTCATATGCTGGATTGAACCACATGGCATTGCCAACATTTGATGGATTCAACCAACAGAAGACCATTTCCCACAACCTAGTGGTCACTATACATCCGGTTTCAAACTATAATTCTGCCCTTTGTTTTCTATTTCTCTCATTTTTTCCCTTTTCCTTTGTTCCTTGAATTTTCTGCATCAATCCAGTATGTTTATTATTCCATTTTCTTCATCATGAGCTTGTTAAGCATTTTCTTGTTATTTTAGTGATTAAATAGAGAGATTATAATAAGCACCTTTTATATATTACAGCCTTCCTTAAATTACTAGTTTTGCTACATCCTGGATAATAGAGTCTTATGACATTTACATTTCACTCTCCAGCCTGCCTCCTTTGGGGCATGGTATGGGTGATTATTCCTAATTCATCAGTCCCTCCCTGTAATTGGATTACACTTCACACCAGTAACATGACATTGTGCTTCCTCCCCCTCAAGGGGTGGGATATATCCCCTCCTGCTACAATACTCAGTTGGGCAGTGTGCACCAGACCATGGGCCAAGGCTGCCACAACACCTGGTAAGTCCACAAGCGCCATCCATTGCCGCCCTGTGCCTCATCTATTTGCCACTTGTGGAATACGCTCCAATGTCCAAGGAGTTCAAGGAGAACCAGCCACAGGTGGGGAGGATGGGACCTGCCCTTCAGCCTGGGGCCAGACCCCGGGAGCCCGACTGTACCAACCTGCTGGTAAGCATCCAGTGAATCATCCTTTTTGATGTCCTATTCTTCCTCTCTAGCATTTACACTTGGGTATTTAACTTCCATCTCTAGGATGAGACCTCCAGTTTGTTTCCACCTCTCCACTCAGTCCTTTGACATAGCTGTCATAGGCATATTAAGGCCCCTGTTGGATAATTCCACCATCCAGACCATCTCTGCATGCTTCCATTGGATCTTTCTTCTCAAGACATCAGTCCCACTTTCTTTCTGTTTCTTCACATATCATGCGCTTTTGTATTTTACCCTGGACATTGTTATATAAAGATAGAGACCAAAAGTAAATAAAAGTTAGATAATATTTCCCTCCAGAAGGAAGTTTATCCTTCCCCTGCCAGATCATTATTGTGTACAGTTGACGTGGGTGAGTCCATCTGCTCATCGGTTGAGTTGGGTCTGGACTGGGCTTGAGCCATAATCAGAGTTCTTTCACCACTGAACTGGAACATTTTGAGGGGAATATCAGCACCTTTCTGTTAGCACAACTTGTGACCTCAGCATGGATGATATTCCAGAGATTTCTTTGTGCTTTAGAGACCAGTCAGCAGCTTTCTAAAGCAAGGGTCTTTCCTTTTCTGCTTTTTGACCAACTTGCCCACTTTGGAGTGTCGTCTCCCCCCACTCGTGTCCCCAGCCTTGCGCCCCTCACATCTCACATACCCCTCCCACCTTCTATCTCACCCCAGCTTTCGGCCTGCTCCTGTGGTCATTCAGGGAGGGCCTGGGGTGCTTTGGAGACATTTCTCCTGGTCCCTGCCCTACTCCCCGATGGTGATGGCCACTGCCCTGTGCTCAGTCGAAATCTGCAGGCCTGTGAGCTCCACATCCTAGAAACTGACCAGCTTACACCCTGCAATGTACCAGCTCCTGCTGAGACAGCTTAGCTCTTATCTGAGAAATACCATCATCTCAACATGCGGCCCTGCCCCGCCACTCCAGAAGGGCCAGGCCTGCTGCATCCAACCTCCTGAGGGTGACGGTGAGCCCAGAGGGTGCCATCTGTCTTCCTTCCCTCTGCTCCATTCCCATGGGGAGAGGGCTGGCATAGTGGACCCTGGCAACCTCTCAGGCTGCCCCTGAGCCCAGATGAATGGGGGAAAGGTGCAGGTGTCTCTGCTGCAGCTTCGGAGCCCAGCTGGCTTCTCCAGTCCATCTTGATCACCCTCCAATGTGGTTATGGGATTCAGGTAACCGCCATGATCCCCAGTTCAATCCCTAGTTTGCATCTCCACCAGGTAGAGCCCGGGGCCACCAGGACACGCTGAGCGTCTCATGAAGGACCCAGAGCCCATGTCCCTGGCGAGAAGAGGGCGTGTGAAACAACAAGTACAGGGCGAGTCCCGGGTGATGGGACGGTCCTCGGGGCAGCGGAGGTCACTGTGATCTCCCCCACCCCACCCACCTGCTGATTAGAGACACCTCCAGGCCCTGCACTGATGCTGGGACAAGCACGACCCCTCCTGCCTTCACACACACTCTGGAATCTTCAGCAGTAACCACAGCCAATCGCTGTGGGTACAGGGCAAGGCTCTCCCTGTAGTGGGGATGGGGGCCAAGCCCCAGTGAGGGGAGGGGAGTGAGGCTGGGAGGAGGTGAGGGGCTCGCACAAGTGGAAAAGACCGAGCCCCGCCAGTCCCCACTTTCTGAGCAAGATCCCAGGGCTGACTTGTAACCTTGGTCCCCCACCTGCCTGGAAAGGGACCAGAGGTCTGGGAGTGTCTTGCGCCAAATCCATCCTGTTGGCCTTTCCTTGGGAACAATGCAAGCCACAGTCCAGGAAGAGAGAACGAGGGTCAGGGCTGAGGGGTCCATCCCTGAGGCCCGTGTTCCTCTCACTCAGTTCGGCCCAGTGGACAGAGGTGCCTCTTGCATGCAGTGGTACCCGGGATGAGAGGAAGGTCTCAGCGGGGTCTCCCATCCTGGCTCCTCCTGTCCTGCACGTGCAGCTGGTAACGGCTTCTCTGCCTTCCGGGGTCTCAGTGGCTTCTACTGCCCCAGGATTTGTGATTCCTGTTGGGCAAGTGACGGGAGCAGAGACCTCACCACGGGGGACCTGGCCCTGCTCTGCAAGCAGAGCGAGTCCTCCTCAAACCTCCTTAATCCCCTCCGTCACCACTGTGCTTTCGCAGCCCACACCGGGCCCCTCTCCGCCTCCCCCACACCAGCACCCAAGTGGATCGTGGAAGACACGCCACCGGTTACCTTGTTTTCAATATTTACATTTGCTTCCCCCCCCACCTTACACTTGCCTTTAATGACAGAGGGAAAAAAGAGAAAATTCTTGTTGCCAACAATTCCAAAGACAGAGGTCATAGATGCCCCTGGCCCGGGCTTCCCCTGCCTTCCTCCAGAGCGACTCTTGTATCAGGGCAGGCGGCAGCGCAAAAGATGCTTCCAGCCTCAGAATCCAGGTGAGAAGCCCTGGGTCCAGCGCCTTCTTCCCTGTTGCTCCTGGACCACTCTCCCTCCCAGGTCGGAAGCCGTGGAGTGTCCGTCCACCAGTTCTCCTGCCTCCACCTCGCTAGGGACTTCCTGGCCGGTGAGCCACTAGGACAACCGGTCCCTGCAGGGAGCTGGTGGCCGCCCAGCTGCCCCGCGCAGATCCCCGGGCCCGCAGCCTCGCACGGTCCCCGTGAAACTCCGCGCAGATTGGAGACCGCCTCCCACGACCCCACGGCTGGCCGACAGAGAAACCGGGGATCCGAGGAGTGGGCAGTGGGGAGTCAAGACTGCAGCGTCTCTTGTCTTCTGAGCCAGAGCTTTCTTCTTGTTGTTCTGCTTTTTCTTTTTTAACTACTCCCCAGTGCTTCAAACAATATGCAGCTATATAGTCATGCTTTCGGTCTATCTGCTACCCCTGAGACCCAGGTAACCTGGAAAGGAGCCTCCCAATCCAGCCGGAGTGCTGTCTTCTCTTACATTTACTCAGAAGAGAGGGGGAGACAGATAGAGAGACAGAGACGGAGACAGGCATCTGAAAGATGCGTGAAGTCAGACAGAGAAAGATAAACATCATATAATATCACTCGTATGTGAAACCTCAAAAAAGATACAGATGAACTTATTTCCAAAACCGAAAGAGACTCACAGACATAGAAAACAAACTTATGCTCAAAAAGGGGAGGGGGAAGGGTATAAAGTAAGAGGTTGGGATTAACAGATGCACATGCTCCTGTGTATAAAAGAGATGAACAAGGGTCTACCGTGGAGCACAGGGAACTGAATTCAGTATCTTGTAATAACATACAGGGAAGGGGAATCAGAAGCGTATAGATAGATAGATAGATAGATCTGAATTACTTTTCTGTACACTGAAAGGAACACAGCAATGTAAATCAACTACGCCTCAATAAAAAAATAAATTAAGAAAAGAATAGCTTCCATTTTGTGCCTGGCGCCGGGACCCACATCAGGACGCCTCGGCAAGCCTGGCAAGCTGTGACCCTGGCTCTGAAACCAGCATGGGGCACATTAAGCCCTCGTCGTAACTGCTTTTGTCTCCCTGATGCTGTTTTGTCTTATATGACAATTTCTGAAGAAATAATTGATTTTATGGCTTGATTTCGTTCCTTGCCTATCATGCTGAAGACATAAACACATAATGAGATTGTTGTCTAACATTCAGGGAGATGAAACACCCGCGGAGGGGTCTGGGATTAATCAGCCCCATTTCCTTCACTAGATTATCTGGATCAAGGCGGGGTTTCCTCGGGACTCAGCTCACAGCCTGTCCCTATACGTGTGGCCCAGGAGCGCACGGCCGTTCCCAGGCGGCCTGACCGTAAAGGCCTCCAGGTGGCGGCTTATAATCGGGGGGCTATCATGGCCAGGGAGCCCCGACTGCCCAGATCCGGCTTTGTCCTGGTCGCTCCTCCCAGTAAGCTTCCAGACGTGTATCAGGAGAGCCTCAGGCCTGAGTCAAAGCGGCCCCTTTTCATCACTCCCGCAATCCTGGGCTAAGTGCAGCTAGAGACAGGGGTTTGCAAACCAGGCACGAAGTCTCCTCTCTTCTAAAGGAAAATGGACCAGGGGCAGGGTCGGGGGCAACACGGCTGCCCTGCTGACAACTCTACCTGCCCAGTGATCAGTGTCCCGGCTGCTACACAAAGGCCCGCAGCCTGGGCAGCTTGCACAAGGGACGTTTACTGGCTTGCTGTGTGGAAGCTGCCAGTCCGAGATCAAAGTGTTTGCAGGCTCCTGTGAGGCTGACTCTTGTTGTGTAGACGGCCGTCTTTTCCCCGTGTCCTCACATGACTGTCCTGTGTGTCTGAGTCCTGACCTCTTCTTATCAGGGTCCCAGTCATGTTGGATCAGGGCCCACGCTAGTGACCTCCATAAAGACCCTCATTAATCACTTCCATAAAGACCCATCTGCAAACACTGTCACATTCTGAGGTCCCGAGATGAGGCTCCTGGATGTGAATTTCAGGGGGCTTCCCGGGGGCCGCTCGTGGTAAAGAACCCACTTGCCAATCAGGAGACAGAAGAGTTGTGGCATCCACCCCTGGGTCGGGAAGATCCCCTGGAGGAGGGCATGGCAACCCACTCCAGTACTCCTGCCTGGAGGATTCCATGGACAGAGGAGCCTGGCGAGCTATGGTCCGTAGTGTTGCGTAGAGTCGGGCACAACTGAAGTGACTTAGCATGCAAGCACAATTCAGGCCCTAATACCAACTTATATTTAAAAGGAAATCTCTGCATGAGCGTGTGACCATCACCACTTTGGTCCCTCCCTCCAGAAATGAGGCCGGTCCTGAACCCTGCTCCCTCCAGATGATTCCCTGCGGTAACACTGAGCACAGAAAGGGGCGGGGTGCCCAGACTGGGCAAGCCTGGCGTGGTCCTGCTCTCTGGGGGTGGGGAGGGGACACACAGCCCCCAGGTGACCCACACACAGCGTTCTAAATCAAGGCCGACCAGGACTCACATCCAGGATGAGTAAGAGCCGCTGGGAGGTGGTGGAGAAACCAGGAGAGGTAGGAGGGCTGCAGGAAGGTCTCTGCTCAGACTGAACGCTGCGGACATGTCCCTGGTGGAGTGGCTGGGACGACGCTCGAGATGGAAGGAGGAGGGTTTGCAGAGAGGCAGCCAGCCAAGGGCAGCTGTGACTTCACATTCAGACCGCAGGTGAGTTTCAATGTGGCTGACACCTTGGGGGTGGGGGGAGGGCGAACACTGGGATGATGGACCAAGAGAGGGACGGGCCCACAGTGGCTTTACGAGGTGTTGACATTGGCCTCGACAAACCCCAGACTCCCAAGTTTCACCCTGCAGACATCACCTCATTTAATCCTCCCAAGAAAACTCCCAAAGGAACTCTCCCTTGGTGGCTCCACGGACACTGAAGCCGATCCCAGAGGCACCTGAGATCACACATCTAGGAAGGGTGGGATCCGAACCCTGGGCCCTGTATCCTGGCAACGCCCGTCACCTTGACGACACACGGCACTGAAGGTGCAGAGGCAGGTGGCTCGGGGGGGAGGGCCAGGATCAGAGCGCTGCTGGGCTGTGCAGAGAGGGTGCCCTGTCCCCTCAGAAGCTCCCACCCCCCCAGGCCTCCCCCACACCCCTTGAGAACACACTTCAAATCCCCAGCTCTCTCGGCCTCTAGGGTAGGCGGCCTCCTGTCCACTGACAGCAGGGGAGACTCCACAGAGAGCAGCCAGGGGCGCTTCTGCTTCCACCACATTTTAGCCGTTGATCAAGGGAAGAAACATCATCTCCAGGAGTCATACGCCCCGAAAACGTGCTTCCCAAATTGTAGGAAACCATCACTCCCGTCCCGTCTCCAGGACTCTGGCAATAGGTCCTCGTGGGCTCTGCCCCTGCCTCTCCTGCCCTCTCTAACAGACGCTGATTAAAACCCACCGATGTCTCTAGATGACAGGTCAGACCCCGGCCCACTCCTGGGACCCCGCTGTGGATTCACTGCATGGGCAGGACCCCGACCCCTCCTCCCACCCGCAGGTCTGATGCCCTCGGCCCCTCCCTCCACCCTCCTCATCGCCTCTCTCTCATTAACTTTTCTTGCCAGACTGACCTACTTCCAGGTCATTCACTCATTCACAAATATTTCCTGAGCAACGACTATGAGCTCCAGTCTAGGACAAAGTCACACCCCCAAAGAGCTTAAAATGCCAGCTCCTGAATTACACAGGCTCCCAACCCCTGAGGGTCCCCGGGGGTCCAGACACCCTGGGCCTTCTATCCAGGGTTATTTCTTGAGGATGAGAAAGTATCCCCACGTAGAACATTCTCTCTGTACCAACGACCATTCCAGGGCCTTGTCTGCATTTATTAGATCTCCGCGGTGCTGTGAGGCTTCATTTTTTAAATGCGATAGTGTTGCTTCACAAAGTCGTCTTGATTTCTGCTGTACAGGGAAGTGAACCAGCCGTGTGCGTGCATACACCCCCCACCCCGCCTCCCTTCCGGCCTCCACCCTGCCAGTCATCACAGAGAACCCCCCCCCCCCGCCGCCTCCCTCCCGGCCTCCACCCTGCAGCTCCGTCATCACAGAGCACCCAGCTCCGCTTCCTGTGCTGGCCAGCAGCTTCCCCCTGACTAAGCAGGGAGAAAAGAAAATCCTTAGAAAGGGAGAAAAGATGTGCAAATGGAGCAACTGACAAGGGATTAATCTCCAAAACATCTAAATAGCTCATGAAGTTCAATATAAAAAAAAAAATCAAAAAAATGGGCGTGCTAAATTGCTTCACTCATATTTGACTCTTTGCAACACCATGGACTGTAGTGTGCCAGACTCCTCTGTCCATGAGATTCTCCAGGCAAAAATACTGGAGTGGATAGAAATTCTGGAGTAGATAGTCATGCCCTCCTGCAAGGGATTTTCCAACCCAGGGATCGAACCTACGTTTCCTGCGGCTCCTGCATTGCAGGTGGATTCTTTACCACTGAGCTACTGGGGAAGTCTCCAAAGATGGGCCAGAAACCTAACTAACCATTTCCCCAAAGAAGACATACAGATGGCTAAGAGACACATGAGAAGATGCTCAACATCACTAGTTATTAGAGAAATGCTGAAGCATCATTTTTGCCCTGGTTTTTCAGGCCAACAAACTGTCACAGACTCAGATGGATAAATAACACACTTACAGTTATACCTGGGACATAACTGAGTGGGGACCCCCAGGCCCACAGACAGTTGGCATCTCTTACTATGGACTGTATTCCCTCCTGCATTAATTTAACACCTGTAAGCATCCATCAAGGGAGACCAGTGATGACCAAGGAATAGAATTTTACAGCATCTCTGGGGTGACCAGTGAGAAAGAGTCACCCCTGGATCACTGTAAGTTCTTGCTGTGAGCCGAGGTGCCAAGCATGTGCACAGACCACAGCTGAGCTGAGCTGGGGACAGAACCAGCCCCAAAGTGGGCGATGGGCAGAAGGTAGCGGGCATGGAGTGTAGTGATGGCCACAGAGCCCAGAGGAAGGGAGGACCGCTCAGGGCTGGAGAAGCCAGGGAAGACTTCAAGGAAAAAGTCTTTGTCCACCAAGGGTGGACAGGGGTGGACAAGCTATCAGCCAGGCTGATAGCTGTTGGACGCATCTGAGCATCGTCATTGTGAGTGGAGGGCATGTTGGTTTAAGTGGAACACTGGGCAGACGAGGTCCCTGGAGACAGGAAGGTGAGTTGCAGCTTAGGGACACGAGAGGACTTGTGGTCCAGGCCAAGGGGTGGCTCCTCATCCACAGGACATTGCCCCTGGAGTTGGTAGGACAGGGGGTGACGGAGACAGGAGGCTTCCTGCCAGGGTGAGAGGAGAGAGGCTGGGTGCCAACCTTTTTGAAAGTTGGTGGGTGGATGCTTTAGGGCAGGGGTCCCCAACCTCCAGGATCTAATGCCTGATGATCTGAGGTGGAGCTGGTGTAATCAGAATAGAAATAAAGGGCACAGTAAATGTAATGTGCTTGAATCATCCCGAAACCATCCCTCACCCCCGTCCATGGAAAAACTGTCTTGCACAAAACCAGTCCCTGGTGCCAAAAAGACTGGAGACCACTGCTCTAGGGGAAAAACCAAGACCTGGGCCCACCCTGGGCTGATCGCCAAGATCAGCTGGGGAGTCCACAGCAAATAAAAGGCCAGTTCCAATCACCATGCCCAAATATCTATTTTCCCTGTACCTATGAGATGGGGCCAAGGAAGCTGGTTTGGAGGCTACATAGGTTTCTGGTGATTCTTCAGCCTTGGGGACCCCTGGCTGTTGGGGGGAGCTCCCTGGGAAGGCGTCCACACCTCAGAGGCAGGGTATTTGAGGAACTCTGTCTTTGTACCGTTTGGCTGCTGCGAACTCTGCATTACCTGCAGGAATTTGGGAACAAGCTAATACTTCTAACAACTCAGACTTTAATTAGCTTCACACACTCAGGTCATCTCAGCCCGCCCCCTCAGGTGGCTCTAGGGGCGTGCGGCGGCAGGCACAAGTGTCGTGTCTGGAATCGATGTGCCTGTCGCTGTACCTGAAACTTTTGTGGATTAACTCCATTGATCCTGATTTAATTAGGACCAAAGGGACATCAGTGAGCGGCAAGCCTTCAGGTACTCAGGTCACGTGTGAGTCACATTTATCATTGTACTCAGAGGCGATGCCCCACTCACCCTAGTGTCCTGGGAGCCCACGTGGTCCAACAGCTGGCCGCTCCTGCTGAAGACACTGTGGACAGTGCTGGTCAGATGGACTCGCTGGGGACCATCCAGCCGTGGCCGCCTTCTCACCATGGAAGCTACCGTGTAGAAACCCCAGGATGGACACTATAGGTGGGTTTTCTAGAATCAACCACATTCCCACTGCCTCCATTAAACACACACACACAGGTCCACTCCCCCACACACATGCACACGTCCACCCCTACACACACACTCGTCCCTGAGGACACACCCAGCTTTCCCCACATCCTTCTGGGCACGTTTTTCTTATGAAAATCAATGAGCTGTGGAAGTCGGAACCCACCAGGCCCCCATTGTGCAAACGGAGCTCCAAGCAGCTAAATCAGAAGAAGCACCAGGACTTCCCCGGTGGTCCAGCAGCTAAGACTCCACGCTCCCGATGCAGGGGTCCAAGTTCCATCCCTGGTCAGAAAATTAGATCCCACATGCCACAGCTAAGAGTTTGCTGCAACTAAAAATCCTGCACGCCGCAACTAGGACCCAGCACAGCCAGATCTATAAATAAAATAAATACATATTTAAAAAAAGAAGGGCCAAAGGCCATATCTGTGAATTCATGCATATTTGTGACTATTTTCTGCTCTCTTATACAGACATTTGGCATCAAAAAGACAGTTTTGAGAGACATGCTTCCAAGCTCTTGCAGGAAGTGGGGACAGGGGACAGAGCTTCCTCCGGCATCCTTCGGTGGAGCGACACCTGTGAGACAGAGGGACCGTGCTAGGTCCATGCAGGTGAGGACGGCAACAGGGTGTTGAGTGGAATCTGTGCCACTTGCTCACTTAGTTACTGTGTTAATATCAGTCACTCGGTCATGTCCAGCTCTTTGCAACCCTCATGGACTGTAGCCCGCCAGGCTCCTGCTCCTGTCCTCTGTCCATGGGATTCTCCAGGCAAGAATGCTGGCGTGGGAAGCCATTCTCTCCTCCGGGGGATCTTCCTGATCCGTGGATAGAAGCCAGGTCTCCTGCACTGGAGGAAGACTCATCACCGTCTGAGCCTCCCCTGCCCGCTGTACTCACCAGTGGGCCCGCTGTAGACATGGGGGACCAAGAAGTGGAAAGCTTTAAAAAGAAAAGACTTTCTTCTTTATATTAAAGTACCGTTGACTGTCAATGTTGTGTTACCTCCAGGTGTACGGAAAGTGATTCAGTCACACATACACGCATATCCATCCTTCTTCAGACTCTTTGCCCGCTCAGGTCATCACAGAGCTTTGAGTGGAGCTCCCAGGGCTGTGGGCAGGTCCTCGTCAAATCCGACCCCTGCAGGACACGGGAGCCGGGCAAACCCGAGCAGCAGGAGGGGTCCCACTCGGCCCGGGAGTGGACTGCAGAGCGTGCCAGCGTGTGCCCTTCGATCCGCACCCACCTGGCTGTCCCTGAGCGCCCAACCCGGGCAGGCCGAGGGTTGGCACAGAGAACACATCCCAGTCCTGGATCCCTGAGTCACCGCCTGGAGAGGAGCTGGCCGTGGGCACAGCCGCGGACCCGCAGGGGACGTCGCAGAGTCAGGGTCTGACAGCGGAGGCTTGCTCGTTACACAGCAAAACCGTGCCCATCGTGCCTGATGCAGGCCCCAGAACGAAGGGTCCCCCAGCGGGACCATGCCTGAATCCAGAGGCCTGTCTGGGGAGCTGGGAAGCAGGGCGGATCCCAGGAGGGGAGCCGGGCGCATATCACGGGGTCCAGGCTCTCAGAGCAGACCTCCACAACCACAGGGTTACACCCTAAACGTCAGCTGGCTCCCTGCTCCTCACAGCCTCTCGGCCAAGTCAGGGTCCCACGTCCCCTCCGGGGCAGTCTTCCCGGGGCCACGGGTGCCAAGCATGAGGCCGGCCCTGAGCATTGCTGGTGCCCAGGGGACTGGTTTGGGGAAGCCCCGCTGTTGGTTGGCACTCGGCCCCTGAGGGCTAAGAGGGAGAGTGAGGGGCCGGTGCAGCTGTCCCGCACAGAAGCCTGGAACGGGTCCACCTGCTCCTCCACCCAGCGCTTACCCTAAGTGGGCCTGAGGCTCTGGGCAGCAGGCGGCACCTTCACAGGGATGTGGCTGGACCACCCATTCGGACAGTCCCTGACCACTCTCCAAGCCCTTCTGGACCAAAGGTGAATCCAGCTTCACCCCTACCCTGCATGAGGCTGTTTCTGGTGGGAAGCAACTGGAGATGGATCTGCCCGCTGCAGCGTGGCCCACCCACGCCCTCCCACGTGCCCCATCAGCACCATGCCCTGCACATCCCCCCAGGGGACAGCAAACCTCCAAGCTCAGGAGACGCAGCTCTCAGAGGCTGGGGTCTCATCTCCAGACCCTCCCAGGCACCGCCTCCAGGCAGGAGCTCCACCCGCAGACAGCGTCCTCCCACACGCGCGCCTGGCCTCTACTGTACGCAGTTGTGATGTGAACCCGTGGGTCCCTGTGTGTGGCTCCTGTTCTCGACTTGGCGTCCTTACAGCCAGGAACCCAGTTTGTGGGTCCCTAGGGCCCTCGTGGCCGCAGACACAGGCTCCCAGGCTCAGAACACACGGCCCGGTCGGTCAGGTGGTTATCTGAGCGGACGGATGGGAGAACAGACGGATGAAGGAAGACTAATCACCTTTCCTGTCCACTCGCCCAGGCTAATGAACTGGAAATGTCGATGGAGGGATGAACCTCCGATCTCCAAAGCTGCCACGAAACAGCAGGATTGCAGATAGATGAGAGTCAACCTGGGGGGAAAAAAATCACAGCCGAATCCTTCAGGGAGTTTATTTTAAAAGACAGACAAAAGGCACATTTAATTTAATGTTATGCTAAAGCAGCGACAAGGTTCAAAGGCCCTGCATAGTCAGAGAGCAATTGCTTCTGCGCAGTTTGGAATAATAAACCTCCGGAAGAACCAGGCTGCTCCTCTCTCTGTTCTGTACAAGCGTCCTGCTCCTCCCTTCCTGCAGGCCCCTCACGCCCCGACTCCAGGATATTCATTCCCTGAAGGCCAGGGTACCCACCTGGGAGCCTTCACACGCCAACCCCTAAGCCCTGCAGGCCTCCCCATTCTCCAGGTCCCTCCTCCTCCTCCAACTCCTCTCCCACTCCTCCTCCTCCTCCCCTTCACCCTCTCTCTTTCCCCTCCTCCTCCTTCTCTGCCTCCTCTCCCTCCTCCTCCCTCCTTCATCACACCAGCCTCTGTCCATCCACTCAGACGTCCTCTACAGCCAGAGGACAAATTGGACAATGCATTGAAAGCTTCAGGAATAGGTGTGGCCCAGGGTAGGCACCCAGGAAATGCGCAGTGGTGGGGCAAAGGTCCCACAGGTGGCTGGGGGTCTGGCAGGGAGGGAATCAGGTGTAGAAGCCCCTGTTCTCACTGAGCTGGAATTGCAGAGGTTTGATCACATGTTTGCAAACAGGGTCTCAGTGTCCCTAGGCAGACTTGAGAGAGCACTTCCCCCAGAGTGGGGGGGTCCTCAGGCCGATATCTAAGCCCCTCAGGGCTGCTCCAGATGCGGAGGGTCGTATCAGGTCTGATTGATCTTGGCACAAGTAGGCGGCTTACGTAGATGGTCATTAAACGTCTCACTGGGTGAATTAGTCCACGGACAGGCTCTGGCCGTGACGCCCAGGCACCCGATGCCGGCAGACAATCGACTTTCTCCAGTGACGGCCCTCGCCGCATTCCCACCAGGAAAGCGAGCTCCAACAGCTCTTTGTTTCAGTCGGGGTGTAATTGGTTAGTAACCTATTAGTCAAAGACGGTAGAACCAATATTCTGTGATGTGGAAGAAAGTTCTGACCCGGAGAGAAAAACACCTTAGCTCTACCGAACCGTGGGTGGCTAGGGTCACATGGCTCAGAGGATGCGGATGATTTGGTACAACTTCATCCTCTCTGGTGCTAATATCACCTGGAGGAGATGACTATTTCATATGTTCTTGTGCATTTTACATGTGTTCTTCAGGACTGTAAGACATGTTTCTGAAGCTGCGGTCTTCCTATGTGACGAACAGTATGAAATTTCCTGGAACCACCATGCCCTGTTGAAACGCCTCATCAGCATGGAACAGCTTGGCTCCAACGTGTTTGAGGTGGGAGGACGCGCGGGAAGGGAGTGTCGGCCGTAAGGCTTGTAGATAATAGAAATTGACACTTGCGGTGGCCTGGGTGGGCAGAGGAGATCTCTCTAGGCAAATCAGCGTGATTGTCTTTTAATTAACCTTGAAATAGAAATATTCTCAAGCTTGGAAGGCTTTTTCGGTGAACTGCAACGGAGTGGAGGCACCCTCTTACCATAATAACGTTTCAGACTTCATAATGTATTTAACATTTGTCTAACGCAAGTGCCTATAAGTGCTAGAATATGCTGGTTGTGTTAATAAGATGGAACCATGGTCCTGAATCAGGAACGGGGATGAGATGAGGACATCTCACTCAGACAAGCTTCTGCCTCTGCCCTCAGGGAACTGAAGTGGGTATTGCACTGGGAAAGTCTCTACCTGTCCTCCTTCTCACTTTGAGAGGCCGCCATGCAGCGCGGTGAGCGTGTGGGGCACTCCCGGACCAGGTAGCTCTCCTGCACAGGTATCGGCAGGCCCGGCGGCCCGCCGCAGGGATCCTGCCGGCAACCGCGGGAGAGCTGGGTCCCCCGGGGCAAAGAGGAAAGCCAGCCTCTCCGGGAGGGAGGGCTCCGACTCCTGCCTTCACCTCCATCCTGGGAGAGCATCCCGAGGAAGCTCACATCTCAGGGATTCGGCGCAAAAACCAACCACGGGGCGTCTCTGGCTGGGTCTCCGGAGGCGCTCTGCTCCCCGCAGTCATCAGGTGCTCGGCCTCTTATCTCTGATGGCCCCAGTATCTTCTTCTCTTCCTTCTCTCAGGAAACCCACACTTTTCCCTCTGCAGCCAGCTGGCAAATGGAGACACAGGAGCGTGGGGAGGATGAAAGGGGCACGGGGCGGGGAGGGCAGGGCTGGAAGCTCCTGCCTGGGAAACCCTCTCTGCTCAGACCTCTTGGCTGGAAGTCAGATGCTCAGCCCTGCCTACGGGGGAAATGTGTGTCCAGCAGGAAGGTGGGGGGTGGTCCATGGACCGGATCATCCTCTCTGCCCGTCGGCACCTGTGTCTGCCCCCACTGACGGGTCCCCGCAGGGGCAGGGGCAGGGCCCAGCGGGTCTCTGCCCGGAGGTCCAGGCCTTGGAGTTGTTCCATCCAGCCAAGACGTGAGAGTCTTTATGTGGGTGAGTTAGTAAAACAGGCAACTGATGGCATGTACGAGGCAGGGAAGGAAGTGATGGAACATATGCAGTGCTCTTGCCGGCTCTCTGCAGTGTGGCAGGAGACAGCAGAGCCCAGAAGGAACCTGCCAAGGTCACTTGTGCTGACCTTGGAGCTGGGAATGGAACCAGACACTTTGCCTTTCCACCAGCCTTCCTGCAGCTAAGCTGGGCACCAGGGGCAAGGGCAGCTGCCCCAGGGAGGACCCAGGAGGAGGCAGCGTCTCGGAAGCCCTCAGGGACGCAGTGATAAATTGCTTTTCCTTCCTCCCTTCTGAACCCAGAGAGACCCCTGCCCCGGCCCGCCCTCCCACACCTGGCGAAATGCCAGGGCAGCGTCAGCTCGGGCCCCCCCCTAGACTCCAGGCTTCTCTTGGGGAACTTCAGTCTGTTCTCTGCGCTAATTACAGCCTGTCATCCGGAACAAATACCTCCTATGACAAGCCAGATAATTAATATGCTGAGAGAAAATTTTCTTTTTTTCTTAATTAAAGCACACAATTCCCTTTAAAAGCCAGAAAATATATCTATTGTCTCAAGTCACTGCACATACACATCAAAGTCTCTGCAACACTTCTGTTTTCTTATTTGGTGCTTTCAAGTGTTTTTTTTTCAACATATATAAATAGTTAGCAGTTAACATTTTTGGGGGATAAAAATCAGCCAGAAAGTACCAGATAAGCAATAATAATAATAATGACGATGGCTATTGTTACCATGGTTGCTGTCATGTGGAGGGGGTATCTGATACATGCAAGGCAATTCATAAGTGTTATCTGTAAGGGCCAGTCCTTCTTTCCGGATTTGGTATAATCCTGACTTTACACATAAGAAAGCGGTGATCAGGGCGTTTTAAGACCATCACCCTGGTACAGGCTTGGAAACAGCAGTCATTGTCTTGTTCAGTCACTGAGTCGGGTCCAACTCTTTGCAGTCCCGTGGACTGCCGCACGCTAGGCTTCCCTGTCCATCACCATCTCCCAGAGTTTGCTCAAATTCATGCCCATCGAGTCAGTTATGCTATCACGGTGATGAAAACAGCAGAGGAGGACTCAAAAGCACAGACGCTTGTAGCCCGAAGCCTGGTTCTTCCTTCCAGGCCAAGCCGCCCCTCTGGAGTCAGCACTGAAGCACTCAGCAGCCCCGAGTGCCTTGGGGGCGCTGATCTGTGCCAGGCACTGCTCCGCCGGCTACCCAGCCTGTGAGCAGACAGGTCCGTCCTCTCGGGAGGTTTGTAGGAGGCAGGTGTGCGGCAGGAGCAAGAAGGCGTCAGAGGACGAGAACTCTCCCTCTGACCCTGGGAGTTCTTGGCCATACCCCAGGGTGGGGAGGGGTCTTCGCCCCCACGTCCAGCACAGAGGAAGCCAGGGGAAGGGGAGCTGGCAAACATCCAGGCCAGCAAATCACAAACAGATGACCACACCTGTCACTTCGGGAGCGAGTGCTCAGCCCTGATCCGTCCCCTAAGGAAACGGAGTTCCAGCGCTGGCGCCCCTGCCCCAGGTCACCCAGAGAAGATGGGTATAAAGTGTTCATCTCTTCATGCCAAGTGTTTCATCTCTTCTGCGTAGAGACAGCTAACCCAGGCTTTGTACATCCTGATTTATGCTCCTTCCCCTTCTTCAAAAGCATTCGATTGTACGGCTTTAGCCATCAAAGGAGAGGGAAAGAACCACGATTCCTCGTAAAAGGCTCGCCCAAGCTCACAATTCCCTTTATCCTCTTAAGAAACGGTGAGTTCAGAGTGCCAGCCCCCCACGAGCCACAGCCAGAAGCTGGCAGCACCCACCAGCCCAGTGGGGGCCACGTGGGGAAGCCATTCTGTCTAGGGGCCGAGGGCCTCCAGCAAGTTGGAAAAGTGAGATCATTGGTCTGAAGTCCTCGGACCAGACTGGGTTTCCATGGAAAGGACTGAGCTCATCTGGGAGCCGCACCTGGAGAAGCAGGTGCAGAGGGCTCCTCGCTTCTGCATCCCCACGAGGGAGCCGCCCAGCCTGGCTTCACGTCAGGGGGGCAGGAAGGGCGGCTGCATGTGTGGTCTGCGGAGGTGAGGACTCGGAGCCGCTGGCAGAGGGTGAACGTCCACGCCCTCCCCTTGCCCCCCTCCCGCTGGAGGGTCCAGGGTTGCCGAGGGACTGCTAGGCTCAGCCCTAGCTCAGCCCACCTTGGGGCCTGGCGTGGCCCATCAAAGGATTCCACGCAGCAGAGAAACAGCAGGGCCCGGCCAGGAAGGCTGAAGTCCCAGCTGAGAGAAAGCTCTGTCGTATTTCCTCCTGTTTGAAGCTGAGGTCAGCCAGGGAGGGATGATGGGATGCAGGGCGCCAGGTGAGGTGTCCACAACCCTCTTCGTGACAGAGTGCTGCCTTCCCCGGCACAGGCACACTGGCAAGGTCAGGAGTGCGGCCCAGGAGCCAGACACCAAGGAAGAAGCTCAGAGTGGGCCCCCACCCCAGAAAGAGGGGCCCGTGTCAGACGGGCAGGAAGGAGACGCGAGAGGATGCTGGAGGCCTAGGATGAGGGGCCTGGGGCTCAGGGCGACCCTGGCCGGTCCTGGGCAACCCCTAGACACCCCACCTAGGCTGGCAGTCAGCCCTGCTCCACACGGGACAGGACTGCATCCAGGTGGGGACACCCGATCGGCGCCGGGCCTGCAGGGGCAGGTGTGTGGGTATGTGGGGTGGATGTGTGCATTTCTGAAGGCTTTGACCTTGAAGAAGACCCTGCTCTTTGCTGAGCCTTAGGTTTAGCTTCAGTGCCCACCCCCATCCACTTAGCCCTGCTCCCCAGCTCTAAATACTGTAGAAGAACTCTGCCCTGGCCTGTTTGGACACTTAGCAAGGGATGCGGAAAGCCATCCAGGTGACGGATTCTATCCAGCCCCCCAGACACGCCCACTGGACCTGGAGTAGCCTCCAGGCTTCACCACAGTCAATCCGGGCCCACTCAGCCCCTGGACAGAGGCTGTGCAGCAGGCCTGGCTTCAGTTCCCAAATTCACAGGGTCAGCGCGGCCCCCTGTCCTGGAGCCGGCCTGCCACATGACCCAGCGCCAACTCACCCAGCGCCCGGAACCAGCCAGCGAGGGGCAGGCGCGGCCACCAGGCACCGTTCATGAAGCGAGGGTTAACACGTCCTCGTTTCGTAGGTGATTGTGGGACATACCGATTCATCTGCCCATTCATCCATCCACTCATTTATTCAGCACATATTGAGCGCCGACTGCATGCCAGGCACTGTTGCAGGCATTTGTGAACATGAGCAAAGAGATACGCATCCCCAACACCAAGAACATATACCGAGGTGGCAGAAACAGACAGCAAGCCAGACACGTGAAAACCAGGAAGGGGAAAGTCGCGCTCGTGAGAAGGAAAGGGCACCCACTCCAGTCTCCTTGCCCGGAAAATCTCACGGGCAGAGGAGCCTGGCGGGCTGCCGTCCATGGGGTCGCGGAGAGTCAGGCGTGACTGAGCGACTAACACTTACTTACTTATAGTAGAAGAGGCGGGGAGCCCCTGGTGCGTGGGAGAGAAGGAAAGGGGCTTAGGCGGGGGCTGCGGGGGCTCGTTCTTTCCTTCTAAAGACTTTTTCCTTTCTTTTAAAATATTTTTAGAGCAGTTTTAGGTTCACAGCAAAACTGATTGGAAAATGGAGATTTCCCACATACTCCCTGTTCACATGCATGTGCGCACACACAAACACGTGCGCGCTCACACACACACACACACGCTCACAGTCCTCCGCAGGACTCCCCGTGGGCAGCAGCCGTGGCTCTTCCGTGGCAGGACGCTTTCCTGCGCCTGTTCCAGCCCCGCTCCCTCTTTCAATAATTCAAAGCACCAGGCTTTGCAGCTCCGGCAGGTTGGGCGTCCTCCCGGGAAGCAGCTGGAAGAAGAAGAAACGGCTGCGGCTCAACCCTGAGTTCAAGAGCTGGCCAGAGCTTTTAATTTGGTTTGATTGATTTAATGCCGTGCGTCCCGGGAGCTGCGCTCGGTGTGATCCTGGCTGCCTCAATCCCAGCTCAGCCGGCAGTGGGCCGAGCACCACGGGACCCCAGCAGTAATAACACGCTCTCGCCTCTCCTCCTGGCCCATCCGGCCGCCAGGGGCTCTTTGCAGGGAGGAGCGACCGGCTGCGGGGAACGTGGATGGTCACTCTGAGCTGGGCCGGCCCCTCCCCTCCGCTTGGGGAAGCCCAGCAGGACTGACTGCACCATCTCCTTACTCTGAACAAGCGCTTGGGTCTCCTTTTGCTGCCACCTGAGCAGGTTTTCAAAGGGGTCTCTCCTCCACTTGTCCTCTAATCCCAACAATGAAGACGTTTTCTGCTGGGGCTTCCCACGGTGCACATGCCTCCTCCTCCAGGAAGCCACCTAGAACTTGATCCTGCCTTTGTAGCTCTGCAGACCAAACGCCATCGAGCTCTAGCACACCAGCTGCTCTCATTGGCTTAGACCCGTCATCTCCCTCTGGAACAAGAGGTGTCCTGCAAGCAGGTCCATGGACCCTACACCGTAACATCCTGGGCCCAACCCCAGCGCATCCAGGGCAGGAATGAGGGCAGGTGAGGCCAGGGAACAGTCATGCCTGCTCTGCTGGACGAGCTGTGGGATTAGTGCGGGGAGAGCCGGCGGGATCCCAGCCCCAGCCCCCTCTCCAGGCCTCTCCTCGCAGCTGGGACTCCCCACTTACATGACATACCTCCAGTAAGAAACACAGTAAGGGGCGAAGGAGGGATGAGCTGGGAGTTTGGGCTTGGCAGATGGAAGCGATTATACAGAGAGTGGAGAAAAATCAAGGCCCTACTGTACAGCACAGGGGACTGTATTCAAAAAGAACATAAAAGGACATAAAAGAACATAAAAAGGAATGCATGTATGTGTGTAACTGAGTCACTCTGCTGTACATTAATTAATGCAATTTATTAATGATTGCAGTTATTTATGCAATTAATAAATGCAATTAATTAATAATTAATGCAATATTATAAATCAACTATACTTCAATAAAGAACTCAGTTCATTAAAAAACACCCACGTCAGTCTCCCCGCGCCTCCTTCACAAGGGCAGCCCCAAAGTCTGATCCTTCCCCATCCAACCAGCCCGGCCTGGGCTTGCTGCCTATAGACCTTGCAGACAGGGACACGTGTGATGCAGCAGCAGCGGCCAGACTTCAAGGAGCGCCCACTGCTAGCACGCACGTCCCGAGGCCTGTGGACACCACACTCGCGTGACGACCTCTGCTTCTGCGGCAGCGTGGTGCGCGGTAGCAGCCAAACGGCTCAGAGAGGTCTTGCTCCATTTCGTTTCTTCCCAGTGCAGGGTGTGCCGGGAGTGACGCTCCGCAGCGGGAGGGCGGGCCAGCCGGACCCCAGCTCAGATCCCGCCCTGCCCTGGGCTGCTCCCCGTCCTCTCGCGTGGAGCTCCCTTCTGTCGGGCAGCGACAAGAGGGCACTGGGCCGGCACGTGGTTACGGAGGCTGAGATGGCCCGCAGTGTGCTGGGCCCATCTACAGACCCAGGAGGGCAGTGTGGCGGCCCAGCCCGAGTCCAGAGCCCTGAGAACCGGGAGCCCCCGTGTCCAAGGGCAGAAGAGCATGAAGGGCCCAGCTCTAGAGGAGACAGCAGGGGTTCACCCTTCCTCCACCTCTTTGTTCTACTCCAGCCCGCCAAGTGCGGGGTGATGGCAGCCCACGGCGGGATGGGGGGTCGTCTCTACTGACTCAGACGCAGACCTCTCCCAGGACACCCAGAAATGATGCTCCCCTTGCTGGGGATCTCTCAGTCCTGTTGAGCGGGCACATGCAAAGCTCACCGCCACACGCATTGCTTTTCCGTTGTTAAAGATGAGTTTTACTCACAGAGTCATCGCTGACTCTTTGAGACCCCACGTGCTGTCGCCCGCCAGGGTTCTTTGTCCACAGGATTTCCCAGGCAAAAATACTGGCGTGAGTTGCGGTTTCCCCCTCCAGGGGATCATCTCAATCCAGGGATGGAAGCTGCTTCTCCTGCGTCTCCTTCATTGGCAGGTGAATCTTTACCGCTAAGCCACCAGGGGAGCCCTGTTAAAGATGAACTGTATCCGTTTATGTATCTTCCTAGATCTTGTACCTAGCAACCCCAAAGACTTCTCCTATTACTTCAAGTTTGTTTGGTAGATTCTCTGTTACAAACTCTATAAAAAACACTCATTTATTCTGCAAATGACGACAACTTGGTTTCTTCTTCTTCGGTATTTATAACTCACTCCCTCTCTGATCCCCAGGCCCTCAGGACGACACTGAGGGAAATCTGGCTTTTGTCTCTAAATGGAACGAGCCTGTAGTTTCTCCATGATTGTGAAATCAGGTGGTTGGATAGAAATAGGGTTTTGGATTCAGGCTTTTCTCTCCTGTTTTGATCTGCTAAAACACTGGGATATTTATGGTATTACACATTTGCTTATTTTATTTGTTTTAAATATTAGGTAGTTATAACCTCTACTAAATATTTTTTCTTTGTGAATTGTGATATGTATTTTTTCACTGATTTCTTCATACATTAGCTACATTAATAGATTTTTTCCTAATGTTATATAAACTATTGCATTCCTGAAATAAAATTGAAAAACAAATACTCCCTGGCCATATATATTATTTTTATAAAACACTGCTGAATTCAATTTGCTATACTTTTGCGTAAGACTTTTGTATCTGGTTTCACAGCAGAAATTAAGCTATAATTTTATTTTTTCTATTGTCTTTGTCCCATTTTGGAATCAAGGATACTTTAGTCTTGTAGAGAGAACTGGAAAGTTCGCTCATTTTTTTCCCTATGAGTGGGAAAGAGATTATTTGTTCCTGTAAGGTCTTGAGAAACTTAGCCACTTACCCTCAAAAAATCATTTTCTGGTGCCGTGGTGGAGCTGAGAGTTGGAGAAAAAATGGTAATGAAAAGAATTATGAGTAAAGCTACAATTTATAAAATTGTTATAAGATCTTTTCTGTAATTTTTTCTCCTCTATTAAATTTTGATATTTTATAGTTTTCTATAAAATTTCCATTCCATCATAGATATTAAATTTATGGATACAAGATTGGCTCCAAGACAATATTCTCCTATATTTTTAAACTCCATTGTATCTATGTTTTATTTTACTATTTATATTTTGTAGTTTCTATTTTTTTTATTCATCACATTTGGTCTGTTTCATTAATCTCTTCAAACAAGCTACTTTTGGTTTTGTTGATCTTCTCCATTTTTAAAAAAAATATTTTATTAATTTCTGCTTCTAAGTTTTTAATTCCTTCTTCTAGACTTTATTTTGTTTTGTTTTCAGGGGGCTGTGTAAATGTGTGTTCAGACTAGTGTTTATTCTACTAACTGACTGACTTGGAATGTCTGTGACATTTTTCAGTTTCCTATTTCTAATAAAAGAAATAAAACATTACTGTTAAACTAGTATTCTATGATCTTTGCCTTGAATTCTTCCTTGTGAGACACTAATGTTGACAAATCTTCTTTATATTTTGAAAATATATAGATCTGCCTGGATATATTTTTCATTTGAATATTTTCAATCTGTATTATTTTGCTCTAAATGTACCTCTTTAAATACCTGTAACTCTGCCTCCTCAGAGTTGTTTTCTTATACTTATTCTAAAAGGTTTGTATTTTTAACTTAGAAATTTAGACCTACAATCTATTTGGAATTAAGTTTTTAGTATGGTGCAAAGTAATTAATATTCTTCTTTAAAAAAAAAAAAAAACGGACATCCAACTAGCCAAGTTGCTGTTGTTCAGTCACCGAGTTGTGCCTGACTTTGGAGACCCCGTGGACCGCAGCTCGCCAGGCCTCCCTGTCCTTCACTCTCTCCCGGAGGTCACTCAAACCCATGTCCACAGTGTCCGTGACGCCATCCAGCCATCTCATCCTCTGTCGTCCCCTTCTCCTCCTGCCCTCAGCTGTCCCAGCATCAGGGTCTTTTCCAATGAGCTGGCTCTTCACACCAGGTGGCCAAAGTACTGGAGTTTCAGCTTCAGCATCAGTCCTTCCAATGAACACCCAGGACTGATCTCCTTTAGGATGGACTGGCTGGATCTCCTTGCAATCCAAGGGACTGTCAAGAGTCTTCTCCAACACCACAGTTCAAAAGCATCAATTCTTCATGTTCAGCCTTCTTGATGGTCCAACTGTCACGTCTGTATACAACTACTAGAAAAACCATAGCTTTGACTATATGGACCATTTTTGGCAAAGCAATGTCTTTGCTTTTTAATACTTTGTCTAGGTTTGTCATAGCTTTTCTTCCAAGGAGCAAGCATCTTTATATACTTTACAAATAAGTTTATTTATCAATCTGTAAAACAGAGATCCAGCCATTTACAACAACACTGATGAGCCTGGAGGATATTATGCTAAATGAAATAAGCCAGACTCACAAAGAAAAAAACTGCATGGTCTCATATGTGGAGAAACCAAAATCTTGAATCTGTAGAAGCAAAGAGTAGAACAGTGGTTGCCCTGGGCTGGGGGTAGAGGAAACTGGGAGATGTTTGGTAGAGGCTACAGATTGCAAAGAGTTGACTCATTGAAAAAGACCCTGATGCTGGGAGGGATTGGGGGCAGGAGGAGAAGGGGACAACAGAGGATGAGATGGCTGGATGGCATCACCGACTCGGTGGACATGAGTTTGAGTAAACTCCGGGAGTTGGTGATGGGCAGGGAGGCCTGGCGTGCTGTGATTCATGGGGTCGCAAAGAGTCGGACACGACTGAGCGACTGAACTGAACTGAACTGAACTGAACAGGTTGCAAAGATGGAGGGTGATTAAGGCTAGAACCCCAGTGTACCACACGATGACTGAAGTTACGAGCCTGTAATGAGCATCGGAAATGTGCGGAGAGTAGGCTGCAGGTATTCTCGTCACATGTACAAAAGTCTAACCAAGTAAGGAAATGTTATATTGATTTGTTTGACTGTAATAAGCATTTCTCTATGAATATGTACATCAAACTGTCATATTGTACACCTTAAATATGTACAATTATTATCTAGAATAAATAAGTTGAATTAAATATGTTCTCATTTTAAACATTATACCTAAAATTTCATTTACATTAACTACCAGATTGACTTGCTTCTTCCTCACCATTTTTCTCAGTCCCAAATCCATCTTCTTATTGGACTCATGACTCTTGTTTACTTTTGGTTTGTATAGGTATAGATTCAAGCTACTTTTTAAAAAGTGCCCATAGAAGGTAAATTTAATTTTCTGTTTTTTCATGCACAAAAATTGCTTTATTTTCTCTGCTAGTTGAGTAATAGTTTTCCAAGGCATAGAAATATAAAACCAAACTTCTGTTGGATCTTTGAAGACTTTTTTTTTTTTACAGGGTGTGGTGTTGCTATTAAAAATTTGACACCAATGTGATCTTTGTTCCATTATGTGAATCCATCTTTAATGCAGTTATGAAGATTTCTAGACAGCTTCTTGACTTTTTTGAGTGCTGGCATTTATCCAGACTGTATCCACATGCTTCATTTTTTTCTTAATCTTCTTGTCCCGTATTAGACACTTCGGATGAAAAAACACTTTGGATGAGCTTTTCTCAATCCAGGGAAAAAACTCTCTTCATCTATGAGTATTTTCCCTCCTTTAACCTCTGGTCTCTCCTTTTCCATTATTTTTTTTAAAGTCCCATAACAATCATCTGGGTAAGCAATTCAGTATTCAGCTCTAACCGTTCTGCTATGTGGCCATTTGGGGGGGATTTTAATGATATCAAATCTCTGAGTACTCTGATCATTTTCATTGCTGATTCTTTTTCTTTTTATGTCCTAGGATGTAATCTGTGGATGTCTCCTGAATAAAGGCCCACCATCACAGCTTCCTGAAGACTTACCTGGAAGGCACACACTCCCCCAAACAGAGCTCTGCTTCCTTCTGATGCTTCTCACCCTTGCCAGCCTCATTCGTGGGTACCAATCTGCCCCAAAAGAAACCCAATAAAATTAACATCCAGTGATACTGAGAGCAAGCCAGACACCTGGTCTTGGATAGTTCTCAGGATTCCCGTCGTAAAAACCTTCAACAGAGTTGGATTCAGACCCAGAGAGGCTGATCGGGAGCAAACAGGGCTCCACCGCAGGGCCATGCAGCCTCGCCAGCCACAGGCTTTGTTCAGAAAAGAGCTTCGGATGCTCTTCCCCGGGTCCGTTTGTTCAGAATCACCTGGAGACGGCTCCCACACACATCCTCTGCTTGATGCCGGCCGGGCTCCTGGGCGAGGACCGCTCTGATCTCAGCAGTAGATCCTCCTGCTCACTCTCACTGACGGTTTCCTCTGGTTTCCCCATCAGTCTGATGCGACTTTCCGTCCCCCAGAAACCCTACAGCACTTCTGCTTCTTCCCTGAGGTCCTCCGTGGTTGTCATCACTCGTGTAGCTGACTCTCACTTTTTCTTTCTTAGTCTGTCATTTTTATGGCATTTCTGGTGGGAGAGGAAGTGATCGTGTTGCTCGGTAGACCATTTTAGTCCAATACAGTCATCTTTCTGAATGTACTGTTGTCTCCTTCCCGAGAGCTGCGGGTTCCTCACTGATGCTGGTATCTTGCCTACTCTTTCTAATTGGGCTCGGAGACTCTGTAGAACTGGACGCCTTGGTCTCCTCTGGCCCCAGCTCACCACAGCCAGCTCCACCCCGGGGTTGCAAGGCATCTCCTAAATGTGTCAGAGGGACCACATGTTGCTCCTGTGATGAGCTTGACGGTCTCAGGCACAGCATCTCTCATACTGTGCTGCTTCGGCGGATGAGGGTCCTTCTGCATTTTCCAGACTTTCTACCTCTGGAAGGCAGGGATCATGCTTTCCAGGTCCTGTCACGGAACACACGCACGGTGCGTGTTCACTCTGCTGCACACCAGCCCCTCTCCTTTGTGAAAAACTTAACTGTGCTCGAGTGCCTTGTGCATTTCATCAAAACCACTCCTTCACGCATGCTTATCTGACACTAGAGCGGGGCTGTCGTGAGGCAGGGAGTTAGGACTGCGCCTCTCTATCCTCTGAAAGTAAGAGGGCACTGTCGTTCAGTCGCTCAGTCGTGTCTGACTCTCTGTGACCCCACGGACTGCAGCACGCCAGGCTTCCCTGTCCTTCCCTGTCTCCCAGCGTTTGCTCAAACTCATGTCCATGGAGTAGGTTATGCCATCCAACCGTCTCGTCCTCTGGCACCCTCTTCTCCTCCTGCCTTCAATCTTTCCCAGCATCAGGGCCTTTTCCAATGAGTCAGTTCTTCGCATCAGGTGACCAGAATATTGATGTTTCAGCCTCAGCATCAGTCCTTCCAATGAATATTCAGGCTTGATTTCCTTCTGGATTGACTCGTGTGTGGTGTGCAGTAAACACTCTGTCAGCCTCGCTCAGCAGATGAAAGTGACTCCATCCTTAGCTCCGCCCCTGCCCATCCAGTGCCCGGGTCCCTGGCCCACCTGTCTCTTCTCTAAACCTCAGGTCCTACCGGTGCACGTCTCTGCCCTGAGGGCTGCAGACTCTCAGGGCTGGACCAGACCTCTCCATAATGGTGCTCCTTCAGCTGTGCAAGGCTGCTTCCCCAGGCAGCAGGGAGGCCCTCGGAGCAGAAGCGGTGATGCTTTTAGTGTGTTGCTCTGTCCCTTGTTGGCCCCTGGAAAACGCCAGGCAGAGAAGAGCAGCTCATTACATCCTCAAAGCCAGTGGAGCATGGTGGCAAAGGCGACCACACAGATGTGGCTCTAATCCAAGGGCGATAAGGCCGGGACCCCCGAACACCACCGCCAAGCCCAGAGCCCCAGTCCAAGCTTGGCTGTGCCGAGGCTCAGACCTTCCTGACCACCGGCATGGGGGGCAGCTGCAGCCAGGCCCAGGAGGTGGCGGCCTCTGACTCGGGCAGAGATCTTTTACTCCCAGTGGCTCACTCATCCATTGCTACATCAACTCAGCTCTTTGACTGCAATCGTGAGTTGGTACCATCTGCTGAGCGCCTCAAACACAGTCTCACAAGGTGCCCCCAGGCCTCACCACCCACTTTATAGTTGTGGAATTGGAGGCTGGGGAAACAGAGAACTGGTCAGAGGTCCGGCTGAACTTGAATCCACGGCTGTCTGATTTCAACCTGGCCATTTCTCCCGCTCCAGAGAGCTGCCTCCCTGACAAGTGAAGATCACACGATGCCTGGAGTTTCCAAGTTCCTTCTTGAATTTTTTAAACCATCATCAAAGTTTAATACTCGAAGACATTAAGAAATACCATGAAAATACTGTCTGTCTCAAGACCAGGGATGTGTTTCTCTCCTGGGATCGGAGGGGAATTATCCTCCTGTGTAAGGAAACATGTGTACCAGTTAGACGACTAGAGCCCGCCAATAAAGCAAATTAAAGCCTGAAAACCCAGACGGGCCCCTGCGGTTCACAGACTCAAGATGTCTGAGGCTCTCAGCTTCCGCCCAGCTCCCTGCGCCCACCCCCTAGCTCCCCGGCTGTCGCTGCCCATCGGGGATTGAGGACGCGTGGTTGGAACGCAGACTCTGAGCAGGACTCCCCACGGGCGTCCCCATGGGGAACGCTCGGCTTTAAGGAATGCTCCCTGCTTGAGTGGGTTTCTCTGGAGAGGGGGCAGGGAACAAAAGCAGGCCCAGCAGGTGGTTCCGGACCACCACCCGCCCTGGAAGCCGAGAGGACCGGGACCGGTGCCGCTGGCCACGGGGCAGGCAGGCAGGGAGGGGGTGACGCCAGAGCCCCCCAGAGGGTCATGGAGGGTGGAGCTGTGGCCCCAAGTCTGTGCTGAAGCCCTAACCTGGAGAACCACAGAGGGTGACTATGTTTGCAGAGGGTCTTTATGGAGGTAATCATGGTAAATGAGGTCACAGGGGTGGGACCCTGATCCTACAGGACTAGTGTCCTTATCGAAAGAGGAGATTAGGACCCAGACACACACAGAGGGATGACCACATGAGGATCCAGGGAGAAAACCATGTCTGCAAGCCCAGTAGAGGGGCCTCTGGGGGAACATGCCCTGCAAACACGCTGACCTTGGACTTGCAGCCTCCAGGATGTGAGGAGATAGATCTACTGCGTAACCTGCCCCCTGGGTGGGCCTTTGTCACAGAGGCTGGAGCAAACTGACCCAGGGGTGACTCGGATGCGCCCAAGGGGCTCTTTGACACAATCAGAGGCTGGGTCCTGCAACCGCGCTGCCCCATGCATGAAGGGTGGGCTTGGGAAGCCAGGACCCTGTGGTCCTATCGGATAGAGCGAGAACTCAGACCAGAAAACTCGGGCAGGAGGAGTTGCACGTCCAGAGATCCAATGACTTCTTCCCACCCGAGAGGAAGCCAGGGCAGTGGGGAGCCGAGAGGGGAATCGAGGGGCCAGGCAGGAGGCAGTGCGGGAGGAGAGGGCAGGGCTGGAATCTCCGAGGAGCGGCGTCACCCGCTGTCTCACATGTTCCCACACCCTCCTCCTGGGAGGAGTCAGAGCCGCTCCAGTTACGCCATGGGGCCCCATGGCAGCAAAGTGCCCTAGACCCACTGGACCCTGAGACCTGGTTCCGCTCCCCGCCAGGCAATGGGGCTCCCCAAAGCCGGGTGGACAGGCTGCCTGCTGCGTGACAGTCATGAACCCGATCCGGAGCCCAAGGCCACTCCCTTGCAGGGTGGCACCAGGGGCAAGCAGGTCTCCTCATTTCCCAACTCCAGGCTTCCCCAGAGTCTTCTCCCCAGGCTCCGAGTGCACGTTTGTGAGCAAGCCTCCACCCTGAGCCTCCAGGATCTCCCTGTCCGTGTCCAGCGTGGCTGCTCCTCTGCCCTGTCCCCGGACACTGCCCACCCCACCCCCCAGCGCTCCACTGCTGCTGCTCAGACCACCAGCTCTGTGCCCGGACGCTGAGCCAGCCTGCGATCGTCCCGACACAGAGCCACCCTCACCTCCCCGGCCCACCGGCCGGCTAATCGCCCCCAAGCTCCCTCCGAGCTGGACAATACGCCTGCCTTAGGTCTCAAAGCTCCCCCTGCCTCTTCTGTCTTGCTTCGTGGCATATAAAGAGGCCGCAGTGGCAAGCCGGTGCCTGCGTGGCGGTTCGCTGCAGGGCCAGGACACGCCCACTCACACAGTTAGCTCAGGACCGTCCCCGGCCCACGGGAGGGCGCCATCCGCGTTGGGGGATCTTCTCATGCTGTGTGCTACACTCCACCATGGTGTCTCCGCTTCAGGCCCCGGAGGCACGTGTCCCCGCTTCAGGCCCCGGAGGCACGTGTCCCCTGCTAAAGGAACCTGCTGACGACCCCCCTCCCCACGCTGGACGCAGCCCTGGTAACTGATTCATCTGGACCTTCCCTCCTTCCACGGCTCCCTGCTGCCATCCGTTGCGTGCCGGGACTGTCCCACCCTTCACAGCACCTGCCCCACCACTGGACAGATCCTGCTGAGCCGTCAGAGGGGGCCACAGCCCAGCTTGGGCCGAGACCCTACCAGCGGACACCGGGGCACAGAGGTCACACGTCCAGGTAGAGAGAAGCTTTCCACGTGGGTGCCCACTGCCCACAGCCGTGCCTCCATCCACATCCGGGGGCAGAGAGGGGCCTCGTGGACGAGCCGCCTCCAGCCCTGATGCCAGACATGGAGACGCAGCTCAGGGTTGACATAGCAACCAAGCCAGAAATACCGCCCGCGCCTCTGCAGGGAGGAGAGCTGGGAGGGATTCCCACCTGGAGCCCGCGCCACCTCCGAGCGCAGGCGTACGGCGGCCGAGTCGACCATGCCCGAGAGGGGCCCACGAGGCCGCCCAGCCCGGCTGTCACGGAGCGAGCCCCACGCCCTTCGTGGCGTTGCGTCCACGTCGGTGTCCGCCCGCGGTGAGCCCCGTGGGCGGGCTCCTTCATCTGCCCGTGACTCCCGTGTCCAGTCTTCCCTCTGAGCCCAGAAGGCCCCACAAGCCAGCAGTGGGCAGCTGGATCACTGAGCCTCCATGTTTGGCATCAGGTGAGCATCTCCCTGGTGCCCGCGTGCCTGGTACAGAGCTGGCACAAGACAGCTGCTCGGTCAGCAGAGGGGACCCAGGGCGCTCTCTCGCCATTCACCCGTTAAACCGGTCCGCACTGGCGGCCAGGCACACTGAGGTCAGAGGCCAGTGTTACCGCAGCTCTGGCGTCATATTAAGTGCCCTGCGCTCCTGTCTGCAAATGGCAGGTCAGCCCTGGGGGAACCAGGGAGGGGTCCAGACGCCCTCACACACAGCCCGGAAGTCAGGGGTTTCCAGTTGCATGGAATTTTCCATCGTGTGGAACACCACGTCCCCACTGTGGCCCTGGTCCTAACCTTGCAGACGGAGAGGTCTGTGTCCCTTTCTATGGGGAGGGGAGCATCTTGTTCACATCAGGCATGCTGGGAGCGGCCCAGAGCTAGAAATCCATCCAGCTGGAGAAGAGATAAAGTCTTCTCAGTGAGTTGTCGTCCCTGTGGAACAAGGCAGCCGGCCTGCAGCGGGTGGTCTGACGGTGGCAGGGCTGGGGCAGAGTGGGGTCTGGGACCCTGTTATAGGGCCTCATAAAGACCCGCTGATGCTCTCAGGGTGGAAGGACAGCAGGAGTGGATCGACTATGTCACCAACCAGTAACTGCCTCCATCGAGAGAGGCTGGGGGGTTCTGACTTGCAGCCTCATAGAGCTGAAAACCAAAGCCCCGGCAGGGGGTTTCACACTTGTCTGTCATGAGCTGCCCATCTGGGTGGGAGTGTGACCAAGCCTGAGCCCCAGGGGGTTTTGTCCAGACAATGAAAGCTCGCAGCTTCACTGTGACGACGCACACCAGCAGGAAGGCACAGCTCCCCCTGAGCTCCGCGGGTGTGGGCACCCAGCCTGGACCAGGACCCATGCAGCCGCTCGCATCATCCTGAAGCGTCTCCCCGGGGAACCCCAAGCTCCATCGGCCACAGTCTTTCCATTCCTACCAGGGAGCTTGGTGAGCAGCCTTTGGAATTCAGCCACAGGGTTTCCTGCCCCGAGTTCCTCCCACGGTGACGTCTCCTAGATGAAAATTCGCTGGCCTCTCCATCGCTGGGAGCTGGCAGCCTTCAGAACCCATCTTGGCTCGGACGACTCGGGAAACAGTTTCCCCAAGGACCAGATAAAGCTCGTTGGCATGGTCCCCATCAGACTGCCGGCAGAGATGGCCCCGACCCCGGCACGCGGTGAGCAGGTCCCAAGTCGGCAATGTGATCAAGCGGCCAGTCCCGGCACTGAGGTCCTTATCGCGCCGAGCTCAGGACTGGTGCAGGTTTTCCGTGGGAGGGTGGTCTTCCTCTCCTCCCTTCACATCCTCGTCTGAGGCCAGCTCCTTCCTGGAGACAGGAAACCTGCCTTTGTTCAAGCCAGAAAACCTCCAGGGCAGGTTTGCCACCAGCTGTCCTTGGCCGTGAGCTGAGGGAGGGAGGGGTCAGCTCCTCAGGAGGGGGCCCAGGTTTCCCACATCACTGAGCTGAGTGCACCTTCTGTCCTTCTGTCTGCTCCTGGCAGCAGTCACGGGGAGATGGTTTCAGCTTGCTTCTTACGGTTTTCTCATTTACTCCAGGAGAGGGAAAGTGTTGCTATGGCTGGACCCAGGTCTCAGAAAGCCTGTGTCATCCAAACGAGATGACAGTGTGAGTTCTGGGGCCATGAGGAGCCACCCCAGTGGTTACCAAAGAAGAGACAATCAGAGGTGTGCTCCCAAGGGCTGCTGGGGCTGCAGCATGCACATGGCTTGGCAGAGACAGCCAAGAATCCATCGCCATGGAACACTACTCAGTCAGAAAAAAGGAAATGATGTCAGTCGTAGCAACATAGATGAACCTAGAGATTGTCATACGAAGAGAAGTAAGTCAGAGGAAGACCAATGCCACATGACATCACCCATCTATGGAATCTAAAACGTGTCTAACACACACAGTCCTAGAGGACATCCGTGTGGCTGCCAAGTGGGGTGGGCGGATGGGAGAGGAAGGACTGGGAGTCTGGGGTTAGCAGATGCAAGCTATTATATATAGAATGGATAAACAACAAAGTCCTACTCTACAGCACAGGGAACTGTATTCAATATCCTGTGATAAGCCATAATGAAAAAGAATATAAGAAGAATCTGTCCATTTGTATCACTGAATCACTTCGCTGTACAGTAGAAATTAGCACAACATTGTAAATCAACTGTACTTCAGCTTAAAAGAAAAAGAATCTCTTGCGGCCTGGCAGCCTCTATTCAGCTCCAACAACGGACACACATTCGCTGAGCTGGTAGGATCCATTCACTTCCTTTTTTCTCTCATTATTGTATTTGGTTTTTAGATGCAATCCCGGCAGCTAAGCGTGGCAGCCCAAATGATTCTTACTTTTCAGGATTTTTAAAAATATCATTGAAATGTTTCAATAGCACTTAGATTCTAAGGGATGTAAAATCAAGTCGATACGCCTCTTTCTCACTCGACCTTGTTTAATCCTTGCCAAGGCCCACTGGGCAGTCACGTTCCCCGTGTGTGACTGATGGAGAGGCTGAAGCGCTGAGAAGCCGCATCATGTTCACGGTCCAAAGCCGGGCCCATCACCCTGTGAAGCCTGGACACGTGTGCACAAAGCCGCAAGGCCGGCTGACCCTACACTGCCGCGGCCAGGTGGGAAGAAAGCAGATGATAATGGATGGAGAAGGATTCTTTCTAGAAGCACCCTCCAAGGAGCCTCTGCGACCCCCTTCCTGCCCGCATTCTGTTCCCATGTCCCCTTCCCAACGAGTCCACGTCTCAGCCATCCCGTGGTGCTCAGGGTCAGCCAGACCAAAATGGGGTCTCCTGGGCTTGAGGAAACTAAGACAGGCTTGGGACCCCCAGGAAGCAGTGGTCCAGGCGAGGGTCCCGTGATTCTCTTCCATTCCATGCCCTCCCGGTGGGCTCCCCTGCTTCCAGGACGCCCTCCTTGCCCTGATGAGAAACAGAGATGCCGGCCGCCATAACTGCCAGGCGCACATGCGTGCTGCCCATTCCGTGCGTTATCTCACCAACGGGTCGACTGCAGTGTCCCTGGAGCCGCTGCGTGCACCCAGATCTTAAGACACAGAGACAGACGGGTCCCAGATCCTGCCTTCGGGAGCCGGAGGAGCCAAAGCAGAGAAGGTGAGCCGCTCACTGCCAAGCCAGGCGGACTGACATCCTCGCCGCGTTGTGTGGGCTGCAGCCATCACCCGTGTCAAAAGGGAGCAGGGACGACTGTGATGCTGGCACCAGGGGCAGGCAGAGAACTTGCAAAACTGCAAGTACCGTTTAAAATGCTGCCACTCCTAAAACAGGGGGCATTCATCTGTGGATTGGGCAGGAGCTTCCCAGGCAGATGGACCGAAATTTGCAAATGCGCTGACTTATTAAAGTGCTTGAAGTGTCTGTGGGACTGCAAATGAAGGCCACTAATATTAATTTAGTTCTTGCATGACGGTGTAATTTGCAAGGCAATACAAAAGCAATCACATGTAATAATAACAACAGTATAGCAATAGAAGCCACAGTGACTGATTCCTCATGGCGACCCAGACTCTTGCAAAGTTCTGCAGGAGACATTATTCTCCCAGAGCCCCTGCAACCCTGGGGAAATGCTGCCGTCATCCTGGTCTCGGTCACTGTCTGAGGACGCACAGCTACACGCCAGCTATGGCCACTGGTCTGTCCCGCCATCCATACTCCCCTCCTGAAGGCAACCCCCGCTTCTAAAGAACCAGTCTGGTAGTACCATGATCCTACATCCTGGTCTTGACCTCTGGCCCTGCTCGCTCTATCGCACTTAAACGATGCTGACCCAACCTCTCCTTATCCCCACCTACCCTGGTGTCAGGCAGGGAGGGAGGTAGCCACATGACCTCCACCTGCCCAACCAGCTCACGGACCAGAACTCAAAATCCCTGAGCAAGAAACACCTGATGCAGGAGAGGAGCGCACGGGACCTAAACAGGATCTTGCTCACAGCTCTGTCTTAACAGAACCGGGAAGCTTTGCGCCCGTTCACAGATACACTGGTGAACCTCAGAGCTGCTGGGGACTACCATTCCCTTATGTGGACAGGATTAGACCACACAGCCAAGCAGGACCAACGGAGGAATGAAAAACAAAACCAGAGTCCTGATAATGTCATCGGGGATTCCGGATCAAACCATGCCTGAAGGCAAGCCATCCTTTGAACTGTCCAGTTACATGAACTAATACATTTCATGGTGGTTGTTGTTTAAGACAGTTTAAATCCTATCTCCTTTCTTGTAACAAAGAGTCCTAATAGCATGGGAGAATCAGAATATAGACCCAGAGCCCGTGTTTTTAGCATTGGTGACAATGACATATTTGATGTCCGCGCCTGTTTTTAATAATAATAGCAGTTCTAGGAATAACCCTGCTAGTCCAGTAAATCCTAAAGGAAATCAGTCCTGAATATTCATTGGAAGGACTGATGCTGAAGCTGAAGCTCCAATGCTTTGGCCACCTGATGCGAAGAGTCGACTCATTAGAGAAGACCCTGAGCTGGGAAAGACTGAAGGCAGGAAGAGAAGGGGTGACAGAGGACAAGATGGTTGAATGGCATCACCAACTCAATGGACATGAGTTCAAGCAAACTCTGGGAGATGGGGAAGGACAGAAAACCTGGTGTGCTGCAGTTTATGGGGTCACAAAGAGTCAGATACGACTGAGCAACTGAACAACAACAGGACTAGCACTGCGTGAGAAGCAGCACCTTCTGCGCCGAGTCCTGGATCGCCACGGTTTCCTTTCCACCGTCGATCTGGGATGTGGTCGTCACAATCATCCCATTTTACATATGAGGACGCTAAGGAAGAGCTGGACGGTAGTGGCGCTTTTGAGGGTTTCATGTAAATCGAATCATAGAGAATATGAAGCTTGGAGATTCACATCCTTCCTTCAACATAACGTCCTTGAAATTCATCCACCTTGTTACGAATATCACTAGTTCATCCGTTTTATTGCTGAGTGTGGATATTGCAATTTGCCTATCTATTCACCTGCTGAGGACACTTGGGTTATTTGCAGTTGGGATGATTATTAATAAGTTGCTACGAGAACCCCTGCACTTGTGCAAACGTAAGTTTCTTTGGTAATAGAGTACCAGGGCCGTACGGTAGGTGCTTGTTAAAATATATGGGAAACTGCCAATCTGTGTCTCGGAGTGGATGCGTCATTTTGCATCCCCACAGCAAAACGTGAGAGATCCAGCCACCCTCGGGGGCTCCCCAAGGGGCGCTGGTGGCAAAGAACCCGCCTGCCAGTGCAGGAGACGTGAGCGACACAGGTTTGACCCCTGGGTCGGGAAGATCCCCCTGGAGGAGCGATGGCAACCCACCGCAGCATTCCTGCCTGGAGAATCCCGTGGACAGAGGAGCCTGGCGGGCTGCGGTCTGCGGGGTCATGGACTCAGACACGACTTAGGTGACTGGGCAGGCTCACCGCAGTCGCCCTAGAACCTGGCGTGGCCAGTGTGGTTTATTCCGTCCGCCCTAACAGGTGCGTGCTGGTACCTCATTTGCTGTGGCTGTCGTTCAGCCACTCAGCCATGTCCGTGTCTTTGCGACCCCGTGGACTGCAGCACGCCAGGCTGCCCTGTCCTTCACCATCTCTCAGAGTCTGTTCAATCTCATGTCCATCGTGTCGGTGACGCCATCCAACCATCTCACCCCCTGCCCTCTGGCACGTGATCTAGAAATCTCTTCGTGTGATCATTTTCCATCCTTGTGTTCTCTTTGGGATTGCGTGTCTGTTCAAATAGGTCATCTAGTATTCATTTGGGCTATTTATTTTTAACTGCTGAGTTTGGAGGGTTTTATTTTAAAAAAATATATTCTGGACACAAGTGCTTTGTTGAACAGGCAGTTTACAAACATGAAGTATTTTAGCCCAGTCTGTGGTCTGCAGTGTGTGTTTCCTATGGACGCTGTAGCAGAGTGCCACAGACTTGGTGGCTGAAACCACAGAGGTGTTGCTTCTCACCGGTGTGGAGGCCGGAAGTCTGAGGCCAAGGCGGGAGGTCTGGGAGGGAGGGAGGTGCTCCCGCCCCCCCAACTCCTCCCTGAGTCTCTCCATTTCAACCTTCATCTCTCGGCATCTCTCTCTGAGTCCATCACTCCCCTTCCCATGAGGACACCGGCCGTATTGGATTGCTTCCCACTATAATGATCTTATTTTAACAGGATGGCCTCTGCAAAGATGCTATTGACAAATAAAGCCACATTCTGAGGTCCTGGGGGTTAGGACTGCAGCATGTGGGTGTGAGAGGGAAAACGTTGAACTCACACCCCTCGTCTTTTCATTCTCTGAAGTCTTTTACAACAAAAGCTTTGAGTTTTGGTGAAGTCCAGTGTATCCACTTTTTTCCCTTTGGGTGTCATGTGACATCTAAGAACACTTTCACAGCCTTTGGTCTCTGACGGCTTCTTTCAAAGGTTTTACAGTTCTCTGTTCTACACTTAGAGCAATGACACTTTCTGAGTTAATTATTGTGTAAGATGTGATGCTATGTACATTCCATTCTACTGTGCTATCATCGTCGCTCTATCTGAAGATTTTCCAGAAAGAGTTCTCTTAGACCAGTGATGGTGGCAATGAATTTTTTAGTTCTCTTTCAGCTGAGAATATATTCTTTCATCTTTATTCCTGAAGGTATTAATATTTATCTCTGGATATATATTTCTAGGTTGACAATTCTTTTCTTTCACTATGCTAAAAAGTCCTGTGCGTCTCCATTTTTGCCTCCATGGTTTGGAATGAGAAATCTACAGCCAACTGAATTGCTTTTCCCCTATAGGGAACACTTTTTTTTTTTTACTGCTTTGAGAATTCTCTCTGTGTCTTGTTTTCAACAGCTTGATTGTGATATGTCCGGGCGTGAATTTCTTTGAGTTTATTCTCTCTGGGGTTTGCTGAGCTTCTTGATTCTGTTGGTTTATGCATTTTTCCAAATTTGGTAAGTTTCAATCAATATTTTTTCATCACTGCACTCTTCCCTTTGATTTTGATGACACAGATGCTAGAACTTTTGTGTTGACCCACAGATCCCTGAGGCTCGGTTCACTTTTCAAATCTTTATCTCTGTTGTTCAGACTGGGTGTTTTCTATGGATCTGTCTCTGAGTTCACTGACTTTTTTTTTTATCATCTCCATTCTGCTACTGAGCTGATCTGTGAAGTTTTGTTATTTTAATGTTCTTTTCTTCAGAGCTTTAATTTTCATTTTCTAAATTTTTAATGATTTCCAATATGTTTGTGATTGCTCATTGGGAATATTCAATAATAACTAGCTTAATGTGTGTGTGTGTGTGCACTACTTGCTCAGTAACGTCTGATTCTTTGCAACCCCATGGAATATAGCCTGCCAGGTTCCTCTGTCCATGGAATTCTCCAGGCAAGACTACTGGAGTCGGTAGCCATTCCCTTCTCCAGGGGATCTTTCTGACTCAGGAATCAAACCTGGTCTCTTGCATTGCAGGCAGATTTTTTATTGTCGGAGCCATCAGGGAAGCCCAGTTTAACATATACACATTTTGGTGAAAAGACTAACAGAGTTTTGCAAGAGAACACACTGGTCATAGCAAACACCCTCTTCCAACAGCACAAGAGAAGACTCTACACATGGACATCACCAGATGGTCAATACCAAAATCAGGATGATTATATTCTTTGCAGCAAAAGATGGAGAAGCTCTATACCGTCAGCAAAAACAAGACCAGGAACTGACTGTGACTCAGATCATGAACTCCTTATTGCCAAATTCATACATAAATTGAAGAAAGTAGGGATAACTGTTAGACCATTCAGGTATGACCTAAATCAAATTCCTAATGATTATACAGTGTAAGTGACAAATAGATTCAAGGGATTAGATCTGATAGACAGAGTGCCTGAAGAACTATGGACAGAGGTTCATAACACTGTACAAGAGAGAGTGATCAAGACCATCCCCAAGAAAAAGAAATTCAAAAAGGCAAAATGGTTGTCTGACAAGGCCTTACAAATAGCTAAGAAAAGAAGAGAAGCTAAATACAATGGAGAAAAGGAAACATATATCCATTTGAATGCAGAGTTCCAAAGAATATCAATGAGAGATAAGAAAGCCTTCCTCAGTGATCAATGCAAAGAAATAAAGGGAAATATTAGAGTGGGAAAAACTAGAGAGCTCTTCAAGAAAATTAGAGATAGCAAGGGACTATCTCATGCAAAGATGGGCACAGTAAAGGACAGAAACAGTACGGACCGAACAGAAACAGAAGTTATTGAGAAGAGGTGGCAAGAAAACACAGAAGAACTGTACAAAAAGATCTTTATGACCCAGATAATCATGATGGTGTGATCATTCACCTAGAGCCAGACATCCTGGAAGGAAAAATCAAATGGGTCTCAGGAAGCATCACTATGAACAAAGCTAGTGGAGCTGATGGAATTCCAGCTGCGCTATTTCAAATCCTAAAAGATGATGCTGTGAAAGTGCTGCACTCAATATGCCAGCAAATTTGGAAAACTCAGCAGTGGCCACAGGACTGGAAAAGATCAGTTATAATTCCAATCTCAAAAAAAGGGAATGCCAAAGAATGCTCACACTACAGCACAATGCACTCATCTCTCACACTAGTAAAGTCATGCTCAAAATTCTCCAAGCCAGGCTTCAGCAATACATGAACTGTGAACTTCCAGATGTTCAAACTAGATTTAGAAAAGGTAGAGGAACCAGAGATCAAATTATCAACATCCACTGGATCATTGAAAAAGCAAAGAGTTCCAAAAAAATGTCTAGTTTTGCTTTATTGACTACGTCAAAGACTTTGACTATGTGGATCACAGCAAACTCTGGAAAATTCTTCAAGAGATAAGAATACCAGACCACTTGACCTGCCTTCTGAGAAATCTGCATGCAGGTCAGGAAACAACAGTTAGAACTGGACATGGAAAAACAGACTGGTTTCAAATCGGGAAAGGAGTACATCAAGGCTGTATATTATCACCCTGCTTATTTAACTTATACGCAGAGTACATCATGCAAAATGCTGGGCTGGATGAAGCACAAGCTGGAATCAAGATTGCCGGGAGAAATATCAATAACCTCAGATATGCAGATGACACCACCCTTGTGGCAGAAAGTGAAGAAAAACTAAAGAACCTCTTGATGAAAGTGAAAGAGGAGAGTGAAAAAGTTGGCTTAAAACTCAACATTCAGAAAAATGGGCATCAGGTCCCATTACTTCATGGCAAATAGATGGGGAAACAATGACAGACTTTATTTTGGGGGGCTCCAAAATCACTGCAGATGATGACTGCAGCCATGAAATTAAAAGATGTTTGATGTTTGCTCCTTGGAAGAAAAACTATGACCAATCTAGATAGCATATTAAAAAGCAGAAACATTACTTTGCCAACAAATGTCCATATCGTCAAAGCTATTGTTTATCCAGTAGTCATGTATGGATGTGAGAGTTGGACTATAAAGCTGAGTGCTGAAGAATTGATGCTTTTGAACAATGGTGTTGGAGAAGACTCTTGAGTCTTTTGAACTGCAAAGAGATCCAACCAGTCCATCCTAAAGGAGAGCAGTCCTGAATATTCATTGGAAGGATTGATGCTGAAGCTGAAACTCCAATACTCTGGCCACCTGATGCAAAGAACCGGCTCATTGGAAAAGATCCTGATGCTGGGAAAGATTGAAGGCAGGAGGAGAAGGGGACGACAGAGGATGAGATGGTTGGATGGCATTACTGATGCGATGGACATGAGTTTGAGTAAGCTCCGGGAGTTGGTGATGGACAGGGAAGCCTGGCATGCTGCAGTCCATGGGGTCGCAAAGAGTTGGACACGACCGAGTGACTGAACTGAACATGATCACTGATAAGGACATACTGCAGTACAGCACAGGGAACTCTACTCAATACTCTGTAATAACCTGTGTGGGAAAAGAAGCTAAAAGACAGTGAGTATATGTGTATGTGCAACCGAATCACTTTGCCGTATACCTGAAACTAACACAACATTGTAAATCAACTGTCGTTGCCGTTCAGCCCCCAAGTTGTGTCCGACTCCTTTTGACCCCATGGACTGCAGCACACTAGCTTTCCTCTACCACCTCCGGGAGATTGCTCAAATTCATGACCACTGGGTTGATGACGCTATCTAAACATCTCATCCTCTGCTGCCCACTTCTCTGTTTTGTTCACCATATGCCAAGTGTTCCTGTGTCGTATCTTGGATATGTGTAGTGTTGTGTTCTGAGGCTCTGGGTCATTCTCTAATGGAGAATGCTGTGTTTTTGTTGATGCAGGCAGTTGGCCTGTTTATATCTGACCGAGAAGTTCTGGCTTGCCTGCTCTCGACCCTCCGCGGTATTTACATGGGCAGTTCAGGTCTCTATGCCTTTGCAATTCTAGTATATTCCTTCTGCACACGTGCCCTTCAGCAGCCAGTCTAGGACCTGATCTGTGGTCTCTGTTAGTTGGGTCCCCAAATGTTTGCACAGCTTGTTGGCAAAGGGAGGTACTAGCCCTGGGAATTAAGAAACTGTCCTGAAGGATCACTTTCCCAAGTTCTTCAGGCTACAGAACTGGGATCCTGCTCTCAGAGCATCTGCTCTGCCATCCACTCCTTGGATCAATCTCATCTATGGTCGAGCAGCTCAGAAGACGGGAGAGGAGGCAGCGTTTGGTGTGGCCTCCCCCTCGGGGAGCTCCTGACCCACCGTGTGCAGAGAGGACAGTTGCCTGCCTCCAGCGAGGGTTCCTGTGGATTCTCGTTTCTGGCTGCTGCCACCGCCTCTAAGCTACTGCTTGAGGAACTGGAGCATGCAGAAGTAAAAATAGGGAAAGAAACGGCACTAGGGAATTGCTTCTGTGTTAGGGGTCCCCTTTTCTGCTCCTTGAGCCGTAACTGGAATGTCTCCTGGAGCTTCGTCTACCTGCCCATTTCTGACTTTACAGTGCAGTGAATTCAGGCTGGAGTAGACAGGGGGAGCGGAGAACAGTAAACTCTTTTCATTTGGTGGCATTAAATTCTGGAGATCTTTCCCAAGTTACCTGCTGCTACCCACTTTCCCAAGTCTTTAAATAGTTGTCTCATGTATTTCAGTCAGCTTTTATGGGGATAATCAGTGAGAGAGTCAAGGGGGAATGTGCTTAATCCAACTTACCCAGATTCAGAGCCAAGCATGCCTGACTCTGCATCAGAGAAGTTCACACGTGTGCTCTTGAGCTCCTTCTGTTCAGCCCTCGTGCTTTATGTCTGCTCAAACCGGAGCGGTGAAGCTCTACCTGCTGGTGTCAAGGAGCACGTTTTGATGAAATTTTCTACATGTGTTCTTTGTAAGATTAAAAAATATATATATTCATGTAGCCTTATCGATTTTGATTTGGAAACATTTTTGAACACTTTTAACAGAATTCCTGTTCAATGTGTCCCAGACCCAAGTGTCTGGTAATAAGCTGAGAAAAATAAAAAAATGGATTTGCTTTCCTTTTAAGAAAATCAATAAATCACAAGAGATGAATTTAATAAAAAAAGAAAAAGCAGAGAAATGAAAGCTTCTGCCTGATTATAGCATGCGTGTTGGAACCCGAGATGGGACCTGAGAGTCGGTCATGTGGGGACAGGGGGTGGCCCTCCGAGAAGAGAAGGCACAGGCGGGAAGACCGATACTGGGCGGCCTGGAGTCTTGTTGGTGAGACCTCAGCTCAAGTGGGAAGAGCTAGGAAGCAGGGAGCTGGCTGACCCTGAACGCTGGCTCACCCTGAACGCTGGCTCCAGAGAGCAGGAGGAAGGGGGTCAGGAACCAGGAGCAAGGGTCAGCGGAGAGCTGACCACAGGGACGCCCAGGCTGCTGGGCTGAGAGCCACACAGTGACGAAGGGCCGTGCCGTCCACCCCGGGGTCCCAGGGCTGGAGGGCCGGAGGGCATGGGGTCTGGGGAGAGGCAGGGGTGGGGACTCCCTGGGGGTGCTCTCGACTGCGTGCTCTCACTGTATCCCCGGGGACTGTATCCCCGGATGGAGATGTGGACGCCAGAGCAGGTGCGTCTTAACCAGCACCAGTCGGGGCTTCCTCCTGAGTCCGGTTAGAAGACTGTCAGGTCTCTTCTCGTGGTCAGCGAGGAGCGTGGGACTCATCGCCACCCTGATCCGGCCAGTGGTCACTCCACCGGCCTGGCATTGCCCTGCACTGGGTGTGGCAGAGAGAGCCCTGTGCTGTGGTCCACGGGCCCCTCCAAGGTGAACTCAGCGGGGATCTGCCCTCTCTGTGGTCTTCACTGCAGATCAGTCATGAGCATATCTGACAGCCATGAGCAGCCTAGAGCTTGCTCAGGAGGGCCTGAGTGAGCCCCGTGGGAGGCTCGGTACCACTCCCCACCCTGCCCCAGCAGGCAGGGCCTCACCCCATCCCCCCCACAGGCAGGGCCTCACCCCTCCTCCTCCCAGCAGGCAGGCAGCATCCCCCCACCCCGGGTAGGGCCTCACCCGCCTTCCCGCCCCTGGCAGGGCCCTGGGCACCCAGAGCATCAGCTCTCATCTGGCTGGAAATCCATCACCAGGAGCTGCCCAGCACAGCCTGTCACACCGCATCCCTGACGGGCCCGGGCTGAGGACTCCACGAAGTCTTACATAAGCAGCCTAGCTGGTCAGCACAGGCCTGCTTCAGGAGCGTCTGATGGGAACCGACTTGGGTGCAGAAGCGTGCGGGCAGCAGGTGACTGAAGACGGGGATTTAAAGACACGCGTCTCCTCAGACTGAAGTGCACGCGGAGCACTCGGGGAGAGGAGGCTCTCTTCCCTGCCTCCAAGTGGAATCCCTCGCTTTACAGAAATCCGTGATCTCCTGGCCTCCCACTAAAATCTTGCTCCTCGGAAGGAAGTCATGGTGGGCGGAGCGGCGGTGTCTGAAAAGCAAAACAGGCCAGAGAGCCTGGAGCATTTTAGTCCATGGAGAGCAGGCTCCCCACCCCACATCACCACCGCCTGAGACGGAGTGTGACTGATGGAACACACACGGCAAGACCTCCATCCTCTAACTCAGCCTCTGTGGTCCAGCATGGTCCACTCTCTATGAGGTCATCCAAGCAGCACAGAAGCAGCTTTGGGACCCAGAGCTACACTTGCTCTTCCATCAACCTCACCCTGCCTTTAAATATGCCCTCTGCAGACCCAGCCTCCTCCCTGACTCCTTGACACTCATGTGACAGTTTGTCTGCTGGCTGTCATCTCCACCGGGGTTACCCACGGTCAGCTCAGACTCACCATGACCAACACAGGGCTCTTGACCCTAGTCCACCCAATCACTGCACCACAGAAGCAAAGGCCAGCCCATCACATCCACCCAGCAGCTGGAAGCCCTGCAGTCATCCATAACTTTCCTTTCCTTCTTTTCTTCCCATAACCCAAGACCAAGTCATTGGCAAACTACCCAACCTCGTCCACGACAGATCCAGAACCCCAGCATCTGCCCAACAGTAACTCAGACTCTACTGCCTCCGTCAGGCCACCACGCTCTCACCTGGACCGTTGGGGATGCTCTGACCAGTTTCCTGTGGTCCTTTCTGAATGAGTACAAATCAGATCTTGTCATTCCTCTGCACAAAGTCCTCCCTCAGCTCCAATGAGAGGTAGATTCTCCAGGACACACATAGAAGCTTCCATGTGATTTATGGTGAGTTCAAGCTGGGAAATCCATTCCTGAGCTCATCCTTTTCTTCTTTACTTTGTCCAGGGACATCAGTTCAGTTTAATTCTATCACTCAGCCATGTCTGATGCCTTGCAACCCCGTGGACTGCAGCACACCAGTCTTCCTTGTCCATCACCAATGCCCGGAGCTTGCTCAAACTCATGTCTATCTAGTCTGTGATGCCATCCAGCCATCTCATCCTCTGTCATCCCCTTCTCCTCCCACCTTCGATCTTTCCCAGCATCAGGGTCTTTTCAGATGAATCAGTTCTTCACATCAAGTGGCCAAAGTATTGGAGCTTTAGCATCAGTCCTTCCAATGAACATTCAGGACTGATTTCCTTTAGGATGGACTTGTTGGATTTCCTTGCAGTCCAAGGGACTCTCAAGAGTCTTCTCCAACACCACAGTTCAAAAGCATCAATTCTTCAGTGCTCAGCTTTCTTTACAGTCCAACTCTCACATCGATACATGACTACTGGAAAAACCATAGCCTTGACTACACAGACATTTGTCAGTAAAGTAATGTCTCTGCTTTTTAATATTCTGTCTAGGTTGGTAACTTTTCTTTCAAGAAGCAAACGTCTTTTAATATCATGGCTACAGTCACCATCTGCAGTGATTTTGGAGCCCCAAAACAAAGTCTGTCACTGTTTCCATTGTTTCCCCGTCAATTTGCCATAAAGTGATGGGACTGGATGCTATGATCTTAATTTTTCGAATGTTGAGCTAGCTTTAAACCAGCTTTTTCACTCTCCTCTTTCACTTTCATCAAGAAGCTCTTCAGTTCCTCTTCACTTTCTGCCATAAGGGTGGTGTCATCTGCATATCTGAGGTTATTGATATTTCTCCCAGCAATCTTAATTCCAGCTTGTGCTTCATCCAGCCCAATGTTTCTCATGATTTAATCTACATAGAAGTTAAATAAGCAAGGTGACAATCTCAGGAGCCACCAACCAAAATCATTATATTTGTTGGCTTTCCAAAAATAATTGAAAGTATCATTTACAGAACCACCAGCTCCTTGCTTTTTATAAGCAGTTGACTAAGAGAATCCAGGGCAGATACTTTGTGTGTCTACTGCTAGTTTACACCCACAGGCTACCTGTGTCCCATTTACCAACAGAAATAGTGTCACCAGAGTGACATCTCTAAGTCTAATTGGATTAGAGAGCAGATTCCGGAACCCCAGAACCAGTTCAATAAAACTTATCTTTACACACTGCTATATTTAAAATGGATAACCAACAAGGACCTACTGTGTATAACAGGGAACTCTGCTCAATGTTATGTGGCTGCCTGGATGGGAGCGGAGGTTGGGGGAGAATGGATACATGTATGTGTATGGCTGAGTCCCTTCACGGAAACTATTAGAGCACTGTTAATCAGCTCTACCCCAGTACGGGCTTCACAGGTGGCGCTAGTGGTAAAGAACCCCCCTGCCAATGCAGGAGACGCAAGAGACGCGGGTTTGACCTCTGGAGAAGGGCATGGCAACCCACTCCAGTATTCTTGCCCGGAGAGTCCCGCGGACAGAGGAGTCGCAAAGAGTGGGACGTGACTGAAGCAACTTAGCACGCACACCCATACTCCACACAAAATAAAAAGTTCAAAAGAAAAAAAAAGTCTTCTTTAAAATTTCGTCCTCTAGAATGATTCTCAGAACCAAAACTTGTGTCTGTCAGGGTTCCCCAGAGAAGGAGAACCAACAGTATATACAGACACCCAGAAAGAGATTTGTTATGAGGAATTGACTCACATGGATGGTGGAGGCTGAGAAGTCCACAGTCTGCCGTCTACATGGTGAGGCCCAAGGAGGACCACGGAGCAGAGAGCTGAAATGCGGATTCCAGTCCAGGTCTGAAGGCCTGAGACCAGGAGACGGACGTCTCGGCTCAAGCTGTCAGGAGGAGGCAGCTAACCCCTCCTTCTTTCACGTGTTTGTCCTATCCAGCCCTTGGTGGATTGGATAAGACTCTGCCATCTTCTAGAGGACAGTCTGATCTACTTGGCTCAGCAGTTCAAAGGCTAATCTCTTCCGGAAACACCCTCATAGGTACATTCAGAACAAATGCTGGACCAGGTACTGGGCAGCCCAGATCCGGTCAAGTGGACGCGAACAACTAACTGCTGCACCATCCCAGTCCAAGCAAAACCCGAGGTAGTGAGCACGGCCCAGCCGGGAAGCCCCTCGAGCTCGCCTGCATCACCCTCGCCTCACCCCTCCCTGTGTGACTGCGTCTCTCTTACTCTTTATGTCCTCCATCGCATATCATCAACAACCACAAGCTTGATGCCTTAAAACAGCACACGTGTGTTATCTCAGCGTTCCCAAGGATCGGGGGTCCAGCGGAACTTAGCTAGGTGCTCCGCTTAGGGTCTCAAGAGGCTGCTCCACGCATTAGCCAAGTCTGGGGGCTTCCCTGGACCTGACCCCTGCTTGCAAGCTCCCTGGGGTCATCAGAGGAATTCATTTTCTTAGTTGTGCAGTACTGAAGGTGCTGGCTTCTTGATGACCCTCAGAGACTACTCTCAGTCCCTAGAGGCCACGCACGGGGCCTTGCCACAGGGATCACCCAACCTGGTCACGAGATCTCCAGCCAGCAAAGTGGGTCTCACCTATCATAGGAGTGGGAGGACGTGCCATGTCCCGTTGTTAGCCGCAGTTCAAGCCCCTGACCCATACTCCAGGGGAGGGGTCGATACACCAGGAGATGGGGTCAAAGAGCCACCCTAGGGTCTATTTGCCCCACCTTCTCGCTTCCCTCCATCTCGTGGAATCCTACAAGCCTAGCTCCGTGTGTCGTCTGCCACAGACAGAGATGAAAATAGCCAGGATCCTGGTCAGACTGTGGAGGACTGGGGCCACACGCCTGAACCCCACGGGAGAAAACCTCTGACTTAATCTAAACAAAATAAAGTAACACTGTTTTATCTGTTTTCCAAAGTTGCCCAACACAGTATGAAAGGTTCTCAAATATTTCACAGCTCTCTCCCATGGGTTCATTGTCTGGGATATTCTATTCAGTTCCAATCAGAGGAAACTTGAGTTTTACTTGCTATCAGTTCTCATCTAGGCTCTGTTGAAGATGGAATTTGGGGTGATGGTGAATGAGATTTCCAGTGTGGTCCTAGCCAGGCTTATTCAACTTCAAACTTAAACCTCATTGCACCAGATTTTGTTTTCCAATCTCTTTGTCTGTAATAAGAAATCTTGGTATTTCCCACTCTGGGAATGGCTTTTACACTGTTCGGCTGAGGAACACATCTGAAGGGTATAATTTGTGCTGGGCAGTCAGTCGCGTATGTGGAATTTAATACAGAGTAACTCAGACTCCTTCACAAAGAAAGGAAAGTGCCCAGTCCATTAGTAACTTCTAGAAACCTGGACTGGATCCAAGAGGACCCAGGGATGAGGGCCAGCCTCCGGGTGTCAGCTGTCTTGTTACTTAATTGTCCTCTCAGTGTCTGGTGTCATCTCAAGGACTCCAGGCTTATGTCAATCTAAAATGCAAGTCCTGTGACCACTCCAAGCCTCACTTTCCCATGTGTCAAGTATGGATTAAATGACTCTCACCTCATAGACGTTTTCGCCCATATTTTGTGAATTTTCGTTTGATGATTTTTTATGATCTACAGAAGTTTAAGCATTTTTTTTTAATTTAGCAATTGTGTTTTATCATCTTCCACAATCAAGTCAAAATAAAATATCACTAATTTCATGTGCAGATTATTACTGCCTTATTACATGCTGCCGTTTATCCCTCAGGGCAAAAGCTTTAGAATCAGACATAATGTTTACTTGGCTTGGGGCAGCACTGGTTCCCTTCTTTTCTCCTTTTTTCTTTCTCTAGAGTGATTATTTTTACAAGGGAATTCCTCTTCCATCGTAACCCCAGAAGCTAAAAAGTAGCTTGACTTGTTTTTACAAATTTTATTTTATTATCATTATTATTATTTTGCTATACAGAAGGTCCCTGTTGGTCCTTGAAGGTCCGTTTTAGAACTTCAAGTATTTTAATGGAGTCAAATCTATTTTGATTTCCTCTGTGATTTCTTCCATTAGCTCATCCTTACAAGGGTCTTCCCTGTTCTGGTATCGGTTGACTATTTGCACCCATATTTTATTCATAGGTCTGTGTACTTTAAACATGTTGCATTTTTAATGCGTGTGTACATTTTGGTGCAGAGTGTAAGTGAAGATTATTTCTTCCAACCATCCGATCTCATCAGTGTCATTTATTGTTTAATCTACCTGCATTAGTCAGTTTTTCTTGTAACGGTGTCGCTTAACAAACAGCCCTTCAATATCTCAGAAGCTTAAAAACAACAAACATTAATTTCATACTAACAGCGCAGATCTTGATACTTCAGCTCCAGCAGGGATGCGGTTCAGGTATGCTCCACATTTATCCAATTTCAGAGCCTAGACTAAAGGACTGGACGCTCTCTGAGCTGGGATTCCCCCTGATCGAGGGGAGAACACAAAACGAAGATTGAACTTTGTCTCTTAGAACCTTTGTTTGGTTTGCTGTCGTCTCCACCCACATTCCAATGGCCAAGGGGGCATTAGATGGCCAAGTCCAATGTCAGTGATGCAGAAAAGGATTCTCTTCTTGGGCAGAAGTAGGCAGAATTCAGCAAAAGAGAGTGCCTATCTTCTGACCAACACTGCAATCTCCGAAGTCATCCTCTTGGTCTGGTACATGCACCTCCTTCCTCCCTAGGCAAGATATCCCAAAAGGGCTTGAAAGTCCAGAAGTTATAGTTATCTCTTCATCAAGTTTGGATGTCACTCCTCTAGACCTGAGGACCTGTGGATTGCTTTTTTAATTATCTGCCTCCCACACACAGAAAAAGTAACGGTGGCCCAAAGACAGGATTGCTGTCTCCGACACTTGCATTGAAACTGGAAGAGCAGCAGGTACCCAGGGTCCCTGGCCCACGATCATCCTGCAATCCAGGTCCCGAGAGATGTGAGGTCCTCTAGTTGAGGGTGGAGATTTTTTGCTTTAGGCCCAAGTTCTGTTCTCTTTTTCTTTATGACTTTTAGCTTCTCCCTCAGAAAGTTCTTTATTTTTCTTCCAGGTCTCATCTTGAGAGTTCTGGAAATGATGGCTGATCAGCTTTATTAATCTCTCTCTCTGCCTTTAGCAATGCTGTGCCAAAGGTCATTTTTCACCTCAAAGCTTATAGGAGGCACTTGGGACTTGCCTGGCTTCTCAGGAGCCACATTCTTGGTCCTTTTCGCTGAAACCCTGGGAAATGTTCCACCACAGGCCCACCCTGGGCTCTAGATGTTTCCTCGTAAGGCCTGTGTGGACAGCGTCCACACCAGTGCCACACCAGTGACCTTGGGACTCACTTCACACAAACATCCCACACAGGCGGGTGAAGAAAACAAGACCTTTCTAAAGTAAAATAGTAGTGATGGTGGTGACATGAGGATCAGCCCAACAGAATGGAACATAAGTACACGGACTTCACTATCACAGAAAGAATTAGTGCACATTCCACAGGAGAAAAATATAGTAGGGGATTTAGGGCTTAAGAGCTTCTCTAAATTCCCTAAAATCTGCAACTCAGTTCTGCCTCCTCTTTGAATCCAAAGAGTTAAGGCGCTTGTATATGAGTTTATATTTCCCTGCTCTGTTGTTGTCATGAGTCCCTCAGTCGTGTCCGACTCTCCGTGACCCCGTGGACTGTAGCCCGCCAGGCTCCTCTGTCCATGGGATTCTCCAGGCAGGAATACTGGAGTGGGTTGCCATTTCCTCCTCCATCCTTGCTTAACTCTTCAGAAACAATTACTCCAGAAGCTTTGGAAAATGCACATAAAAAGGGAATATATGTTGAATTAAAACAATCAGAAGCAAAAATCAGATTCTGAATGTCGAGCTCTCCTATGACTGTACACGAGTCTTCCAAATGTTTGCTTTCATTCATGTTAACTTGTTAAGCTCATGTCCATTCATTTTGTAACTCTTTTTGGAATGAGCAGTATCTATCAAGACAGGAGATTTTTTAAAGAGTTTTAGACTCTTCAAAATGTTTTGATTTATTACCAATATGCATTTAGATAAAAATACCCAATCCAAATAAATAAACAAACACATAAACAGATGGGTAAATAAAATATGAGAATCAATAAAAGGGAACCTGGATCGTTGGTGAGAAAATAGAAGTTCCTGAGGGAGGGATAAATTAGGTGCTTGGGACTGGCAGATGCAAACTATTATCTAGGCTTCCCTGGTGGTCCAGTGGTTAAAACTTCATGCTTCCAGAGGAGCAGCCGAGTGTTCCATCCCTAACTGAAGAACAAAGATCCCATGTGGCCTGGCCAAATTAAAAAAAAAAGAAAAGAAAAACCTTTTAAGGAGTTTGTATCACCCAAATAATTTTTAAATTGCTTGTATAAACTCGATATATTTTCTAAAACAAATGTTACAATTCAAATAAATTTTTAAAATTAAGCAAATATAATACTAGAAAAAACACACACTCAATCTAAAACAGTGGATAAACAGAAAGGCCTTACTCTACGGCACAGGGAACTCTACTCAATACGGATTATTCCTGTAATAAACCATAACGGAAAAATATGGAAAAAGAAGCATATGTTTTTCTTCAGTTTTTTATGAACTATAAGAATAAATATTTTCATTGCTAAAATAGGTGTAAAAAAAGAAAATAGACGTTCTCAAGTCAAAAAACGGTTAATCGCTAAGCCTTTATGAAGTGCTCACGTTGTAGAACAGACGAGGCTGCTTTGGCTGCTAAACCAGGAGAGGGGCCTAGGGGTGCACCTCTCTTACTTCCAAATAGGTGCTAATTAATCAATAGCAACTTCAGGATTGTCTTGTGTTTGGAGAGCGCATTTCCCAAGATCTCATGTCATCCCCACTCCCCAAGCCAGGCCAACTGCTATTAACCAGCTTAGCTGATAGGCAACTGAAGCTCTGGGGAAGAACAGTCCTGGCTCCATTGATAACACCAGGAAAAGCAAAGCTGAAGCAAGAACCCCGGGTTCTGGCTCCTCCTACCGCACAGTGTCACATGGCTTCTGATTATTTTGTGCTATTTCCTTCTACCCTTTGTTATTTTAAGCCCACATCAGATACCTCCAATCTAAGGGTCACCCGTGGATCTAAGTCTATCACCAGTACTTTCTCCTGTTCCTACTTCCTGATACACCTGCTAGTTTTTAAACTGATTCCAGCCTTGGGTGGGATTTTAGAAGTTCTGTGTGTGTTATCTGTCCCCCAAAAACTTTCACTTGGTTTCCTCTCAAGCAATAAGAAGAGAGGAGAACAACTCAGTCAGGCCATGAGCTGTTTCAAGACTGGGATTCAGTCAAGCGTTTCCTGGTCCAGCACAGCCCCGTGTGCCGCTGATGCTGAGTTCTGGGCCGCGGGTGAGGAGGTAGGTTCCAGGGTGTGTCCTCTGCGGCACGTTCTACACCCACCTTTGGTTGCCTGCTGTGTGTGACCGTCCAGACCTCTACCAGCGTTTCTGCCGCTTTCACTCTTGGCCACTTAGCAGCTAACATCATGAGAAAATGCTTGAGAGTGTTAGGTTTACTTTTCTATTCGTTCTTTCTCTCTGGGACACTGGCCCCACAAATCTGTCTGCTGCTGTGCCTCTCTAATGCCTCCAAACTCTCTTTTAATCCATGTCCTCAAGCTTTCATTGGAAGGATGGTCCGTTACTGCTAGCTGATCATAGCTAGAAGGTGACATCATCCTTCCCAGAGTTTCTGTGATCCTAACATGAGGAACGTGAAAGTGGTTTGATTCAGAGAATATTGTGGAACAGGTGTCCAATAACATAACCAAAACAGTTAAAATAATTCAAAAATTATTACAGCGATGATTACTTCTATTAATCTTAATGACAATATTTCAAAATCAAAACTTCAAATTAAATATTTTACTGTTGTAATTGAGCTTCACGTCGACAGCAGATATTGGTTTTTCTAGCTTATTTGATAGTTATATTTCTCACTGAGATTTAACATGCTGACATTTTGATTGATGCCGTTATTTGTAAATTTGGTGTTTATAATAGTAATATTAATAATGATAATCCTAACACAACAATAGCAACTGATACGTACCAACCAATTAACATATGTCAAGTTTGGTTCTAAGTCTTCTGTATCAATTATTTCATTTCCTCCTCACAGCAGACCTGTAGGATAGATACTGTTGTGATCCCCATTTCACACAGAAAGAAAGCGAGGCTCAGAGGGATGAAGAACTACCCATGGGTCCACACGGTTAGTAACCAGCAGAGCAAGGCTTGGACTAAGGCTGCCTGGCTCCAATTCTGTGCTCCTAGCCGCTCTGCTGCTCCTATCAGCTGTAGGACAGCCGCCGAAGACTGCACGAGGCCATGAAGAGACTCAGATCTGAAATACAACCTCAGGAGCCCTGGGAGGTCCCATGCAGACAAGCAACAGATGTTTCTGTCCTCCTTTAACTCCACAAATATGAAGCAAAAGCACTTACTAAACATATTTATATGCAATCATGGTTTTAAATGGCTTCCCTGGTGGCTCAGATGGTAAAGAATCCTTCTGCAATGTGGGAGACCTGGGTTCGATCCCTGGGTGGGGGAAGATCCCCTGGAGGAGGAAATGGCAACCCACTCCAGTATTCTTGCCTGGAGAATCCCATGGACAGGGGAGCCTGGCGGGCTACAGTCCTTGGGGTTACAGAGTCGGACATCACTAAGCGACTAACATTTTCACTTTCATGGTTTTAAAATCTGGAGTTCAAAGATGACAAAAGTTACACAGTCGCTGTCGCTACTGAGTCCTCGTCTATGGAAAGAAACTTACACCTGTAGCTTTTAATCGCAGTTAAGTGGAGAATGCCAAACCTGGAAGGAGCATGCCCAGGGCCCATGTTGGTCTGGACGGCTAAAGATGGCTTTCTGATGGGAGTGACATTTCTGCTGAGTCCTATCGGAAATGTGAAGAGGAGCAGGGTTCAAGAGCATGATGAGCAGGTAAATCGGCATGCACAAGGGCCTGAGGCTGAAGGTGGGGCTGAAAGAGGCCTAGGTCACTCAGAGAAGTGGAGGAAGGTCATCCAACTGCTGGCATCTCCTCCGGAGGAGAACCCAGAGAGAAAGGGAAGGGAACTCAGCGGGGGCCAGAGGATGTTACATCACAAAGTGACCAGGTTACAGACTTGGAATTTACCTGATGAGTGATGGAAAGCCATGGAAGGATGGATAGGAACAGCTCGATCAGAACAGTGAAGTTGCATTTTTAATGGATCATTCTGGTTGTGTGGTAGAAAACACACTGAAGGAAAGCAAGCCTTGAAGCAGTGAGGAGTCTGGGTGAGCAAGGGGCCCAGGTGAGCAAGGGGCCCAGGTGAGCAAGGGCCCAGGTGAGCAGGACCCAGGTGAGCAAGAGGCCCAGGTGAGCAAGGGACCCAGGTGAGCAAGGGGCCCAGGTGAGCAAGGGACCCAGATGAGCAAGGGGCCCAGGTGAGCAAGGGACCCAGGTGAGCAAGGGGCCCAGGTGAGCAAGGGACCCTGATGAGCAAGGGGCCCAGGTGAGCAAGGGCCCAGGTGAGCAGGACCCAGGTGAGCAAGAGGCCCAGGTGAGCAAGGGACCCAGGTGAGCAAGGGGCCCAGGTGAGCAAGGGACCCAGGTGAATAAGGGGCCAGGTGAGAAAGGGGCCAGGTGAGTAAGGGGCCAGGTGAGCAAGTGGCCCAGGTGAGCAGGGCCCAGGTGAGCAAAGGACCCAGGTGAGCAAGGGGCCCAGGTGAACAGGGCCCAGGTGAGCAAGGGGCCCAGGTGAACAGGGCCCAGGTGAGCAAGGGACCCAGGTGAGCAAGGGGCCCAGGTGAACAGGGCCCAGGTGAGCAAGGGGCCCAGGTGAGTAAGGGGCCCAGGTGAGCAAGGGACCCAGGTGAGGGAGCAGCCCAGAACAGAGGGCTTAGTCCGAGGAAGGTGTCAGTGCTGGTGATGAAGAGAGGAGGACAGCACAGGGCTGATTTCAGAAGGCGCAACGGGCAGGACTTGGTCCTTGGCGACTCGGGTTTCAATAGAGGCTGATGTGAAAATACTCTCACGTTCTTGGCATGAGCAACCGAGGAGACAGGGATCGGCCCTGCGAGGAGAACACCGGTTTGGAAAGGAAGTTTCCGAGACAAGTTTCAGAGGCGAGTTTCTGACAGGTTGAGCCAACGCTGCTTGTGAGACACTCAGGTGGAATTTTCTGGTCGGCAGTTGCAAACACATGTTAGGAGCTCGCGGGAGAGGGCTAGGCCACACACAGGCAGTCAGGGGTCCGTGGCAGACAGACCGTAATTTAAGTAATGGGAGATGGTGGAGCATCTCAGAAAGAGCAGAGAACCAGACCCCGGGGCCACGCCCGGCGACCTGATGGAGCAGAACATTCATTAGTCCTGGTCCAATGTTGCTGACTCTTCCCACCTCTTTCTTCCAATTACTTTTCTCGTTTCTTCCTGGAGATGCAAGGCTAGATTCCTCTTAGCTGCTCTTCCCAAGCCCTCACTGACCTCCCCCTGCAGGTCCCAGACTGCAGTCTGTCTCCCAGGTTGGAAATATTTCTCAGCCACCGGCTCATCTCTGGACACCCTAAATCCAGACCCCTTGTTCCTTTACAAGGAGGTCTGTAAGAGGCTCCTGGAATCCTCAGCACGGCCAACCCCACCAGGATCATGGTCCCCGGGTCAAAGTGAACCAGGCCTTCCTGGAGCACATGCCTCCGCGCTCACGTGCTGTGCATGTCCTTCTCCTGCAGACTCTGCCTCCGCAGCTCCATCCGCCCCGGCTCACCTGCCGCCACGCAGCGGCCACCCTCCATCCCCGGCCCAGAGTGTGACCTAGCGACTGGCTCAGCCGCGCCTCTGAGTCTTCGCCGAATTTGACCCCTGTGCCTGAAACAGCCTTCCTTAGTATTTCGGAGGTGATGCTTTGTATTTGCGCATTTTGATCCCTCCACTCTAAGCACACAGGAAAACCACATCTCACACCCCACTGTATGTAGATGGGGCTGCGGGATTACCTCTGGCCAGTAGGAAAAAAATGATGACATGAAGTTTCCATGCACTGCCCTAGAAAGCACTCCCGAAGCCAAGCACTGAGAAGGACACCATCCCAGGGCGGCAGAAGGAGCACTGGTCCCTGGAAGGCTGCATGGAGGAGGTGCCCTTGCCGCTGACCGTCAGCCTCTTGGGAAGGTGATGGGTGCAGCTTAAACATTTCTTCGGCTGAGGGTGCGAGATTCCATCATGTACCTGTCACAGAGCGCCCAGCCCTCTCTCCACCCCACAGATCCCGGGGGACCTCTGGGCTTTTCTCAACGACCTGCGCCTGAGAAGCGATGGGGACGTGGACTCAGGGGTCGGGCTTGTCCAGCAGCCCCCACCGCTCCTCCTGGTGCGACTGTGCCCTGCCCAGGCTGTGAACTGCAGCGCTGCCTCCTGCCCCGGGCCCCACAGGCGAGCGCCAGGGGCCCCAGCCAGGCCTTCTCCTCCCGGCCTGCACCAAGGTGGGCACGTGGGAAGCCTGCTCTGGGGCTGCCCTATATTCAATACCTGGAGATACAGACACACACCCCCCGTGCCAGCAGGAGCCCTGTGATGAGATCCCGGTGCTTGGGGGGCCTGCCTCAGACGTCTGTGAGAGAACCCGGGGAATTTGGTTGGATCTCTGAGAGAAGCAGAAATGATGGTGGTAAGACAGAGTTCCTACAGCACTGCTGAGTCCTGGAGCCCTCCTCCCCTGCAGGTGTCTGAGGAGCCAGTCCCTCCCTTCAGCAAGCACAGCTGGAGTCAGCAGGGTTATTCACCTGCAACCGAAGAGCTCAGATTAATGCCGATGCGCTGACATCAGAGGCGACACAGGCTTTGTCCACCCGCTCATTCCGCCACACGTGTGAGCCCTCGGTTCTCAGGTGCTCAACTGATCCCCGCTGCGCTTCAGCGATCCATCCTGAGCTTTTGTGTACAAGTGGTGTGAGGTTCCTCTGCAGTGTCTCCTGGGTTCACTCTAAGATTTTCTGTGGAAATGTGTGTTTGTAGGTGATGACGCAGAGACAGATAGGTAGAGATGGAGAGATGCTTTTTGTGTACTTTGTATTAATGACCGGAGAGTTCTCATCAGTGTGAAGTATTAGTATGTGATAAAATTAACAGAAAAGACAATCAAAGCATGCGGTTTAATATATCAGATTTGTCCCATGCATCCTTTACAGTGGTTAGAGTTTATTTCAGTAAAGTGCAAAAAATAAAACCTGTGAAATAAATATTTACTACTTGTTCAATGTGTCCAGCCTAAAATTCAACTATTTCTTAGCACAAATATCTAGCTTTTAGGGATTTCAAATCTCTTTGGTTCAAACGCTATCAGGAAAATTCCTTTGCTGTTTTATTTTTCCCCACCCTTTCACTTTATGTGGCACAAGGATGCAGGAGTCTGCCCGTTTCTGCAGAGTACGGAGAATTCGAGAAGCCTTCCAAAGTGCAATGGTATAACTTCATCTTTTTTATATGAGAGTTGTAGAGTCATGAAAATATCGTATTGCCTCATCTTGGGTCAGGGAACATAATCTGAACGAGAAAGTTATTCAAACATGTAAGATATATTTGTGAAATACACACAAATTCCTGATAAATTTTTTTTAAATTAAATTTTGCCCAATGTAAACAAGCATTTGTTTACTCTAAGCATGTGCGACAGTTTCAACAATAATTCCAAAATGGCTTTGCACATCCTGAAGCCCCATCCACTGCTAGAAATTTCCAGGGGCTGTCAACAGCTCATACAGAAAATCACAGTGGCACTAGGATACACCAGCATCATTCTCGAGAGCTAAAAGTTTTAGGGAATTTAACACAAAAGTTTGTTGAGGAAATTTACCTGTGAAACAATTTGGGTTGAAAAAGTTTTTCTCCGAACAAATAAGAATGAAAAGTATAATAATTATACCAAAATTGGTGTGGTTTTTTCAACATTTTGAAAAGTCTGAAAGAGAAAAAGGAAAAGTCGTGAGATTCTCCATCCACTTCACTAGCAAGTGTTTCTTCTTTGTGAAAACACCACCTCCCCACAGAACTGCTTATATGGAATCAGGATTTCTACACCGTTTTCCTCTGCTCATCCTCACAGATAAGGCATCACGCCGGCCATAAGGACGAAGCTCTAGCTGGGTGACTGTCATGTCCACGCTGGGGAACAGGCAGGCAAAATGCTTCCAAGTAGAGACATCATGTATGCTTATAACCTTACAGGTATACAGGTTTTGCTTTCTTTTATTGCCCCCAAATGATGCTTTTTTTTTTTGCCAAAAGAAGCCTAATGGCGCATGAAATCACAGAAATTATGGCCAGGAAGGACTTTACTGAGTGCTTGATCTAGACAAAACATTGCTTTTTCAGCAAGACTTCATCCTGAAATGCTACAAGAGTGTGTACAGTTTGTGTTAGGTTCTTAATGTCAATGGTCTAGTTCCGTGAACACATTGAAATCTACATTGAAATCTATTGTCTCGTAAATAATTCCGAAGACAGTGAGTGTCCCTTGGTACAAGCTAAAAACAATCACTTAAGAATCGAGCGTGCCCCGTCTCTCTGGACTCAGTAAGGGCCGCACACACTGCCGGGTCATCCCACATGCCCACTGGCTGAGCTGCAGGGCCCAGATGTCTGGCTGAACACCAGTCTGCATGGCCAAGGAGGTACTTATCAGCTGTGACGACCATCCCACTCTGGACTCTGAGTAAGGCAGACCGCCCTCTATAATGTGGGTGGGCCTCGTTCAGTCAGTTGAAAATTACCCTGGACTGTGTTTGTCAGGGAGAAAGCACTGGGCCTGCCTGCAGATCTTGGCCAGGTCTCTGGACAAGAGGAAAAGCCTGGATCTGGAGGCTGCTATCCCAGCCATCGTGCCACATGAATGAGGCCTCGCCTCTCTCCAAAACGGCAGCAGCGTTTGCCCTGCCTCCCACCCAGGCCGGGGAAGAACAAGAGTACAGAACTGGGAGACAACTGTGGGACCAAGAAGGGTGTGAGTAAAACTGCAGAGGAAGGAACACTTCCAAATTCATTCTACGAGGCCTGCATCACCCTGATACCAAAACCAGACAAAGACGACTCACAAAAAGAAAACTACAGGCCAACATCATTGATGAACAGAGATGCAAAAATCCTCAACAGAATTTTAGCAAACAGAATTCAGTAACACATAGAAAAGCTCACATACTATGATCAAGTTGGGTTTATTCCAGGGATGCAAGGATTCTTCAATATATGGAAATCAATCAATGTGATACACCATATTAACAAATTGAAAGAAAAAAACCATATGATCATCTCAATAGATGCAGAAAAAGCCTTTGACAAAATTCAGCACCCATTTATGATTAAAACTCTTCAAAAAACGGGCATAAAAGGAACCTACCTCAACATAGTAAAAGCCATATAGTAAAGACCCTACAGCAAACATTACTCTCAATGGTTAAAAACTGAAAACATTCCCCCTAAGATCAGGAACAAGACGAGGGTGTCCACTTTTGCACTATTATTCAACATAGTTCTGGAAGTCTTAGCTACATCCACCAGAGAAGAAAAAGAAATAAGGAATCCAGATCGGAAAAGAAGTAAAGCTCTCACTGTTTGCAGATGGCATGATACTGTACATAGAAAACCCTAAAGATAGTATCAGAAAATTACTAGAGCTAATCAGTGAATTTAGCAAAGTTGCAAGATATAAAATCAATACACAGAAATCACTTGCATTTCTATATACTAACAATGAAAATTCAGAAAGAACAATTAAGGAATCAATCCCATTCACCATTGCAACAAAAAGAATTAAATATCTAGGAAAAAACTTATCTAAGGAGATGAAAGAACTGTACACAGAAAGTTATAAGACACTAATGGAAGAAATCAAAGATGACAGAAACAGATGGAGAGATAGTTCATGTTCTTGGGTAGGAAGAATGAATATTGTGAAAATGACTATACTGCCAAATGTAATCCACAGATTCAATGCAATCCTTATCAAATTACCAATGGCATTTTTCACAGAACTAGAACAAAAATCCCACAATTCATATGGAAACACAAAATACCCTGAATAGCCAAACCAGTCTTGAGAAAGAAGAATGGAGCTAGAGGAATCCACCTTCCTGACCTCAGTTTATACTACAAAGCTACAGTCATCAAGAGCGTATGGTACTGGCACAAAACCAGAAATATAGACAAATGGAACATAATAGAAAGCCCAGAAATAAACCCGTGCACCTATGGATACCTTATTTTTGACAAAAGAGGCAAGAATATACAATGGGGCAGAGACAGCCTTTTCAATAAAAGATGCTGGGAAAACTGGACAGCTACATGTAAAAGAATGAAATTAGAACACCTTCTAACATCATACACAAAGATAAACCCAAGATGGATTAAAGACCTAAATGTAAGACCAGAAACTATAAAACTCTTATAGGAAAACATAGGCAGAACACTCGATGACATAAATCAAAGCAAGATCCTCTATGACCCACCTCCTAGAGTAACAGAAATAAAAACAAAAGTAAAGAAGTGGGACCTGATTAAACTTAAAAGCTTTAGCACAGCAAAGGAAACCACAAGCAAGGTGAAAAGACAACTCTCAGAATGGGAGAAAATAATAGCAACTGAAACAACTGACAAGGGATAAATTTCCAAAATATACAAGCAGCTCATACAACTCAATACCAGGAAAACAAACAACCCAATCAAAAAGTAGGAAAAAGACCTAAACAGACCTGTCTCCAAAGAAGACATACAGATAGATAACAAACACTTGAAAAGATGCTCAACATCGCTCATTATTAGAGAAATGCAAGTCAGAACCACAATGAGACATCACTTCACACCCGTCAGAATGGACCTCCTCAAAAAGTCTACAAGCAACAAACGCTGGAGGGGGTGTGAAGAAAAGGGAGCATCCTTGCACTGCTGGTGGGAATGGAAATTGATACAGCCACTGTGGAAGACAGTATGGAGATTCCTTAAAAAACTAGGAAAAAACCACCACGTGACCCAGCAATTCACTCCTAGGCATATACCCTGAGGAAACCAAAATAGAAAAAGACACATGTATCCCACTGTTCGCTGCAGCACCATTTACAACAGCTACAACGTGGAAGCACCCTAGACGTCCATACGTCCATTGACAGAGGAATGGATAAAGAAGTGTGGTGCATGCATACAGTGGAATATTACTCAGCCACAAAAAAGAACGCATTTGAGTCAGTTTCTGATGAGCTGGCTGAACCTAGAACCTCCTGTACAGAGCGAAGTGAGTCAGAAAGAGAAAGTTAAATATCGTATTCTAACACACATATATGGAATCCAGAAAAATGGTACTGAAGAATTTAGTTACAGGGCAAGAGTGGAGAAACAGACATAGAGAGTAGACTTATGGACGTGGGGAGAGCGGAGGAGAGGGAGGGATGTGTGTAGAGAGCAACACGGGCACTTACATCACCGTATGTCAGATAGACAGCCAGCGGGAACTGGCTGCATGGCCCAGGAAACTCAACAGGGGCTCTGTGTCAGCCGAGAGGGGCGGGGAGGGGAGGGAGCTCCAAAAGGGAGGGGATGTGTGTACACCTGAGGCTGATTCACGTTGAGGTGTGAGAGAAAACAGCAAAAGTCTGTAAAACAGTCATCCTTAAATACAAAAATTAATTAATTTTAAAAAAGGGTGTGTGTGTGCATATGTGTATGTGCGTCTGATATGTGTGATGGGATGTGTGCAATAGGATGTGTGCGTGTGATGGTGTCTGTGATGGTGTATGGGATGTGTCTGATGTGATGGGGTGTGTGTGTGTATGATGGTATATGTGATGGTGTGTGTGTGGGTGTGGGGGGTGTGTGGGGGGTGTCTGCTGTATGTGATGGGGTGTTTGTGTGTGTGATGATATGTGTGTGTGTGTGTGTGATGGCATGTGTGGTGTGTGTGTGTGTGTGTGTGTGGTCTGTGTTGTCTGATGTGTGTGATGGGATGTGTGCGTGTGATGGTGTGTGTGTGGGTGTGTGGGGGGGGTGTCTGCTGTATGTGATGGGGTGTGTGTGTATGTGATGGTGTGTGTATTTGTGTGCTGTGTGTGGTTGTGTGTGTATGTGTGTCTGATGTGTGTGTTGGGGTTTGTGTGATCATGTGTGCTATGGTGTGTGTGTCTGTGTGATGGTATGTGTGTGAGGTGTGTGTTTGTGTGATGCTGTGTGTTCTGAGAGAAGGCTACTTCCTGAGATTTAGGGCTTCCAAATACAAATGCTGTTCTGGAAGACTTTTAAATTCATATAAATCACGATTAATGCGAGTGCAGAAAAGCAAAGAACATTTATTTTGGTTTAAAAAAGGGCCGTTGCAATAAGTAAACCTGCAGACTATTAAGCACAGAGGGAGGGACGGCGGGGGCGAAGCCGGCGCACTCCGCTCACTGGCCTGGGCAGTGACTGCTCCACCGCCGGCAGAGCGCGGAGAGAAGGGCGACCCCTCCTCCGGCGCCGACGTGGGCGGGGCGGGTCCCCGGCGGGCGTGCGCCCTCCCACAGGCGCGCTCACGCACCCTCGCCCGCACACGCACGCACACACGCGCGCCCACGCACACACACACACACTCACACACACACTCACACACACGCACGCACGCACGCCTCTGGCCCAGGGGGAGGTGAGATGCCCAGCGTCCCCTGTAAGGTCACGGTCATGCAGAGACCGGACGAGACAAGGCAGCCCCCTGTGGCTGCCCTTGGAACGTGTCCCAGGCCCAGCCCCCTCCCCACGGGCCAGGGCGGCCCGGCCCCCTCCGCCTGCAGGGGGGCTGCAGAGAGCGCGCAGCCCAGAGAGGGGTGCGGGCGGGGTGCACACACCCCGGCAGGGCTGTGAAGGGGGCCGCTGAGGCCGGGGCCCGGGGGTCTCAGCAGCCGGCTGTGGCCGGGGCAGCTCGGGGCGGCTGGAGGCCCTCAGGCCCCCCTGCTGGGAGAGCCCGCTTCTCCCAGGGCTCCGATTCCCCTGGCACGCGTCTGGGCAGCGCCCAGCTCACAGGGAGCCCCCGTGCCCGCCTCCAGACAGGGTGGCCTCAGGCCAGCTGGACGTGGTTACACGGGCCGGGTCTCAGATGCCTCCCTGGCCGAGGCCCAGGCCGCGGGGTTCTCATGGTGCCCAGGTGGTGTGCAGACTCGCCTGAGTTTGAGAAGGGCGCCCCTGCACATCTGTCGCTGACGGTACCTTTCATCGCACCCTGAGAGCTCACGTCTGCCTGCCTCCCTGGTGGAGCGCCAGCCCCAGGGGGTGGAGGCTGTGTCCCCAGGACGGGGGCACCCTGCTCCCCCCCCACTTGCCTCCCAGGTGGAGCTCCAGCCTCGGGGGTGGAGGCTGTGTCCCCAGGACGGGGGCACCCTGCTCCCCCCCCACTTGCCTCCCTGGTGGAGCTCCAGCCCGGGGGTGGAGGCTGTGTCCCCAGGACGGGGGCACCCTGCTCCCCCCCCACTTGCCTCCCTGGTGGAGCGCCAGCCCCAGGGGGTGGAGGCTGTGCCTCCAGGACGGGGGCACCCTGCTCCCCCCCCACTTGCCTCCCAGGTGGAGCTCCAGCCTCGGGGGTGGAGGCTGTGTCCCCAGGCCGGGGGCACCCTGGCTCCTCCCCGGCTCCGTGGGACCTGGACGAGAGTCGGTCTCCCCGAGGCTCAGCTGCCCCGGCTGCCCGCGGTGTGGCCCCCGCTCCTGGGCGGGCTTAGATGGGTCCGCACGCAGGGCTCCCTGGGGGCACGCAGAAGGGCTTACTGAGATACTGCTAAATGGTTAATTCTTATTCTACCGTCATCGTTCTTGTACAGATGAGGCAAATGAGACGGAGAGAACCTCCATTCCTAGACACGAGTGACCTGTCCTGGGTGGTGGAGCCGAGACTTGAACTTGAGTTCATCAGAGCCCAGCGCCTCTGAGGTCTCCACTGGACTCCGCTGACTCCTAATGTGCCCGGCAGTGAGGCCCCGTCACACAGCTCAGGGCTCCCGCGTCCTCCCCCTTTTTCCTCTCCCAACAGGTCAGAGCTCGGGGTGGATGACGGGATGGGTGCGACCGCCCACGGCCTCACCTGACGGCCCGTGTCCACCTGGGACCAGTTCCAGCATCTGGGGCTCCCACACTGGATCCCAGGCATCAGGAAATCAAAGGACCAGAAGGAGATGCCAGGGACCCACTTGCTGCTGCGTGTGAGCCCACGGAGCCTAGCTGGTAAAACAGGCTGGTGCCTCCTGCCCTTGGACCGTAGATGTCCTGTCCCAGCCTAGAAAGCTGAGGACAAGAGAAGAAAAGAGTCGCCAGCAAATCAATAGACTCCCCAGAAGTGATAGTTAGGGGTGTTGCTTCCAGCTGTCAAATTTCCAGAGAGAGGGACGCCTTTAAGAGCAGTGTGTGTGTGTGTGTGTGTGTGTGTGTGTGTGTGTGTGTGTGTGTGTTAAGTCGCTTCAGGCGTGTCTGACTCTTTGCGACCCCGTGGACTGTAACCCGCCAGGCTTCTCTGTCCAAGGGATTCTCCAGGAAAGAAGACTGGAGTGCGTTGCCGTTTCCTTCTCCAGGGATCTTCCTGACCCAGGGATCGAACCCGGGTCTTTTGCGGCCCTGCATTGGCAGGCAGATTTTTTACCACCGGGCCACCTGGGAAGACGTTAGGGGCATCGGCAACGCCAAAGACTCACGCCAGGGCTCCTCTGGAAAGTGAGGCACCAGTATGAAGCGATGCAGCGGGCGGGATCTGAGGGGTGCTGGGAGCCGTGAACTGCAGGGACGCCGTCAGGAAACACGGAAACGCTGAAATCTCACAGAGCAATGACGGCGGCAAGTGAGACGCAGAAATGCCACGGGTCCACAGGACAGCGAACCCTTCGATTTCCCGGAAAAGGTCAGAAAAACAGCTCACTGTGTCTGAGGCAGCCTTCAAGGGGAAGAACAGACCACGCTGAATGACAGCCTGCTCCCGGCCCAGGACGTTAAATCCAGTGCTGGGGTGCAGAGCAGAACCACGCGCCCTCAGGAGTCCTGGGCACGCGGGACAGACTGGGGGGCCGCCTCCCACCCCGGCATTCTGCTCGCGCCCGCCCAGAGCCTAAACCACCGGGCCGGGCGTCCTCTCTCACATCATGCTGTGAGTGCCAGCAAGGCGCACGGGTCCTCTGCACGGAGACCTCTCTCCAGTGGGAAGCAGGGGCAGACACGTGCGGAACCCGGGCTGCCATGAGACTCCCTCCCAGAATCGCAGCTCGGACAGCAGGTGAGACGCCCTCCCCGCTGCGTCCAGAGGTGTGGAGAAGTGGGCCACGGCATGGCCCGCCCAGCCTCTCATCTCTCAGCCACACAGCTAAGGAGAAGGAGCACTCACCAGCTCGCAGGTGGGCATTCCTTCAGCAGACATTGCTGGAAGCTTGGCTTCCTGCCGTGCAGCTTCAGCATCAGTCCTTCTGTTGATCTAAGGGACAGGGCTTCAGAGGGCTGGTGGGGAAGACCCAGCCCCCAGGCTGCCAGAGACAGAAGCCGTTCTAAGGGCCCGATGGAAAAAGAGCCTCAGGAGACATCCACCCAGGTGCCTGGGAAGTCAGGAGAAAGGAAGACAGAGAGAGACAGAGAGATGGAGACAGAGGCACAGAGAGGGGTGGGGGGACGCGCCGGCTGAAGGGCGCAGGCCACGTCTCCAGGGTGGGACCCCAGGTGAACCGGGCTCCTTCAGCTGAGACCTCTGTGGTCACAGGCGAGTTGCTTCCTCTCTGTCCATCCATGTCCTCGCCTCCTGAGAGAGATTAGTATAAAAAGGAATGAAGTTGTGCCATTTGCAGCAACACAAATGGGCCTAGAGACGATTCTACAAAGTGAAGTGAGTCAGACAAACATCTATGATATCACTTATCAGTTCAGTCTAGTTCAGTCGCTCAGTCGTGTCCGAATCTTTGTGACCCCATGGACCACAGCAGGTCAGACCTCTCTGTCCATCACCAACTCCCAGAACTTGCTCAAACTCATGTCCATCGAGTCGGTGATACCATCCAGCCATCTCATCTTCTGTCGTCCCCTTCTCCTCCCACCTTCAATCTTTCCCAGCATCAGGGTCTTTTCAAATGAGTCAGCTCTTTGCAGGGGATCCTCCCAATCCAAGGCCCGAACTCGGGTCTCGTGCCTTTCAGGCGGACTCTACTGTTTGAGCCATCAGCTCAGGTCACATACCTGTATAACTAAATCTCTGGGCTGTACCCCTGCAACACACACAATATTATAAATAACAATACTTCAGCTTAAAAAAACTTATTTTAAAAAGAGAGATTAACCATACCGATGTTAAAGAATGGTGGAAAAGATGACCTACCCAACGTGGCAATACCTAGCCAGGGGCCCGGAACCTCCGGGTGATCTGGAGGCATGCCTCCCAGCTCCTGGTGAGGCTGGTTCCGGAGCCAGCGGATGGCACTGAAGGCCCGTGGAGGCCCTCGGGCTGCTCGGCACACCAGACTGACGGGTCTCCTGATGCTCCTGCGACGGCCTCTCTGACCACAGGTGAGCCCCCCTCCCCCCACCCCTGGCACCGAGCCCTCCCCCCTCAGCCTCACCCTGCATCCTAACCCAGTTGTCTAGCGGGTTCATTCCGGGTCCCGCGTGGGGTTTCTTTTCCCTTAAGATGCCACTCAGGGGGGAGTCATGCCAGCAGGAGACTGTTCACAGTACACCAGAGCCAGCCCTCAGTCTCTCCCAACTCACCCAGAAGTCAAGAGCGGGCCTGGGCCGTCCTAACTCCAGCCCGGGAGATGACTCACCCACTGCCAGGATGGGCCGGAGAGGCAGCCCCGTCCCTCCGGAGCCTGGCCTGCGGGGGACTGACCACCTGAATTTCTACAAGACTGCTCATGTTATAAGAGGAGCCTGGATCCTACTGAAAGCAAATGGCCCAGTAAGCGGAGCCGTGGGAAAAGCATGTTGTCGTGCACCTTTATGAACGTACCTCCTCCGTCCCAGCTCGGCAAAAAGGAGCCCAGAGATTCCTCATCCTGCTCTTCGGGGAGGGGACTGGGCAGGGTGATCCAGGATGACACTCATACTCAGAGGTCTTTCATGTACGTCGGTGCTGTTGTTTTAGCTGCTAAGTCGTGGCCAACTCTTTTGTGACCCCATAGACTGTATCCCGCCAGGCTCCACTGTGCACGGGACTTCCCAGGCAAGATTCCTGGAGTGGGTTGCCATTTCCTTCTCCAGGGGATCTTCCCGACCCAGGGATAGAACCTGCCTCTCCTGCACGGTAAGTGGGTTCTTTACCACTGAGCCGCCTGTGTTTCAGACAGTTCCGTTCAGTCGCTCAGTCGTGTCCGACTCTGCGACCCCATGGACCGCAGCACGCCAGGCCTCCCTGTCCATCACCAACTCCCAGAGTTCACGCAAACTCACATCCACTGAGTCGGTGATGCCACCCAACCATCTCATCCTCTGTCGTCCCCTTCTCCTCCTGCCTTCAATCCCTCCCAGCATCAGGGTCTTTTCCAGTGAGTCAGTTCTTCCCATCAGGTGGCCAGAGTATTGGGGTCTCAGCTTCAGCTTCAGTTTCAATTTCCACCTGTATTTATATAAGTGCAAATAGACTATTTCTTTTTTCTTTTTCTTTTTCTGGCTCCTTGAGGGAGTAGCTGGAGCCAGGGTTTTTTCTGTCAACACCTCAGAAACACACTTGTGGCTTCCCTGGAATACCGGACACACCTGCTCCAGGTGCTGGGAGGGACAGGACGGGGCTGAGGTTGGCTCGGCTCATGTCTCCAGTAGCCCCTGAGAAGCAGAGGTGGTGAGGAAGGACCCAGGTGACTATGGTCCTCCCTGCGGGCTCCACCGGGGACCCCTGAAAGGACCCCAGGAACCCTCAGCTCGGGGGTGACACGTGCCCCTTTGTTGACAGCGTGGGAGATGGACAGACTCTCAGAATAGACTTGAATTGATTCTCAGCCTATTTCCCTGTGAATCACTCGTATTTAAGAGCGAGTGATGATGCCAGGGCCTGTGGTTCATAGACCTGCCAGCCCCCAGCCCTCATCACACAAACTCTGCAGCCGTTTCTTGGGGGAAATCGCACTGATGCCAGAGTCCGCTACCCTGCCCTTCTGCAGTATCCCTGGCGTCCAGCCGGCCACACCTTCACCTGATACATCTCCCAGGAAACCCCTTTTCATCTCACGAGACTGGGCTCCAGCCCCAGGTCATCGCAGAGCCCTTCCTTCCCTCATCTTTCCAGGCCCAGCAAGCGTCATAGACCCACCTGACCCCAGATCCCGGCCCATCACCACTTGACGTGAGGCCATAGCTGGGGCTCCCTAGGGTTTAGAACCCCCCCGGGGGACCAGCCGGCCGCCTGGTGACAGGTTGGTTACACCAAGCCCGGCCATCAGGGGGAGGCAGAGATGCAGCCGCACAGGAGTAAACATGCTTGTGGATGTGGAATCTGCCTTCCCTTGCCTGGAACGCTTGTTCCACCACCATCATCTGTGGGCTCACAGGATCTGCAACATGGCCTTCCTCCCAGCACTGCAGCTGGTCAGGGAACCCGTGGAATTAAGTGGTCTTACCTCAAACTCCATCACCATCCGGAAGCAGATGCCTGACGGAAAGGTAAGATGGAGCACGGAAGACAGCTCCGGTGCAGGGGGATTCGAGGCCCTGGGAGGACGGGTTCAGCCTCACAGGATATACGGCCGTGCTCGAGTCAGACGGCTGTACGGCGGCTTCTCCCCGTGATGCGTGGGCCCGGGAGTCACGGACTTTAAGCAGCAGTGGCCACTCTCACTACTACACCTGCTAGTCTAGCAGCTATGTGTAAGCAAATTCATGTGTCTAAAACTAAAATGTGGCTAGCACTTGATGCTATCAATTTAAAATTACAACTTTTAAGCAAAAAAAGTTGCATTAATATTTTCATTTTCACCCCCGTGACTATTCATGTCATTGATCATCTTTTATGTTGTTCATTGCTGTTTCGTATTTCTCAAACAATATTTAGCCAAATGCTTTGCCCATTTCCACACTGGGTGACCTTCTGGGTAATTATAATTTTTTATTAGAATAAAAATTTCTGACTTTGTTTATATTGTCATTTATTAATCAAATTTTATTTTTATTAGGTCAAATCTTTCTACATTTCTCATTTCTCATTCTCTCACAGCTTCTGAATTCTGTACTTTGCTTTGGAAGAACTTTTGTATACCAAATAAACACAGAAAATGTTTTTCTTCTCCTGTTTTATGATTTATGATATTATCTGTCATTATATGATTAGACATTTGTTCCAGTGTCCTTTATTTAGTAATCTCACCTTTCTCCATGAATTTGAAACACCTCCTTTACAGCCTTATCATACACTAGAGGTTGATATTTACATGACTGTATTTCTTGCCCTTGTTCCATTCATTTTAATATTTTTTATCACACAAATAGCATGCTGCTTTAACTACCTAAGCATTGTACTGTATTTTGATATTCCAGGAAGCATCTCTTCCCTTATTTGCCTTTTTAAAATCAAGACAAAAAACAATGATTTGGGCTACTTAATCTTGCAATTTTTTTTCATACAAACTTTAGAACCAATCTGTCGAGCAGCACACAAATTTCATTGGAATTTTTTTAGAAGAGGGATTTCACTGATCCTATAGATTAATTTGTAGAGAACTTTCATATTTGAAGTACATTGATAAGGAAATTCTATTTAATAGGGTACATGGGAAGTCTTTTCTTAAGAGATGAAGTTTGAGCAGAGACTGGAATTAAGTGAGCTAGTGAATCATGAAGAAGGGCATTCTCTGCAGAGGTTACAGAAAGTGGAATGGTGTTCAGGAAAGTGGAATGAGCTAGGGTGTTTGAGAGATAACAAGGTGCGCAGTGATTTGGAACTAGAGTGAGTGAGGCAAAAATGGAAAGAGATGAGGGGAGGAGGCAGCAGGAGAAGATCCTATACATCTTTCAGTCCATATTAAAGACTATGATGTTTTATCCTAAATGTGATATGAAGCAATCGGAGAGTTCTGAGCAGGGTAATGCATGGTTTGGTTTTAATATTTTAAAGAATCATTCTGAACACCTCCATGAAACATACAGTGTAGATGGTCAAGAATGGAAGTAGGGGCCCAGTTAAAGTCTCCTGCTCTAGCCCTAGAGAGAGAGAATTACATCTTAGACCAGCAGCCCAAATCTTGAAAGGAAGGTTACATTCATATATTAAAGGTAAGGGTGATAGGATTTGACAGTGGATTTGATGTGTACCTAGAGAAGGATAGAGGGGCAAAGGACCGTGGCCTGAGAGATGAAGGAAGGGAGGCTCCACCTAGTGTGTGGAGATGTGGGAGAGGAGCAAGGTTCACAGTGTGCTGGGAAGGCTACCCAGAGTCTGTCGTGAGTGTCAAGTAGAAATCAGGCCACTCTTTGACCCAGAGTCTGCCAATAGCATCCTTCTCTCACGCTACAGGCAACCTCCTTACAGTGACTTGGCATTTCTAAATGACCCTCTTTCCTGTAGCCACCCTCTTCCCTGCCTCCACTCCAGACCAACTGGCTCTCAGCGTTGCAAGAATGTGCATGTAAGGCCACGAGCTCAGGCCCTTATGCGTCTGTACTTTCTGTCTGGACAGTTCTTCTGCCAGATTTCTGGTGTTCCATTCCCTCAGGCCACTACACCCTCTCAGCAACGCCGCCTCTTCCATCCTACCTAAAATCCCAACCCCCTGCCCATCAATACTCCCTTTCCTGTCCTTGCTTTATTTTTCCATTAGAGGTTATCACCATCGAATGCACCTTATGTAATATTTATTTTCAGTCGTCTGGTTACCCTACAGGTTAATAAGGTGCATGAGGACAGGAATCTGCTTTTCTCTTTTGTTATATTCTTTCACCAGTGACTCAAAGGAGGTCTGACACATAATACGGACTGCATAGACACCTGTGAGAGGAAGGAAGAAAGAAGACACGTAAGTAGTGGTACCGAGCAGGCATTATGTATACATGAATCTAGAGTTCACAGAAGGAATTGGGGATTTCTGTATGAGGAAACCTTTTATCATATGTTGATTTTTTTAATCCAGCTCCCTTACTGAACTCTTTTATTACTAAAATATATTTCAAGTGTATTGTTATTTTCTTCTGTTTGATGCTTTTAAATAGACAAACATCTTCAAAAATGTCCATTGATTTCTTCCCTATTGCATATTACTTCTTTTCTCGTCTTATTGCATTGGGCAAGGTATTCAGAAAAATGTTGAGTAGCAGCATATCTGCATATACATGACCTTTCCCATTAAGGATTCTAAATATTCACTATTCAGTAGGCTGTATGCCATGATTTCTTGCAGACCAAGTTGATTCATTGTATTTATTACATCAGACAGTGAAATTAGTTAAAGATTTTGTTGTTGTTATTATAGCTGCTGTTATTATAACCTGACTCAACCAAAGGATATTTTGATACAACTATTTGCTTCATTGTTGCTTCAATGTTCATCTTCAAAATATTTAAAGTATCCTTGGTGGTTGTACACTTAAATTTCCAGCAGATTATGAGGAAAGAGCTTTCCTGCTTGGAAGATTTTGCATTCACATTTTCCTGCCAGAACTCACTTACAATTAAAAATCTTAACCAATTCTCAATTTGAATCAATGTGAAATATCTGCTAATGGAGAACTGACAGTTCTCTAAGGCAATTGTTTTGTTGATGCATAACTCTTTCTGTGGTACATTTCTCCTTATCTTCAGCCAAAATATTCTTCCATGTTATGTCCACTCCTCTGGAGATTTTGTGCACTCTAACAAATCCCGGCTCTCCTAAGAAACTCCACCCAGGAGTTTCTTATCTTTTGGTTAACCTTCCCCAGTTCTTCATGTCTTCATGGTTACTAGACTCCTAATTAAACACATGTTTATTGATTTGGGCTAGAAAAGGTAAAATTGTCAACTCTGTTCTGTCATCCAGCCACGTTCTATCCCATAGACAGTTTGATTTCCAGTATCTCTGGAAACAGAATTCCACGGATAGTCAAGTGGGGGTAAACATAGCAAAAAAACCAAAGGAAGACAATGGAAGAACTAAAGGAAGAGAAGGGGATGAGAAAGGCAGATGGGAAAGAGAGAAAAAGATGAGGATAGAGAGGAATATGTTAGGCTGTATCTGCTGAGAAGTGGACCCCAAGTCAGGATTTGAACAAATGCCTATGAAGGACAAAGCAGAGAGCAGGAGAAAGTAAGGAGAAACTTCAGACCATGGTGTAGGTCAGAGATGTGAAAGGAGAAGAAGGAGGATTATGTACAAAGAGTCTCAGACGGCAGCACATTCTAAGAAAGTTTTGGCCAGGTTGATGGCAAGTCCTCAAGCCAAAGTTGCCCATCAGATGAGCCCCTTCTCACATGTGTGGGCCCAGATTAGCACCCCTCTGGTGCTCAGCCATTGGATGGAGGGATCGTGCAAGAAGATATGGAGTCACAGATGGTGGTGCCTCCTTGGGGGCACCATCTGGAATCATGAGTGAATGCGGATCCCCTCAGCAGGAGATCTGAGTGGCCCATTTTCATGGCGACCAAAATGGAGAAAAGGAGGAGGGTGAGGAAAAAGTAATAAAGTGGATAGGATTTGTAAGAGAAGACACCATAAACGTGTGTGTTCTTTTCCACTCACATGCTTTTTTAAAATGTCTATTTATTGGGCTGCCTCGGGTATCAGTTGCGGCATGTGGGGCCTTTCATTGCAGCAGGCTTCCCTCATTGCAATGCACAGGCTCCAGGCCATGGGCTCAGTGATTGTAATGCTCCGGCTTAGCTGCCCTGCAGCATATGGGGTCTTAGTTCCCCAAGCAGGGATAAGACCCACATTCCCTACATGGGAAGGCAGATTCTTAACTGCTTGGACCACTAGTGAAGTCCCTCCACTTACATCCTTGAAAAATGATAATGTTTACACATTCACATAAAAGTTTACCCTTTCACAGAAGGAGTGTGGTTGGTGGATTCTTGTTTCCTAATACTAACATCAGAAAACTTCATCATCACATGTAGAGTCGCTCAGAGAGCTCCTCCCAGGAAGGACGGGATCTGGCCAAGTGCTCCACCAGGGCAGCGAACACAGAGCTGGGAGAATGAGACCCGGATCACCCTTCCTTGCTATGGAGAAAAGGATGGATCTGTATTTTAAAGAAACTTTCTTCCAAAGGCACTAGCATCACTTTCAAGCGACTATCCATCAGTTCTTCCTCAAGCATTGAATAAAACAAAATATCTGTCTTCAAACTTCTTCCACTGACTCCAGGAACAGTGAAGAGCTTGGTTTGAAACTAAGTGTACCACTGTGGATTGGGGTTTCCACTGAAAAAGTGGACTAGAGGAGCAGCCCTCCTTCACCACAGTGATCCCCAGATGAACGTGCTGGGGAGAAAGCAGAGATCATCTTAGGAAAATGGCCAGGTCCTCCTGCCTTATTTTCAGTGCTCAAAACATCCAGATTTTTGTCAGCAGTAGAAGGATGGGCTTCCAAGGTGGCTTGCTGGTAAAGAATCTGCCTACAATGCAAGAGACATGGGTTCGATCCCTGGGTCAGGATGATCCCCTGGTGAAGGAAATGGCAACCCACTCCAGTATCCTTGCCTGGAAAATCCCACGGACAGAAGAGCTTAATAGGCTGTAATCCACGGGGTAGCAAAAGAGTCAGACACAGTTTAGTGACTAAACAACAAGGAGAAGACGGGTACTGGTTTGTGATTGGCCGTAGTTTCAAAGGGAAACATGTAATGATTATTGGGAAGAAAATGTAGACTCACTCTGAGTAAGTTATATCAGGCTATCCACATTCCCTTTTCTCAAAAACGAGGTAAAATCTACGTGCTATGAAATGCAGAGATCTTGATTGTACAGATTTTGGCGCATACACACCTATCAAGATTTAGAACATTTTCATCACCTTGAGAGTCTCCGCACCCACCCCTCCAGTCACCCCCACCCTTGCAGGCAATCACTGCGCTGATTTCCATCACACTGATTAGTTCTGCTAGCCTCTTCTTGAACTTGTATAAATGTATGCGCAGAATACGTGCTCTCTTGGCATCTGGTTTCTTTCACTCACCACAAGGTTTTTGAGGTTCATTCATGTTTTTCCATGTTTTTTGTGTCTTTCCTTAAAAGTAAAAGCAATTTATTTTCATTTATAAGGAATGTGTCATCATGTTAGTGTTCCAAACATTGTTTATTCCTTCTCCAGTTGATGGCTATTTGAGTTGTTTGCAATTCTGGACCTCTATGAATAAAATGAATATAGCACTCATTTACAAGCCTCTGAGAAAGTACATTTCTATTCCTCTTGGAACAGAAACTGCTGTGTAGGTATACATTAAACTTACAAGAAATTGACCAGTAGTTCTCCAAAATCAAAGCATCACCTTTTACTTCAACAAGCAACATGTAAGAATTCTAATGCACCTATATTCTAGACAATATCAGATGTTGTCAATCTCCTTTTCAATTGAAGTGTAGTAAATTTACAAAGTTGTGTTAGTTTCTGGAGTACGGCAATGTGACCCAGTTATACACACACATATATGTATGTGTTTATCTATATAAGTGCATAGTTTCCATATTTTTCCATTGTGACTTATTACAGGATACTGAGTACGCTTTGTTGTCAATCTTTAATATGGATGGAAAGAGGTAATTGGTTGTGGTTTTAATTTGTATTTCACTTACTAGTCAAGTGTTTAACCCATTTCCTTTCACATAGTGACATATCAACCCTGAATATTCATTGGAAGGACTGATGATGAAGCTGAAGCTCCAATCCTCTGGCCACTTGACATGAAGAGCTGACTCACTGGAAAAGAGCCTGATGGTGGGAAAGATTGAGGGCAGGAGGAGAAGGGGATGACAGAGGATGAGATGACTGGATGGCATCACTGACTCAACGGACATGCGTTTGAGTGAATTCCGGGAAATAGTGAAGGACAAAGAAGCCTGGCGTGCTGCAGCCCATGGGTTTGCAAAGAGCTGGACACGACTGAGCGACTGAGCAACAATGACACTGACATCTTCATCTGTGGAGCAGCTGAGCAAGCCATTCGTTATGTTTCTGCTTCTCCTGACCTTTTATAACCGAGCTAAGTGATATTCTTCCATATTATGTAAAATAAGCGATTCGTCTTGCGATAAAAGTTTGTGCTGTATTGCCATATTGTTTTGCCAATATTTTTTCCCAATCTGTGTCTTGCCTTTCATTTTCTTAATGAAATGCTGTCTTTTGATGAGAAAAAGCTTTTAATTTTGAGGAAGCTCAAATTGTCAATTTATTTTCTTTTATGGTTATTGCTTTGTGTAACCTGCTATGAAACTGCCTACTCCAAAATCACGATCACACTCTTTGATTTTCTTTTAAAAGTGTCATAGTGATAGTTTTACATGAAAGACTATAATCACAATTAATTTTGGTGAGTGGTGTGAAATAGGGATTGAATTTCATTTTTTTCTGTATGGATATCCAATTGTTAGAGTGCCATTTATTAAAGAGATTTTCCTTTCTCCATTGAATTATCTCGACATCTTTGTCAAAAATCAATTGCTTTATATGTATGAGTCGATCTGGATTCTCTATTATTTTTCATTGATCCATGTATCTAAATGTATGCCATTAACACATTATTCTATTTATTACAACCTTAAAGTGCATGCTTGTCTGACTCTGCATCCAGTCTCCGTCCATGGGATTTTCTAGATCAAAATACTGGAGTCAGTTGCCATACCCTCCTCCAAGGGATCTTCACAACCCAGGGATCAAACCCAAGTCTCCTGCATCTCCTGCATAAGTACCAATAACAGTTATGAGACTTCCAACTTAGTTCTTAAAAATATTTTATTCTAGTTTCTTCGCATGGTACTATAAGCTTGAGAGTCATTTGTTACTACCAAAGAAGAGAAAGAGAGAGTAGAAAAACAAGAAGAGAGAGAGGGAGGGAGGTGGTGGGGGGGGAGAGAGAGAGACCAGATTTTGAATGAAATTGCGTTTATTTTACACATCAGTTTGGGAAGAACTGACATACTAATGCTATTAATTCTCCAAATCTATGAATATGGTATATCTCTGCATTTATTTAGCTCTTTTTTTTTAAATCAATAACCCGTATTTTCTTTTTTTACATAGAAAGGTCACATGTGTCTTTTGTTAATGTTATCCTTAAGTATTTTATTTCTTGATACAATTTAAATTGCTTTAAAAACTTATTGACATTTAAAATCAAATGATTGCTGCTATTCTATATTAAAAAAGAATTTTATGTTAATTTGATTCCCATAACCATGCTAAGAGTACTAAATTATCTGATTTTTTTTTTTAATTACTTAAGAAATTTCTATGCAGCCGTTAATGCTGTATATGGACAGAGATAGTTTTACTTTCTCCTTTTACATATTTATACCATTTATATTTTTCTTGATTCCTTACTCTAGTTAGCACCTCCAGTATAATATTAGATAGAAATGATAAAAGCAGATGCTGGTGCCTTGTTCCTGTTATTACAGTAAAAATATTCAACATTTCACCATTCAATTACATTCAGTTCAGTCGCTCAGTCGTGTCTCTTTGCGACCACACGAACCACAGCACGCCAGGCCTCCCCATCCATCACCAACACCCGGAGCTCACCCAAACCCATGTCCATCGAGCTGGTGATGCCTTCCAGCCATCTCATCCTCTGTCGTCACCTTCTCCTCCTGCCCCCAATCCCTCCCAGCATCAGGGTCTTTTTCAATGAGTCAACTCTTCGCATGAGGTGGCCAAAGTACTGGAGTTTCAGCTTCAGCATCAGTCCTTCCAATAAACACCTAGGACTGATCTCCCCTTAGGATGGACTGGTTGGACCTCCTTGCAGTCCAAGGGACTCTCAAGAGTCTTCTCCAGCACCACAGTTCAAAAGCATCAATTCTTCAGTGCTCAGCTTTCTTCACAGTCCAACTCTCACATCCACACATGACCACTGGAAAAACCATAGCCTTGACTAGACAGAGCTTGTTGGCAAAGTAATGTCTCTGCTTTTTAATATGCCTGTCTAGGTTGGTCATAACTTTCCTTCCAAGGAGTAAGCCTCTTTTAATTTCATGGCTGCAATCACCATCTGCAGTGATTTTGGAGCCCCCAAAAATAAAGTCAGCCACTGTTTCCACTGTTTCCCCATCTATTTGCCAATGAGGTGATGGGACCAGATGCCATGATCTTAGTTTTCTGAATGTTGAGCTTTAAGCCAACATTTTCACTCTCTTCTTTCACTTTCATCAAGAGGCTCTTTAGTTCTTCTTCACTTTCTGCCATAAGGGTGGTGTCATCTGAATATCTGAGGTTATTAATATTTCTCCCGGAAATCTTGATTCCAGCTTGTGGTTCATCCAGCCCAGCATTTCTCATGATGCACTCTGCACATAAGTTAAATAAGCAGGGAGACAATATACAGCCTTGACGTACTCCTTTTCCTATTTCGAACCAGTCTGTTATTCCACGTCCAGTTCTAACTCTTGCTTCCTGACCTGCATACAGGTTTCTCAAGAGGCAGGTCAGGTGGTCTGGTATTCCCATCTCTTTCAGAATTTTCCACAGTTTATTGTGATCCACACAATCAAAGGCTTTGGCATAGTCAATAAAGCAGAAATAGATGTTTTCTTGGAACTCTCTTGTTTTTTCGATGATCCAACGGATGTTGGTTATTTGATCTCTGGTTCCTCTGCTTTTTCTAAAACCAGTTTGAACACCTGGAAGTTCACAGTTCACATATTGCTGAAGCCTGGCTTGGAGAATTTTAAACATAGTATCATGATAGCTGTTGGTTTTTCATATTTGCCCTTTATTAGTTAATGTGATGAATTACACTGATTGATTTTTGGAAAACAAGCATTGTGTTCCTGGGATAAATGCCATTTAGTCGTGGTATATCTTATTTTTACATACTATTGCTTTCTACTCACTAACGTCACATTTAGGATTTTTGTGCCTATAACAATGAGGTTGGTCTACGGTTTTACGTTTTGTAACATCCTTGTTAGGCTTTATTCTCGAGGCTGTACTAGCATCATGCAGTGATTTGTAACACAGTCTCTTTTCCGTTATGTTTTGAAATAGTATGTGAGATGGGTAATACTTCTGATATTCAATACTAGGGTTGAATTCATTATTTAGGCTATTCTGGCCTAGGGTTTTCTTTGCAAAAGGTATTTAATGATGAACTCAATGTTACTACAGACAGAAGCCTGTTCAGAGTCTTTGTTTCTTCCTTTGATAAATAGTGTGCTTGAAGAAATGTATTCATTATATTTAATTTTTAAAAGCAACTGACACAGAAACATTCATACTATTCTCTTATTGTTCATTGACTGTAGACCATTGAGTGATATCCTCGACTTCACTGTGATATTGGTCCTTGGCAGCTTTTCCTTCCCTTTCCCCTTTGTGGGGGGATATGTGTGTGTGTGTAAATGTGTTCTTTATTATCTGTGTTGCTAAGTTCTACCAATTTTATTAACCTTTTCAAAGAACTTTTTTCACTGTGTTAATTTCTTAATTGCAGGTTTTCTATTTCATTTAATTCCGCTCTTACCTTTATTGTTTTTATTATACTACTTTCTCTGGAAATAATTTGCCCTTATTTTTCTAGCTTCTTAAGGTATATCATTAACTTCAAATTTTTATTCCCTTCTAATTACTTATTTAAATTTATCAGTTTCTTGCCAAGCATTGGTTTAACCTTGGCTCATAAATTTTGATATGTGGTACTATCATTTTCCTCTATTTAAAAATATTTTTTAATTTTCATTGTGATCTGTCCTTTGACTCATGGGTTATTTGTAACTGTGTACCCACTTGCCAACTATTTGGGTATTTTACTGTTATTTAATTTCTAATTTAATTGTGATGTCTTTGTCGTGTTTCAGTATCATGGTTATGCTGGCATCATAGAACAATTTGTGAATGGTTCCCTCCTGCTCTATTTAATGGCATTGTGACCAGAGAGTATGTTTATTATTTCAATCCTACAAAATTTACTGAGACTTATTTTATGCCACAGCATATGGCCATTCCACCCTGGTGAACTTCCTATTTACAAAGGAAAAGAATGTGTACCCTGCAATTGTCAAACAGAGTGTTTACAAATGTCAATTAGATCAGGTTTGTTGACAGTGCTTTTTTTTTTTTTAATCTTCCATATCTTTAATGACTTTGTGTCTATTTGTTCTATCATACAGAAATATAGGTGTTAAAATGTCCACATAAGACTATAAATATATCTTTTTCTCCCTTTAGTTTTCCAGTTTCTGCTTCATGTATTTACTTCATTAACAATATGGTTCCACATGAAGAAAATACTAAGGAGTCATCAAAAACCCAACAGAACAAATAAAATGAATTCATTAAGATCACAAGATACAATTTCCATACACAAAAATTAATTACATTTCTACATACTGGTAATGAGCTAACTGAAAGTGAAATTTTAAAAAAGAATTCCACTCAAAATAGCATTGAAAGGAATAAAATACTTAGGAATAAATTTAACAAAAAAAGTATAACTTGCACACTTAAAACTATAAAGTTACTGAGATATTAAAGATACAAATAGAAAACATTCCATGTTCATGGATTGAAAGACTCCATTTGCAAGGATGATATTTCTTCCTCAAACTGATTCACAGATCCAGTGAAGTCCTAAATATAATGCTCTAAGTTTTTTATTTTAATATTATAGAAAGAGAGTGTTCGTTGCTCAGTTGTGCCCGACTTTTTGCGACCGCATGGACTGTAGCCCGCCAGGCTCCTCTGTCCATGAATTTCCAAGGCAAGGATACTGGAGTGGGTTGCCATTTCCTTCTGCCAGGGATCTTTCTGATTCAGGGACTGAACCTGGGTCTCCTGCACTGCATGCAGATTCTTTACCATCTGAGCCATCAGGGAAGCTCCTTAATATTATATGTTGACCTTAAAGCATTTATGCAAATGCAGAAGTCCTAAAAGATCAAAAGCCATTTTGAAAAAGAATAAAGTTTGACGACATACTCTCCCCCATTTCCAAACTTACTCGGATGCTACAGTCATCAGTAATTGGTGGTATTGGCATAGGGATAGACATATAGGCCACTGGAACAGAAGAGTCTAGAAATAGATCCCACCACTCAGGGTCAATTGTGGAGGAGCGGGTGTTCAGGGGAGGGAGACTTAGATGTGTACCTTACACCGTCTGCAGAATTAACTCAAAACCTATCAGAGGCCTGACCGTAATCATTCTCAGCTTGCCAGTGCAGCAGACACGGGTTCAGTCCCCTGTCTGGGAAGATCCTACCAACCGCGGAGCTGCTAAAGCCCTGTTAGCCGCAACTGCGGGGCCCACGCAGCCCGGAGGCTGGGCCCCAGACACCAGGCCCTGCGCCGGGAGCCCACGCCTGCGGTGCAGGGCAGCCCGCGCCCCGCCAGGAGGGAAAGCCCGGGAGCGGCCAGATAAACAAGGAAAGTTTTTAATGTCGCGTTTAAAAAATCAATCAACTCATCATAAACCCGTCGACTGCACACAAGACAAACACAAGCATCTGTCCACACAAAGGCTCGCGCTGGAGGCGTCCCCGCAGCTTTGCTGTGACGGCACAAAGCTGAAAACAAGCCCAGAGCCCATCCGCTGGACCATCGGCGTCCCGCCCATCAGAGGGTCAGCTGGCTGACAGTGGGATTCTCCGTAACAAAGAGGCTTCCAGAGTTCCCTCTTTCCTCTTGCTGTTTCCTCCTGGATTGCTCCTCTAGGAACACCTTCAAGCTGAGGCTATCTTCTGCGAGCTGGAACCTGCTCTTCACCTGCTCCAGGACTCTTCACCTCTCGCGTTGCAGCTCTCATCTCTAGAAGCTTAATGTGGGCCTTTTTGGTAGCTACAGTGCCTCTGAGCAACGTTTCCAACATATGGATCCGGCGATCCTAGCTTTAATGCTGTGACTGCCATATGCTAAGGGCCATCACACTAATGTTTCTCATCAGACTCAGCAAATGGACGCCCAAGCAGAGCGCACATTTCTGGCGCGTAGGCAGACGGCGCCACGCGTCTCTGCAAATCATCTCCTAGATTCCACGCAGCCAAGGCTGTGTCCTTCCCTGGAGCACAGACGGAAGCGTTCGCTTGTTCTGAAGCGGAATCGGCAACATGCAGGTGAAGACCGCGGCCCACACTTCGAGGCGCGCTTATCTAGGGCCCACCTGGACCTTTCTGCGCTCAAGCGCACATCCATTCACTTAAGAAACACATGGCGAGCACCCCCACGGAAGGGGCCGGCAGCGGTCAGGCCCGAGCACGAGGGAGGGCGCTCCGCTCGGGCGGGGGTCCAGGAGGACGCCCCAGGGAGACCGCCAAGCCGGGAAGGGCGAGAGGCGGGTGGTCCACGGAGGGCGGGCGGCGCCCAGCAGAGGGCGCGCGGGGTCGGCCCTCGGACCGCAGGCTTCGGGGTCGCCCACAAGCTTCCAGGAGCGCCTCTCCCGGTGGGTCTGCGGGGTGCGCCGGTCCCCAGAAGGGTTGTCACAGAGCGTGGGGGAGAGGACAAAAATTGAGCGCAGGCATTTAGAGATGTTTATGGAAAATTGACAGAGTAATTTTATGTCTGTTGAAATTATTAATAAAAGCGTGGAGTCTGTTTTGTATTGCCTTTTGATTTCACTTTCTGAGTAATTTCTTTTTGCTGTAATTTTCAAAATACCATCTGTGATGGACAGGGGGGAAAAAATTCTTCCTCCACCACGATGATGAAAAATGCACCCAGTACTTGCATCTCAGTAGAGGTGAAGCCCCAGGGGCGGGATGGCAGGTGAGGCCAGGGAGTGGGCAGAAGGACGGGGGCCGGGCTGGGAGAAGTCAGGTGGCCCTAACTGGGTCCCCCAGAAGGGTGGGCGCTCTCAGATCTGCCTTCTAGATGGTTCTGGTAATGGTATCAGGGATGGAGTAGGAGGGGGCAGGTAAGGAGGAGCAACCGTGGGCTTGGCAGTAGTCAGAGACGTTTTCCCAGCGTCCTGGGGGCCCTTTCTGGGGGATGAAGGTGTTGGCTGCTCAGGCATGTCCGACTCTGTGCAACCCCATGGCCTGCAGCCCGCCAGGCTCCTCTGTCCATGGGATTCGCCAGGCAAAGACACGGGAGTGGGTTGCCATGCCCTCCTCCGGGGATGCTCCTGACTCGGGGATCAACCCCAGTCTCCTGCATGGCCTCCTGCGCTGCAGGCGGATTCTCCACCATCTGAGCCACTGGGGAAGCGCGGGTGGGTTCCACCCAGCCCATCCCCTCTAGTGGCATGGAGGGAGGATTTGTAAGGAGGAAAGAAAGGGGGTTCCCTTTTATTTCTCCCCCGGGGGGAAGTTCCGTGTTCAGTGTTTTTAATCCCTCAGAATGAGTGAGTTCCCAGTGGGTCCAGAGCAGCCGGACACCTCTCGGTCCGTCCCCGGTGGAAGAAGACAGCGCCGCGCAGGGGGCGTTGGGGGGCTGCAGACAAACGCAGGAGCAGGGAGGGAGAGCAAGTGAGTCACAGCGACCCTCTGCCAGCTGCGGTTCCAATCTTAAAATACGCCCCTTCTTCGGCAGCTACTGACTTTTCAAGGGAAACAGGTGAGTATCTAAGAGATCCTCCCGGCGCTCTTGTTTGCTATGACTCCCTGAAAAGAGCCAAGACCGGGGCCTTGCTGGAACCATTTCGAGCGCCGCTGGGGCCCGGTCTCAGGGCTCAGCCCGGAACCCCCTCAGCGGTGCCGGAGGGGCCCGGGAAGCTACGGAGGGAGCCTCTTTCCTCTGAGGGCGCGGGTCACCTGCCCTGACCTCCCCTGAGCCTGAAGATGCCCCAGGCCCCCCGGCGTGCTCTCCGGCTGAGCCCTGGCCCTCCAGCGCCTCCAAAGTGAAGGTCACAGCCTGGCTTCCACATTTACTCCTCTCAGGGTCCCAAAGGTCTCACCACAACCGGTGGGCGAGAAGGACTAAGCCCTGGGGGGGGGACGGGCCCCAGCGGGGAGCCACCCCACCCCGCTCCAGACCGGGCTTGGCGCTGAGCCTGGAGACATCGTAAAAGGCGGCTGGAAAGCAGGAGGCGCAGAGTGAGGCCGGGGCTCCTCCCTGGAGGACCTCTCTCCTCTGAGCCGAGCATGCGGGAAGGCCACCAGCCGGAGGGGACACCTCGCCCGCCCACAGCCCCTCACCAGCGAAGGCGGCTAACGTCCCCAGGGAACGTGAGGTCACGATGCAAATAATGATACTGAGGGACCGTGATTAAAATGCAAGGATCTATATAGGCGAAATAGAAGCAAGACGTACTTATTTTTAAAGCGATAAAAATGCCAGAAGCACATAGTAGCCCCAGGAGGACAGTGAAGACAGAAAACGTGGTTAAAAAAAAAAAAACTGACCACCAAAAATTAGCCAGAAATAGAAAATAGTAAACCTTGAGTTGAAAGAATTCAGAATGACCTAAAACAACAAATAAGGGAAAAAGCAAAAGTAGATAAAGTAAATCTCAAAGCATCAAAGAAAACACCTAAATGCTTCCAGGAAAAAGTATTTAAAATCATGCACGTAAATATGAATAAGAATCAAGTTGTATCATACATGTCAGTGTCACAAGCGAGGCAATGGTGTAATCATCTTTACATATTAAAGGGAAAATGATGCTCAGACTTAGATCAAGCTCATCTATTATTTAATGCTAGGGTAAGATAAGATTTGTCAGGCATATGAAAAGATTGATGAATTTGACTACAGTGAAATTAGGAGCTTCTGTTCATCAAAAGACACTCTAGGAGAATGAAAAAAACAAGACACAGAATAGAAAAGATATTTGCAGTACCTGTAACCAAAAATGTTCATATTCAGAGCATATTATTTTTAAAAAAAATCTTACCAATCAATAAAAAAGAGAAACAACTCAAAAGAAAATGGCTAAAAGAATGAGAACAGATACTTCAGATACTTAAAAACAGAAGAGCAGAATGGCTGGCATTGCACATGACAAATATTCTCTCACCAGGAATCAGAGGGAGGCACAGGCCGGCCATGCCAACACGTGGCCCTCATCAGCATGTCCACCAGGACACATGGGCACGCTCACAGCAGCCTGGCCTGCAAGGCCGGAACCTGGAGACGACCAGCAGCCATCAACAAACAGTGAAACTCACAATGCCTACTAGACTGTGCCAGAAAGAAGTGAGGTGCAGAAGCATACGAGGCACCGATGCAATGCCAAAATACACCTTTTAGGGAAACAGGAAGACTTGTGATTCCACCCTCATGAAATCCAGGTGATGGCTCCATCCGTGTGAAGTTCATCAGTGCATGCTTGCTAGGTCGCTTCAGTTGTGTCTGACTCTTAGCAACCCTGTGGACTACAGCCTTCTAGGCTCCTCTGTCCATGGGTGCTCTAGCAAGAATACCGGAGTGGGTTGCTGTGCCCTCCTCCAGGGGATTTTCCCAACCCAGGGATCATACCTGCGTCTCTCAAATCTCCCGCGTTGGCAGACAGACTCTTTACCACTAGCGCCGCCTGGAAAGACTGAAACTCATCAGAGACAGAATTAAATGTCTGGTGATAAAGCAACAAAGTATGGACAAGGGTGTCTCCAAGGCCAAGGCAGCTGTCACCTAGAGGAGCAAGGGCGGGGGCCCAGGCTGCAGGCAGTATGTACCCCATATCCCGTGACAGGGAGCTGGCTCCAGGGGGTCACTTTTCACCCATTTGTCAACCTGTATGTAGGCTCTGTGCCCCTTCCGATGTATCTGTATTAAAATTCAGAAAAAGAGGTAAAAACTCAGACAGGGAGGAAGGGAGGAGAGAGGGAGGGAGAGAAGAAGGCAGGAAAGAAAGGGGGAGGGAGGGGGGAGGGAGGGGAGTGGGGGAATGGAGAAGAGATTGGCATCCGGGAGCAGCTGAGGGGAAGACAGGTGGCTCTTCTCCTGGAAGACGGGACAGAACTGCGGCCCTCAGCCGGGCTCAGCCCTGTGTCACTGTGAATTACTTCTCAGCCGCCGAGAGCAGGTCCTCCAAGACTGTAAGTCCAGCGCGCTTATGTACTCATTTATACTGAGAAATAAAAAGAGGTTCGACAACCTACATAAGTTAATGAATGGACTCATTTAAAAGGAGGTGTATGGAAAGTTTACAAAGGTTGGTTCAATTTTTACAATAAGAAATTTGTAAAAATGCAAGGTAACGCTTTTCATTATTAGACTAAATAGCTGCTAAGGTGAGAAGCATCACTGTGACAAAGAGCAATGTTATATCCTGACAAAACAGAATAATAGATCAAGAAGATATAGTAGTTGGGAATATATATGCCTTTTAAAATATCACATCACAGTATATAAAGTAACAACTGACAGAATTATGAGGGAAAATAGAGGCAGCAAAATTTATTATTCAAGATCTTAACAAAGCCCTCTTAGAAACCGGTAGATCAGAGGAACAAAAAAGCCAAAAACAAAAAGGCATAAACACATATAAAGTTTGAATGACAAGATTAATAAAAAGCTCTGAGTAAAACGTGTGTGTGTGTATAGGGGAGCTTTCACAACCACAGATAAGGAACCAGATTGGAAGGTCTAACACCCAAACAGTCCATCCAGGCATAATACATTCTCTGAGCATAATGCAATAAGATTAGAAATCAATAACAAGAGATGATTAAAAATAAATAAAACCCCATATGTCCACAAACTAAGTAATCAATCATTTTGCTAAAAAGGCACTAGGACGGAGTAAAGCATAAAAGATATACAAAATAATGCGACCATGCAACAGCGACTGCTGCATGTATTTAAATATTATCAGAAAGTAGGAAAAACATGGAAGAAAGGAGCTAAGCGTTCAATTCAAGGGGAAAACAAAAGAGAGACAGAAGCAACCCAAAGAAACAAGAAGAAGGAAGTACAACAGATAAGAACGGAAATCAATGACATAAAGAAGATTAGCAAAATCAAAAACTCTCTCTTTAAAGGATTAGCAAAATACACAAACCTCTGGCAAATCTGATCAATAAAGTGAAGGGAAGATGCAAATCTACAAAACCCAGAATCCGAAAGAGAAAATAACTATGAACAACAGACATTTTCTGAAATAAAGCCATCCATTTGAAAAGAGAAGTAAAAGGGATAAATTTCTCAAAGAGACAATATCCCCAATTGCAGCAAGAAGAAGTAGAAGATTTCAATTTAAAATGTGCAATGGTAATTAAACTCCTCCCAAGGGAGAAAAGAAAACAAACAACAGCAGAACCAGACCTAGAAAGCTCCCCAGAAAATCACACCGGAAGTTCAAAGGAGGATTTCTGTCTCCAGAAGTTTCAAGTTGTTCCAGATAATGAGAACGCTTTTATTAATTTTAAACATCTAGGGTTCTGTTGATTCCAAAGCTGTCAAAAACCACTTCAAAAAGCAAAGTACAGACTCATTTCACTTATAAATAAGCTTATTTATATATTTTTTAATTGACTTTAACTTTGCGTCAAAAATAATATATCATCGTAAGTAGAGTTTATCAAAGGAATGAAAAGAAGGTTGAACATCAGAAAATCTGTGAACATAATTTATCACCTTAAGGTACTAAGCTAATAAAGCAAAAAATATTGACTAGGTCAGTAGAAGCCCAAAAGAACTGTACTTGGAAATATCCAACGTATTTTTAAATGAAAACTCAGAAAACTGGAAATAAAAGGGAATTTTCTTTATCAGATAACTATGAACATATATTCTATATCAATCACCATATTCAGTGAATTAATTTGAGACACAGCTCTTTTAAGACCAGAACAAGAAGAACAACCATTACTATCTTTCCTTGCAATATCCTGACCAAGGGAAAATTAAGAGAATGATCAGCTAGAGTTAAAAGAACTTATCAAGCATGAAAGTGGTCCTTATTTGTAGAAGATATGATCACCTAAACAGAAAAGTCATCAGAATCAATAGACAAAGTATCGGAATTGACAAAAGTTCCACAAAATTCAGAGGGTCAACGTTAACAATGCAATAGTTTTCCTTCCCACTGGTCATTTCTAAGTAAAATGCATCATAGCAAAACAGTATAACCTCTACAATAGCTGGAAAAGCTGCAATGTGTCCAAGAAGAAATATAATAAAGAATTCATGACACTTTGATGGAAAAAGTTGTAAAATTTATTCAAGGGTATAAAGAAAGATCAAAATAGAGGGAAAATATACCATATCCAATGACAGGATGGCTTAACATTCAGAGAGATGGCAATTCTAATTCTTTGCAAAACCCTTACTTTAATGAGAATTCAATGAAATTTTTCAAGAGTAAGTTTTGCAAACTTCGACAATCTTATTTTAACATTTATATGGAAGCATAAAGATCTACAAAAGAAATCAATTTCAGAAAGAGGAGAACAATAAAAGGGGGCTTAGCCTACAAGATAGGAAGAAATTCTACAGAGCACTAATTTTAAAGAAATGTGATTTGGGTATAGAATTATTAAATTGTTGTTTAATCACTCAGTCGTGTCTGATTCTTTGTGACCCCCATGAACACCAGGCTTCCCTGTCCTTCACTATCTCTCAGAGTTTGTTCAAACTCATGTCCATTGAGTCAGTGATGCCATCCAACCATCTCAACCTCTGCCGCCCCCTTCTCCTCACAAGCTAAGACAGAAGGCTCAGCAGCAGACTCATGTGTTCAGGGACCTATTTTCTGAGAAAGGTGACATCACGCTTCAATGAGAGGAACAGATTTTTTTAATCAATAATATTGGGTACAAAGAGCTCACTTTGTGGATAAAAGAAAAATTCCCTCACACCCTAGGAAAAATGATCTCTAGCTTGGTTAGAAACAAATGCAGTAAGTGTAATAATAGGGCTAATAGAATAAGTGCTAGAAAAATTTTACCTTGAACTGAATATGCACTTTTATATAATACTCAAAAAGTATAAAATCTAGTAAAAAATATTAATAGGTGAATTTAACCATGACAATATTAAAGACTTGGGTTCAAGATACAGAATCACATCATTAAACAGATAGATGACAGATCAGGGAAGTTCCTTCTTAAAAGAAATCAGCAAGAAATTGACACCTGGAATATGCAAGGGATGGTCAAAGCCCAACAAGATGATGACCATACATGTGTTAAGAGAGTGAAGCATATAGATGGGGAAGGCTGGACAGCTGCTATGTGATGGAGAGATAGGCAGCTTCCCTCGGAATCCCAGAGGTGCCGGTTAAAGCCATCATAAGACGGCATTCCACACCCATCCCTCTGATTGGCACAACTTGCAAAGAGCCTGGAAACGTCGGTGAAGATGTGGCGAAAAGAAGCCTTCGTTCAGCGCTGGCGGGACACAGCCCGCCACGCCGGTGTGGGGAGCAGGCGGCTGCCCCCAGTGAGATCAACCGTGTGGCCCAGGACCCGGCAGTCCTGCTCCTGGGTGGGAACCGAGAGGTCAAACACTAGGTCGTCATGTTTGGGGGGAGAGTGGGGAGGGAGACCAGAGATACCCAAGTGCTCGTGGGAGAGAAACAGAGCAGGCAAGATGCAGGGGACGCGGGAGGTGCGAGCGATGAGCCAAAGGTCAGGAGTCCCTGAAGGCAGGCAGGCACATTTTAAAAAGTGTAGTATTGAGTGAGAAAATAAAAGTAAACAGGATGGGGTCTGAGGCACAACAGCGTGTAAGGAAAGTTCTTTGAAAATGAGATTCTTGAAGTTGCACAAATATTTAAGGACAGGTAGAAATGTATTAGAAAGAGTGAGTCAGTGGGTGTACAAGGAGGGGCTGGAAGGAATCACGATCTGGGATGAAGGGAAAACAGAAAAAAAGAGCAGAGAAAGCAACACTCTTACAGGGAGTGATGAGGACAGAGCACCAAGAAGTGAGGAGTATGACTCACAGCCCTCTGAGAAGTGAGAGTGTTAGTCGCGTCTGAGTCTTTGTGAACCCACAGACAGGGCTACAGCCCATGGCATTCTCCAGGCAAGAGTACTGGAGTGGGTAGCCATTCCCTTCTCCAGGGGTTCTTCCCAACGCAGGACTGAACCCAGCTCTCCTGCAATGCTGGCAGACTCTTTACCAGCTGAGCTGCCAGGGGAGCCCAAACAGCCCTCCACAAACATGCAAGCCAAAGCATTCCCAACAAAAGTGTGTAAATAAATAAAAGCATGTACTTTGAAGGGACCTCATAGAAAGAGTTTGGAAGTATTTCTTCCTCTGCAGATTTATAGAAAACTTTGAGTAGGATAGGAATTAACTCTTCTCTAAATGTTTGGCAGAATTCTCCTGTGAAGTTATCTGGTCCTAGGCTTTTGTTCACTGGGAGGTTTCCCTTTTTTAATTGTCTATTTTTTTTTTTTTTACTGGTAATTAGTCTATTCATATTTTCTATTTCTCCCTGATTCTTCCAAGATAGCCTTGGAAGTTCGTACATTTCTAGAAATTTTTCTACTTCATCTAGATTGTCTGTTTTATTGACATATAATTGTTCAAAGTAATCTCTTATGATCCTTTGCATTTCTGTGGTATTTGTAACTTATCCTCTTCCATTTCTGACTGTATCGATTTGGGTCCTCTTTTTTTCTTGATGCATTTGGCTAAAGCTTTATCAATTTATTTTATCTTTTCAAGGAACCAGCTACTCTGGATATTTATCTAAAGAAAATGAAAACACTAATTAGAAAAGATATTTGTACCCCTATGTTCATTACAGATTTATTTACAATAGCCAAGAAATGGAAGCAACCTAAAAAAAGTGCCCACTGATAGATGAATGGATAAAAAAAGATGTGGCATACATATAATGGGACATTACGTCGCCTTAAAAAAATCTTACCATTTTCAAAAACAATGATGAACCCAAAGGGTATTATGCTAAGTGAAATAACTCAGACAGAGAATGACAAATGCTGTATGATTCACTTATAAGTGGAATCCAAGAAACAAAACAAATGAACAAAAATAGCAATACAGAAACAGAGTTATAAATATGAAGAACAAACAGGTGACTGCCAAGAGGGGCAGGAGGGGAAAAAATAAATAAATAAAGTAGCAAGTCATAGATGAGTAGGAACTATTTGCAGTATATTCACGATACGTGGGGCAAAGAAGGAAAAATAACTCTTACCTATTTCTTAATAGATGACAGTCAATAAAAAGTGAGCCAAGAATTGAACGTCATAAAATAGGATATCAAAATGGCCAACAAGTATGAAAAAATGTCCAATTTTATTAGTCATCAGGTAAATGTATTTGAAAACCAGAAAGAACTCCAGCAGTGTTCTCACATAAATGGCTTACCTTTTAAAAACTGACCACACCAAGTGTTGGTGAAGGTGTGACGCAGCAGAAACTGAGATAGTACCATTGCGAGTGGAGACGGCATGTAACTCTGGGAAGCTGCTGGACACTGCCTATCAAAATTAAACATCGCCTCCCCTCTGACCCAGCAGTCCTTAGAACTCTTAGAACCGAAATGTGTCTGCACGTGCCCCAAAAGACATGTCTGCCATGGGGCAGTATTCTATTAGCCAAATGCTAGAAAGAACCCTAGTGTCACTCGCTAGTATTCACAGAATAGGTGAAACCACAGCATCAGCTCCAGCAACGGAGTCTGCAACGGGAAGGGATGCCCCCCTGGCACCCTTGATCACAGGGATGCACCCCCCAGACCTGATGTGTCCGAAAGATGCCAGACGAAAGAGGGCCAACTGTGTGATACCGTTGATGTAAGTCTAGGGGGAAAATCGATGGCGACACAGCAAGAATAGTAGTGACATTCGATGGGTGATGGCGGGGAGGGGCCGCGAGGGAGGCTTCTGAGCTGACTTTTTTTTTATCTCCCTCTTGGCGGCAAGAGCATCCTTTCTCTGTGTGCCTCACTCATTCAAGCGCTTTAGATGGTGCTCTTTAGTATTTTCTAAAAGAGGTTATCTTAAGAGGAATAAGAGAATACCGACCGAGTTCACAAGGCTGATTGAAACATGGAGAGTTAAGACACTCCATGCTTGTTAGCTTAACTTATTAGAATCGCAAGCACATTTAAGTGCTTTGGAGGTTTGTTTGCTCGTCAATCAGTTGAAATACCAAAAAAGAAAAGAAAGTATATCAGATATATTTATTCCACTTAAAAAAGTCGAGCATTAATCAAAGCCGAATCTAAAGGGGTAAAGAAGTTATTTTCTAATGTGTGGTCTTAATAAACCAAATAATAGTTTCTAAAACATAAGGCCCTAAGTGACCCTGGAATCACCTTTTCAGTAGGCACAAACAACTCTCAGGGCCCTGAACACCTCCCGCTGACACAGGGTGTGTCCGCATGGACCTAGGAATCAAGTAAACGAGGAAGGCCAGGCATCATCACCGCTGCGATTCGAATTACGCTCATCCCGGTCACCACGGGGTCATTCTTCAGGTGTCACGACAACTCCCTCGGGGGTTCCTCTCTGCGGGGTGTCTCAGCTGCCCACACCCACCGTCACGTCACTGAACCGTTGTGGTCCTGTTGGAGGGGTTACTGTTGTTCAGTTACTAAGGCGTGTCCGACTCTCTGCGACCCCACGGACTGCAGCCCTCCAGGCTCCTCTGCCCTCCACTGGCTCCCGGTTTGCTCAGATTCATGTCCATTGAGTCAGTGATGCGACCTGACCGTCTCATCCTCTGCCACCAGGGGTGATCAAAGTCAACTCAGCCTCAGGGCCTCCTGTGCGAGTTTTAAATGGTTAATGTAATAAATTTTATGTTTATGTGTGCTTTACCACAGTTTTCTTTAAAACAAATATGACAAGGCTCTGGAGGTGGTATTTCCTTCTTCCTTTATCCCAGGGTCTCCCTGGAGACACGGGCTCTGTGACTGCTTAATGGCTGGTTCCTCCCTGGAGCTCATGTGGGTGTTCAAGACCCATCCAGGGTGTCCTCGCTCTGATCTCCAGAATCCGTGAACGTGACCTGTGGACAAAAGGAACTCTGCAGAGGTCAGTAAGGGTCTGAGTCTGGAGATGATCCTCGACAACCTGGGTCACTGCAAGGATCCTTCTAAGCGGAAGACAGGAGGGCAGAGGGGATGTGAGGGTGGGCACACACGTCAGAGAGAGGCTGGAAGAAGCTGGCTTTGAAGACAGAGGAAGGGTCCTCCAGCCCGGGGGTGCTGGCAGCCTCCAGAAGCTGGAAAAGGCAGCAAACAGCTTCTCCCCCAGCCCACCCCCACCTCAGGCCTGCAGCCCTGCCACCCACTCTGGGCTTTGATCTCTAGAACCTAAGATAGTAAATCCGTGTGGTTTCAAGCCACTACACTCACGGTCATTTCTTCCAGCAGCAAGAGAAAAATGAATCCAGTCTTCAAATATCATCAGTCTCCCCTCCACGGACAGGACTTTGCTTCTCAGCCCTGACACCGCTTCTGTTCATTCGTCTGTCTGTCCTTCCCTACAGGACCCCTCAGTTATTCACACATTCTACCCGGGGCCCCCAGGATTAGTCCCCTGCCCTCACAGTTCAAGAGCCTCTCCCCGGGCCTGATGCAAATAGCCGACTCATTGGAAAAGACCCTGATGCTGGGAAAGATTGACGGCAGGAGGAGAAGGGGACGGCAGAGGATGAGATGGTTGGATGGCACCAATGGTCATGAGTCTGAGCAAACTCTGGGAGATAGAGAAGGACAGGGAAGCCTAGTGTGCTGCTGTCCATGGGATCGCAAAGAATTGAACACTGAGCAACGGAACAACAACCACCTTGGGCCTCACGAGTGTAGACACAGCCACAGCCAAACTCCGTTTTGAAGCCCCTTCCCACTTGAGAAGAATTCTGGTCTTCTCAATGGCTCCCCACAGGAGGCCAGAGGAACAGGCTGCCAATTACGCTCTGCTGTTTGGAAGGCATCATGGAATCTTCCAATTAAAGGTATTTTAATTACTCCTAGTCCCAAGGCCCGAACCAGATCTCCCCGCCTCCCGATAAGGATGCTGGAAAGAGCACAAATGAGGTTCTTCCCAAGACAGACTCTCCGAGGCCTACCTGAGCCACTATCTTTCCCTTTGGAATGTACTTTAATTACGCGCTGCTAGTCACAACACTTTACATCTGAGGAGGAAATTGTATAATCCCTTTAGTGACAATTAAGAGGGAGAATTTGGCTGCAGGTCATCAGGACCATCTCAGAGACATTGACAGGCTGTTCTCGCTTTAATCCTGTTATCTTCTTTCCTTGGGGCACCTTTCTTTATTACTTTCCAAACCTTATCAGGGAGGAGAAAGAACAATCAGAACACTTGCATGACGGTTATCTTGGAATAAGTGATTGGAATCCATACAGCCCACCTCCAAGACCTGGACACCAAGAAGTTGCTCTGGGAGCCGTTCAGCCCAGGCCTGGAGGAGAAGCTCTGATGCAGTGTCAGTGTGTGAGGCCTCCTGGGGTCCAGCATCAGGAAGGATGCTCAGAGCGTGGACCCCTCCTGGGAGGCAGGAGCCCAACCATGGCGGGCACACTTCCTTTCACACTGAGTCTGAGGTGAGGATTAGCCTCTACTTGCTTGTGCAGGTAGATTCTGGTTGAATATCTCAGTGTCCTTAACAAATTCGTAAAGAAAGTCCAGAGACAGTTAACTGTCCTATCTGTTCCCCATGCAGTGAGGCAAGCTCGTCTTTGATAAGCGCTCTCTCTGTATTTGGATGAGACTCATATTTTTGTTGCAGAAAAGAGCAGGTTCTGAATCCATGATGGATCTGCTTCTTTGACTTTAACCTTTGTTTTTCATTGCTTTTGTTACGTTGTTGTTGTTGTTCAGTCACTAAGTCATGTCTGAGTCTTTGCAACCCCATGGATTGCAGCACACCAGCTTTCCCTGCCCTTCACTATGTCTCGGAGCTTGCTCAAATTCACGTCCATTGAGTTGGTGATGCCATCCAACCATCTCATCCTCTGTCACCACCTTCTCCTCCTGCCTTCAGTCTTTCCCAGCATTAGCGTCTTTCCCAATGAGTTGGCTGTTTGCATCAGATGGCCCAAGTATTGGAACTTCAATACAATAGAATATTTATTACTCAGCCTGAAAAAAGAAGGAAATTCTGACACCTGCTACAAGATGGATGAACCTTGAGGACATTATGCTAAGAGAAATAAGTCAGTCACAAACAGACAAATACTATCTCATCAGGTGACCAAAGTATTAGAGCTTCAGCTTCAGCATCAGTCCTTGCAATGAATATTCAGGGTTGATTTCCTTTAGGATTTGATCACCTTCCTGCCCAAGGCATTCTCAAGAGTCTCCTCCAGCACCATAGTTCAAAAGCATCAATTCTTGGGCACTCTGCCTTCTTTATGGTTCAACTCTGACATCCACACATGACTACTGGAAAAACCATAGCTTTGATTATATGGACCTTTGCCAGCAAAGTGAAGTCTCTGCTTTTAAACATGCTGTCTAGGTTTGTTATTATAATCATACATAATGACCTACTTCAGGGAACTCTGGCCCTCTGATTAACACACTCCTAACTTACTCCTCCTTGAGGTTGGCCATTCCAGGAGACGCCTGCAAGATAATGGTCTTTTCTTCCTCAACTCCTTCCCCCATCTCTATTCTATAAAAGAACCTGGCATCCAGACCCCATAAGAGGTTATTCTGAGACATTTGTCTGACAGCTTCCTGGTCAGCTGGCTTTCTGAATAGAGTATTCTTTGCCTCAACACCTCCCGGTTAATTGCCCTGCAATGCCAGAAGCGGTAAACCTGGACTTGGGTGACATTTTTACGTTTCAAAGACTGCTTTGTTCTGAGTTGCTCTTGTTTTTCTTCCCCAGCCAGCAGGTCCCCGTGGAGACCTGGCTCCTCCTTGGAGCTGGAGGTCAAAGGCCCGTCTGCCTCCAGCTGCCTCCACCCAGCCTCTGTTCCCTGACCATCCGGCTTAGACAGCGTTTATCTCCCCATATTCCTGTCTCCACAGTGTCGCTGACCACGCACAGAAAACAGAGGCTTCCAATCGTGTGACCTCCACTTGCCCTTCCTCCTGAAGTCCTTGTCACCTCGATGGAGAAGATGTGGTGTCTTGCTTTGTATTTGACCCACAGTCAATCACAGATGGGGTGGCAGGCCTCTGCCAGGCTGTTTGCTGAGTGAATGAATAGGATGTTGATAGTAGATCTGAAGGTCTTATTTGTATAGTCCTAAAAAACTGTAACTCGGCTTCCAGATTGCCAGATGGCCTTGGACAGCCATCCATGCTGGCGCCCTGGGCCTCCATTTCCCCATGGATTAACCACAGGGAGTGATTGGGTGATTCCAGAAGCTTCTCCCAGCTCCATGTCTCTGACAGTATTATATATGCTAGAAACGGATTCACAGACCAATTTTGGCCACCAAAATCTTGGCTTTCTCTGCCCACTGAAGCTGAATGAAAAATACAGAGTCTGACAGAGTCTGAGGAAAATAGAAAGGTGGCTTTAATCCTCAGGCAGGGGAAGGGAGGACACAGCAGGCTCCTGTCTCAAGAACTGTGCCCGGCCCCCGGCCCCCCAACCCGCCAACGAGGAGTCTGGGAATTAGATAAAATGAGGGCTCACACTCAGGGGCCGGTGGTGAGGTGCAAAGCGGTGCAGGGACACGGGCTTGATCCCTGGTCTGGGGAGACTCCCCACGCCGTGGAGCAGCTAGAGCGTGTGCACACCGCGACTGAAGCCACTGTGCCTGGAGCCCGCGCTCTGCAACAGGAGACGTGAAGTGAAGTGAAAGGCGCTCAGTCACGTCCAGCTCTTTGCGACCCCATGGACTGTGCAGTTCCTCAAATTCTCCAGGCCAGACTACTGCTGTGAGTAGCAGTTCCCTTCTCCAGGGGATCTTCCCAACCCAGGGAATGAACCCAGGTCTCCCGCATTGCAGGCAGATTCTTTACCAGCTGAGACACCAGGAAAGCCCGAGAATACTGGAGTGGGTGGCCTATCCCTTCTCCAGAGGATCTTCCCAACCCAAGAATAGAACTAGAGTCTTCTGCATTGCAGGTGGATTCTTTACCAGCTGAGCTACCAGGGAAGCCCAGGTATTGTACTTAAGCCTTCTTTCTACAATGCAAAAAGAGAAAAACTACAAGGGGTGGTCTGTGAAGAGCTCTGTAAAGGTGAGACCCAGATACAAGACATAATTAGCATACAGTCCAAGGATAATTGGTGCAAAATGTAGCTCGTGCAGAGTTAGGGGGCAGAAAAGCAAATTTAGTTACAGACTACACATTAGGAATGGGCTCCCCAGGTGGCGCTCGTGATAAAGAACCCACCAGCCAAAGCAGGAGATGCGAGAGATGCAGGTTTGATCCCTGGGTCGAGAAGATCCCCTGGAGGAGGGTATGGCAGCCCACTCCAGTATCATTGCCTGGAGAATCCCACGGACAGAGGAGCTGGTGGGCTGTGGCCCATGGGGTCGCAGAGTCAGACATGACTGACGCGACTTGGCACACACGCACAGGTTAGGAACGGGTGAAGTCAAAACTCAGGCCTGCTCACTGTTCTCTTCTTTGCTCACGGGAAAGAAAAGAAAAGAAAAAGCCATTCCTCTTTTTTCCTTCTCACTGCAACACAATCTTCCACACACAGATCCTCAATGACACTAAGTTTATAACGGAAAATAAAGATATTAATGATGTGAAAATCACAAACAGGGCCAAAACTCTGGTGTCAGAATAAGTTACATTTGTCAAAAAGCTGCAGAAGCCATAGCTGGTCGGATGGCAACAGTCATCAGCTGCTATTTATTCATGGGGCGGGCAGAGCAACAAAGGAAGTCTCTCTGTGGACTTCAACTACAGAGGCCAATGAAGGAAAGCTTTTAACTAGAAACTTCCAGCTCCTCCTTCCCCAAAAGGGGACCCCAGCCAGCCTGGGCATCTGTCCCTGGCAGGGTCCGTCCTTCCAGCAGCGGACAGGTGGGCAGAGACCAGAACAATTGGCTGCCTGCCCCTGCAGATAATTGAAGACAGAGGAGCTAAGAGTCTGGCATCTCCCCTTGGGTGAGTAATTTGACAGCTTGACAGAGAAGGGAGTTTCCCTGTTCCTCAGCCTGGAAGGCAGCTTCCAATCCCCACGGTCTATTCCCATTTCAATACAGGCTGATTTCCAGCTGCTAGGGACACCTGGGGTTCTTTTCTATTGAATCTGCATCTCAATGATTGGCGACTGCAGGGGACAGGGGAGCCGATTTTTAGCTGCGAGCTTATCAATGCAGGAGTCCGCCCGAAGTGAACTTCCTCTGGTCCCTGGAAGGGCATCCCCCACCTCAGCTGCAAACTTCAGAATGAAAGGAAGGATGTCAGTACAGATCAGAATGGCCACTGGGCAGGACATCTGGCATCACGGTGATCAAACAGGTGTCAGGACGCCTCCGGGATGACGCTCGGGAAACGGATGAAGAGCTCTGCCCGGGAAGCAGGCGGCTTTCTTCTTCAAAGCTCTGGGGTTTCAAAGTCCCCTAGAGAGGGAGGGAAAGTGGGTGGGAGATGAAAACTGGGTTCTGAAGACACGTTAATAAGTGTCTTCTTGGAAGACAGAGCAATGCCCTCTGAGTGGTAAGGCTGCGCTTGAAAGGGCGGCTTCCCTGTTATCTGCAGCAGCAGAAGGTCCCTGGAGGTCAGGACTAGACCGCTGGACACAAGCCCTCACCGGATCTCCAGGGAGGAAACCGAGGCACACAGGGCCGGGAGAGTGAGGCTGGCCAGGTGTCAGAGATGTGAGGCTTGCCAAGGCGTTAATTTGCTACCGTTCATCTGAAGTGTGGACACCTTCCGGATGTCAACTGAGTGTCAGAGCAAGGGGGAGACCAATCCATTCAATTTGCGGAGAGCAGTCAGCGCCTGGAGCTCGGCCAGGCTGAACCCCGCAGGTGAGCTCCCCGGGCTCTGTGCGCGGTTTAACTCCTGACAGCCCAGCCCTCGGTGCCAGCCAACGTCCAGCTTATATTATAAAAATAAGAAGAGAAGCACTGAGACAGACAGGCCAGGGCTGGATCCTTGGTGATCTTGTCAACCAGCTGACCTTGGAGCGGATTAGAAGACCTCTCCTCCCCAGCTCCGTCATCAGTTGCTATGGGTTACCATCTCTGTGCTGGGAGTGCTGCTGAGATTAACATCTAAGATGCGTGTGAAACATTGAGGAAGTCCCCACCACTTTCATGAGAAATGAGAAGATGACCCCCATCACCTGCTCACTCTTGCCCCAAACCCAGGGGGACCAGAGGGGCTGCGGGGGCAGGGGCCCCAGGAGAGCGTAGCCCTCGGGCCCTGAGCTTGCCCGGATCCCACAGGCACAGAGGGACCGGCTGTGACCCGGCCCTGGCTGGCCCCAGAAGAGGGAAGAAGGGGCCTCACCGCCCCAGCAGCCTCCTGGCATCCGAGCAAGCCCAGAACACACATTCTACAAACAGTGGCAAAGCCTCCTGACCCAGCCTCTGCAAAACTCTCCCCAAGTTCATTCATGCATCTGATGGACTTCCCAGCGGAACCACAACAGAGCACTTCTAAAACTTGAGGGATTCTCAAATGTACCCAGAAAACTAAATAGCTAAGGATGGCCCAAAACTACTGCAACAAAGAAAAAATAATAATAAAAAAGAGACTCATATCAAATATGAAGTTGTATTATTATTCAAAACAATTAAAGCAAGAGGGTAAGGAGGCAAGGGTAGACATAGAAAGGAAAATAAAATCTCCAGAAATAGAGCTGAGGAAATACAGAATTTCAAGGGATGGAGACTGCTGATCTGATGAGTGGCCAAGAAAATCTGATGTGTAAACATTCAGATATTAAAAAGGTCCAACCCTCACGTCAGAGCATATTCCGAAATAAACTTAGATGCATTAAAGAGTTTAATAGGAAAAAAGAAAATCATGAAGCTTAGAATAGAGTAAAATGCAGGAAAAAATTTATCTCATCTCAAAGTAAACCAGATTTTTAAGAGCAAATAGTAATAATAATAAATTCATAGAGAAAGTTTGTGTATTAAACTGGATAAAGATAAAAACTACTACAAAATTAACATAAACAGAATTCAGTTTTGAAAATGGCAAAAATAAAATGTTCTAACAATATATGTTAAATAGCTTTAATATATAAAGTACTCTTCAAAATCAACAAGAAAATAAGATAATAAATCAACTATACTGTGAACAAGGAAGATGATTTGTACATGAGTTTGACCAATCTCCGGGAGATAGTGAAGGACAGGGAAGCCTGGCGTGCTGCAGTCCCTGGGGCCACAAAGAGTCAGACACGACTTAGCGACTGAACAGCAACAACAACAAAGGAAAAGTAAGAATTACCAGAGAAAACATTTAAAAAATTACCATTGACGGTAATCAAATGCACAGTTGCACTTGCCACAATGAACTAATTTCCACATATTTATTAAAATGAAGCGCTTACCGCAAGCAGAGCTTCCAGAACAGTCAGGACAGCAGAGCCCATAGAGGAAAAATCAAAGGAGAGATCTGTGGTCACGCTGGAATGGGCTGCTTGCTACTGACCGACACTCCCCATCACCTCTTGATTACTGGACTCCCTTTATACTAAATGGGTACCATCGCATGTCAGGAAGTCAAGTGTCACTGGGCTCCTTTGTTTGATCTGGTGATGCTGCATGCAAGGCCGCCGCTGAGTTGGGGATCCCGGGGACCCTCCTCTGTCTGAACCACATCTGCAGACCCCCGGGGCCAGAGGAGCAAGATACTCCCAGAGGCCCCATCCTGTCCTAGAGTCCTGTGCCTTCTCTCTCTGAGCCCAGCCGAGGCAGTGATGTTGGAGGACTCACTGCAAACCCTTCACCGGCTCTGGATTCCTGTCCACAGAGGCGGACCTGTTGCAGCTGGCAGCTCCCGCATGCCGGGGACTAACGATTCCCCCCGCCTGCCCCGGGTGGGATCCTCGTCGCCAGCTGACCCAAGAGCGGTGTCAGTCTCAGAACCCCACCCTCAAGCCTGCTTCCTGGGAGGCGGCTTCTGTCACCTGAGGGCGATTCGCCGGCAGACAGGAGCAGCCGTGGTGGTCTGCATCCCAGCAGCGGGGGCTGGGTGGACACACGATCTGAGTGGACATCACCGCACCATCCACAACCAGTGGCTTCTCAAGATTAAAGTCAAAGCAACCGGAGGACGCAGAGCAGACGGGTGCTCGGGAAGCCAGCTGGTGACGGTGATGACCTCGGCGATGACGATGCCACTGATGAGGGGTGCTGTCAACAGGTGTGATCACCGGGGCCACATTTGATTCTTCTCAAGTGGGACCAGTGTCATCATGAGGAACCAGCCTTGCAGGGTTTCTACGCCTTCATTGGTTGCTGTTGTTCAGACTCTACGTCCCCTTCAACTGCCGCACACCAGGTTTCTGTCCTCCACTATCCCCCAGAGTTTGCTCAAACTCTTGTCCATTGAGTTGGTGATGTTATCCAACCATCTCACCCTTTGACATCCCCTTCTCCTCCCGCCTTTCCCAGCATTCTTTTCCAGTGGAAAAGACCTTTCACTTCCAATGATTCAGTTCTTCAGATCCAGTGGCCAAAATACTGGAGCTTCAACTTCAGCAACAGTCTTTCCAATGAATATTCAGGACTGATTTCCTTTAGGATGGACTGGTGTGATGTCTTCTCCAATACCACAGTTCAAAAGCATCAATTCTTTTGTGCTCAGCTTTCTTTATAGTCCAACTCTCATATCCATATATGACTACTAGTAAAACCATAGCTTTGACTATATGGACCTTTGTCAGCAAAGTGAAGTCTCTGCTTTTTAGGTTTGTCATGGTTCCCTTCCAAGGAAAAAGCCTCTTTTAATTTCACGTTGCTGTTGTTCAGTTGATCAGTGATGTCTGACTCTTTCAACTGCAGCCCACGGACTGCAGCATGCCAGGCCTCCCTGTCCATCACCATCTCCCAAAAGTTGCCAAGTTCACGTCCATTGCATCGGTGATGCCACCCAGCCATCCCACCCTCTGAGGCCTTCTTCTCCTCCTGCCCTCGATCTTTCCCAACACCGGGGTCTTTAATTTCATAGGGCTGCACTCTTGTTTTAACCCTTGGGACATCTTGGCAAACTAGGCCATGACCTCCTGGCCCCTGATTCCTCAGTGCAGGCCAAGCAGGCCCCAGTGTGCTGGCTCCTTCTGTGGACACCCAGCCCCTCCCCACGCTCCCAGGTTCCCCTCTACATGCGCTGGAAGCCAGGCACTCGCCCCCTGCACCGCCTCGCCGCAGGCTTCCAGGACGCCCCCAGCGGGAGATGCTCGGGTGAGATGTGAGAAGCGGACACAGACGCCGTGTTTCCCTCGGTGGGCTCAGGTGTGTGGATGACGGCGACTTAAAGCCGCCGCAGATTCGGGATGTGCTTCTGTGAATTCGGTCCAGGTGCTAGAGGCAGCCGAGACCCGGGACATGGCTTTGGTGCAGTGACTTGCTGCCACATAACAGTTTCTCCTCCTGAACTCCAGGCCCCCGGCCCTCAGATTTCTTGGAAGACATCTGATTCTCCGACTCCAACACCCCACTTGAACCTTCTCGAGCACTTGTTTTCCTCAATCAACCTGAGAGGGTAACAGGCCGGAAGGCCAGGGGTCTCCAAACGGAGGAAGTAGGCTGCAAGTGTCAGACGTTTTCTCTCTCTCTTAAGAGGAAACAAACTCGTGTTACATTTTTTCCCCTTCTCTATACAAATTTAAAAAGAAGTTTCTCTTAAAATTCTGTGTTACCATAATGACACCTGATTCCACCTGAACTTAACTCTTCTCAAACCTTGAGCTAACCAATGCATTTTTCTTATGGAAACGTTTGTCTTAAGCTATATTAATGTACTATGCATTTATCCTAGACTCTGTCTTCAGGCCAGTTCTGCCTAAAGGCTCAGAACCGACTTGACAAACCAGTATGTTACACTCATACACTGTTCTCCTGATCTATGTTAATGAAACTATATATTTTATGGAAATCTGCCTTTCTTCAAGGTCAATCGTTTTATGGCCAGGGATGACTCACCTGGTACCAAGGTTATCTCAGAATGCACGTTGTGGGTGAGGGGCCTGGTGCCATTCTGAGTTTTGAGACATTTCCTTTCTCTAATTAGCAGACTGCCGGTAGCTATATAACATCCCCCTAAAGACTAGCAGGGGGCTCTCCTGCTCCCTTCTGATGTCTATGTCAGAAGTTTCTCTATCGCTTTTATACTTTAGTAAAACTTTATTACACAAAAGCTCTGAGCGATCAAGCCTCGTCCCTGGCCCCGGATTGAATTCTTCCCCTCCAGGGGCAGGAATCCCAGCATCTTTCATGGTTTAGCAACAACCTTTCAAACCCTGACAGACAGATTCCCAATAGTCCCTCTGACTCCCCAAAACCAATAGAAATAACACAGCAAATGTGAATTCAAGCCAAGTGGGGGAGCCAGTGAAGGACAGAGGAACCTGGCGTGCTGCAGTCCATGAGATTGCGAAGAGGTGAACAGGACTTAGCAGCTGAACAACAACAACCTAAAATGGCTATAAACTAAGAATCTTTCGCCAAACACCCTACAGCTGCAATTTCCTCATCTGGAAAATAGGCCACACAGAAGAACTAAGCATAGAGCTTCAGGCTTCAGTGGACTGCTATCAAGAAGGAATCTCTTACTGAAGGAGGAAACAGACAGAACAGGCTTCCTCTTGAAAGCAGGACTGCGTCTTGGGCCGGATGGTGGACTTTGAGCTGTGTGCCCAGTATCTATGGAAACGACATACCAACTGGAAAACCAGACCCCCAGAAGGAAGAGCCCCAGGGCTCAAACCTAGACTCTCCTCGCCTAAAAGAACACCCTCATTATCTGTGTAACCGAACAGAATCACACAGTCTGTTATAATTCTTGGGGTATGATCACAGGCCTATCGATACTTGTCCAATGTTAACTACCTAGGCTTAGGTCATATGAATCACGGGTTAACTTTGATCGTATCTTTCTTCCCCTTTGTTCAGACTAGTTTCAGGGAATTTGGGGAGGTGGGTTTGGGCATGTACACTTAGGGTATATAAGGTTTTCACGAAAACTGGTCGCGGTCCTTGGCTAAGAGGAGACTCTGCCTTGGGCCCGCCGGTGTGATAAGCCGCACTCCACTATGCACCGTCCTTCTCAGTGAGTTTGTTTCCCGGAACGCTTGGCTACAACATTACAGCATCATCCCTGGTCCAAAATGGGCGTTCAATAAACAGTCCTGGAAACGACCCTTGGATTTTTTCATCCATGAATGCCTAGGCCAGCACTGGCTGAATTATCCTCATCTTTTCCTGGTCACCAGAAGCAGACGTTGTCCACTTATTCACATGGTTGCACTATTTACCCAAAACACTCTGGACAGCTCTGGTCGGCAATTCTCATGTGCTATCACATGGCTCCTATCATCTTCCGGTCCACACATTAGGTTAGGATGCACACATTTTATAGGAGCCCAGCTTATCCATGGTTGGGCTGCTCTTCAGGTACCAGAGATGACACCTGGATCTGGATTTCAGGATGTTTGAGGCCAAGTGTTCCAGAGCAAAGGTGTTGAGAAAACCTCACTGTGAGGCCAGTGTTTGTCCTCAAGTGCTTCATCTCCACAAGTGAGAATGGAAGGGAAACAAACTAATCAAGATTTTGCAAACATTCCTCTGATCAATCATGTTTTACGGCTTCATTAGCTATGGGGCCACAGTCAATCAGGCAATCTCATATTTCACCCTTTGCACGTTGATTTATAAAGGATGTTCGTGGCTGCCTGCTGGTTAGCAGAGTGACGTATAAGCCCTTCTAAACCTCCCTGGTGGCTCAGATGGCAAAGAACCTGCCTGCCAATGCAGGATCAGGTTGGATCCCTGAGTTGGGAAGATCCGCTGGAGAAGGGAGTGGCTACCCACTCCAGTATTCTTGCCTGGAGAAATTCATGGACAGAGGAGCCTGACGTGCTATAGTCCATTGGGAGGCAAAGAGTCAGACATGACTGAGCAGCTAACACTTTGACTTTTCACTTTCTGACGATGAAGCCACATGAGGGCATCTGAAGGTGACACGAAGCCCTCGGCGTCCTATGACGATGGAAGGGCTGCTAACAGTGAGCAGTCTTCACAGAATCTGTTCTTACTTCAGCCTTTTCATGGGCACCACTGCACTTCCATCAGAGACGGCTTTTCTTGAGTCCTTTCCTTTATCAGCTACAAACGAAGACTTTTCATCAGACAGTTGTTGACCTCTTAGAAAAACATTTTGCACATTTTGGGGTTTGCATCAAGAAAAAGCTACTTGGGCTTCCTAGGTGGCACAGTGGTAAAGAATCCACTTACCAATGCAGAAGACACAGGAGATGTGGGTTCAATCCCTGGGTTGGGAAGATCCCTTGCAGAAGGAAATGGCAACCCACTCCAGTATGGCCTTGAAAATCCCATGGTCAGAGGAGCTGTCCATGGTAGGTTGCAGCCCATGGGATCGCAAAAAGTTGGACATGACTGGGCATGTACCCACAACATCAAGAAAAAAGTACAACTCGAGGGCACGTGTTAAGTTTCAGGATTTGACCCCTAACACCTTCGATACCCTCAAGGTCATATTCACCAATATCACCATCCACAGGATGGCCACTCCCACCGTAACCCTGTCCCCATAACTGAGCTGCCAGAACCGTCATACCCACCACCTCGCCCTTCATCCAGGCCATCTTCTGCTTCCCTGGCCCCTCGTGCATATAAAAAAGCAGAATCGTAAAGTCATCCCCACTTTGGTTTTAAAATGCTAGAACCAGAGGGAAATTTAGAGACCAAAAGCCAAGCTTTCTAAATGTGCCAACACTCCCTTGGCTGGTCTTTCCCCGTGTTCACTCAGAGGCGGCCAACTCGCTGGGGAGAAGTAGGGATTTTTAGAGCTACACTAAAAAAAAAAGAAATTAAACCATAGTAAATATCAAAATCTTAAGGAAAATCTCTTTTGGAGTTGTAAGAACTGGCATATTTTAAGTATCAAAAAAACATATGGATGCTGTTAATTTAGGAAGGAAGATTGATGCTAAGAAAACTAGTTTTCCTACCAAAAAAGAAAGTTCACCAACTTCTGAGGAGGAGGAAGGAGAGAAAGAGGTAAGAAGGAAAGGGGCTTAGAAGCCTATGGATCCCTAAGAAAGGACCAAACTCCCTGCCTTTCTCCCTATCCTGCAAATCACACATAAGTGAGGAGCCTCACAGGGGAAATGCTTTCTCCTGAACCAGGAAGGGCCCTGCCTGGCCCAGAACACAGCCTGGATCTCTCCCTACGCAACTTCTAATAAAGAACAGTCTATTCAACACCAGGCTGACCAACCTTGCCAGTCTGCCCGGGATTGAGGGTGTCTTGGAACATGGGGTTTTCTGTACAAAAACCAGGAACATCCCAGAAGAATCAGGATGCCTGGGTTACCCCATAATGGTGCTCACCTCGTGTAAGTAGGACCGGTCATCATGAAGGGAAGTGAGCCTGAGTGGAATGCAGACCCAGAGAGGAGAAGGGAGGGAGAGAAGAAGGCAGCAGAGCAACGGGCAGATGGAGGCTGATGGGGAAACGTCCACAAGCCTAGAGGACCCTCTTGATGAAACCAGCAGAGAGCAGGCCCAGGGCTATGAGAATCTGCAGGTAAGTGGAGGAGTAGCCTGGGGAGGTGAGCCGGGCATCCGCTGGTAGAACTTGGAGAAGGAGCTGAAAAGAAAACTTCTATCCCTCATCAAACAAAGGGCATCGTGGAAGCAAAACTTTCAAAAAAGCAAAACCCTCTGGAAAAAGGCACACACAGCACACGACTGAGGGGAAAAAATGAAATAAAACTGAACTGAGCAAAACATTTAAGATGATTAAAGAGGAAATAATAAATATGAGAAATAAAAAAAGATCTTACAGAACCATAATTGATGTCCCTAATCAACAGACCCAAACAAAAGAGATCTAGACATAATTCAAGAAAATTGCTACAAAATAAAAGAAAAACTGATTCTAAAGAGCAGAGCTTCACCATTGCACAAGAGAAAAGGAAAAGAGAGGACAATCAACACCAAGACATAGCTTAGTGAGATTACTAGAGTCAGAATCACAAAGAAGCCTTTGAACACACAGGAAACCATGTCAAGATACTTGTAAGGGAAACAACTCTAAGTAGCCTCAGCCTTGTCCAAAAACATGATTCAGTTCTAGGAGATTAAGACACCTTGCCTCCAGTCTTCAAAGACTTTTTGTTTCCTGAACTAGACTTTCATTCAAATATCTGAGCAAGAGACAAATATTTTTGAATATTCAAAGATTCAAGGAATATAATTCTTGAGAGAAAGGAAAGAAACCATAGCAAAAGAGGTGACATAAGAACTGACTCTGTTCAGTTCTTTTAAAAATTGTTTTAAGACCAAAATAAGTATAAGAATTATTACCATATAATAGGAGGTAATTATCATCAATCATGATAATAATAATCCTGGTTCCCTGCCAGGAATTGAACCCATGTCGCCTATGTTGGAAGGAAGATTCTAAACCACTGAACCACCAGAGAGTTGGACTCTGCAACCCCATGTACTGTGGCCAGCAGGTCTCTGTCCATGGGATTTTCTGGATAAGAATACTGGAGTGGGTTGCCATTCCCTTCTCCAGGGAATCTTCTCGACCCAGGGACCAAACCTGAGTCTCCTGCATTGGCAGAAGGAGTCTTTACCTCTGAGCCACTAGGGAAGCCCTGGAAAAGTCTTTTAAGTACATTTAATTCCATTTTGGGTAGGTTAAACTCTTAATACTTCTTTGTCATGATTTTGCTCCTCTATAAATGTACTGATTTAAAAAAAAAATTCCCAAGACAAATCATTATATGAAAGAAGATACAAAAAAAGCTTATGTTTCTTAAGAGAGAGAATGCAGTGACTGTGTGTGTGTGTGTGTGTGTGTGTATGTGTGTGTGCGTGTGTGTCTGTTCATAAACTGCTTCTGTAATTATAAGCAGGAAACTGGTAGCTATGGGTGCCTTTGTGGGCAGAGCTGGAAAACAAGGATGAAATAAAGACCTTTTCCTTTATCCTATTAAAACTTTTAAGATGCACGCCTTATAGCAAGCCTATTTCTTAAACAAGAGTTCGGCAGGTTTTTGTCACAGAGCAGCGGCTCTCAGTCAAGGTCCGTTTTGTCCCCCTTCTATGGGAGTGGGGGACACGCAGTGATACTGGGCGACTGCCAGAGAGGGGCGCTCCAGGCAGCCAGGGGTGAAGGCCCGGTGCTGCTCCACACGCCCAGGGCCCAGCACGGCCCACGGCAGACATTTATCCAGGCAGGTGTCACCTCCAGGCTGAGACGCCTGGTCCAGAAGTCACATCCTCTGGGAACGTAGCTCCCAGGCAACCACGAGTTACAGGTCATTTACGTCGGAAAAGCCAAGACCCCGTCTGCCCTGCTGTTCTGCCCCCTTCTGTCCATTGCCATCTGACCTTGTCCTTGACCTTGGGCGGATCATCCCTCACAGAAAGCATCACCCGTGCTTTTCTCACCTCTCTCCCCGTGACCGTCAGGAGATGGTGTAGGGACCAGATGATGGAACGGGCGGGGGAGGGCCGTGTAGACGGTCAGCGACCCGGTCCTGCGGGCTGGTTGGCAGGGAAGGAGGAGGGGGCAGCCAGAGCTGGTTCCTCAGCCACAGCCGGGCTGAAGACACGATGACAAGGGAACAGAAGTCCAGGACTCTTCAGCTTCAGCTTTAGTGACGGTCCTTCCAATGAATATTCAGGGTTGGTTCCCTTTAGGATTGTCTGGTTCGATCTCCTACAAACCCACATTTATGGTAAATGTGGGTTTGTAGGAGAACTGTTACTAAAGCTGAAGCTCCAATACTTTGGCCATCTGGCGTGAAGAGCTGACTCATTGGAAGAGACCCTGATGCTGGGAAAGATTGAGGGCAAAAGGAGAAGGCAGCCACAAAGGATGAGATGGTTGGATGGCATCACCGACTCAATGGACACGAGTCTGAGCAAGCTCCGGGAGTTGGCGATGGACAGGGAGGCCTGGCGTGCTGCAGTCCACGGGGTCGCAGAGAGTCGGACGCAACTTAGTGACTGAACAACGACAAAATGAGTGACTCTGCAAAGACTATTCTCAAAGTTTATAGTTACACTGCTGTTTCTAAATGGCCTCTAAGTTCTCCCCTCAAACAATTTTTCATATTCTAGGACCCCAAGGAAATCATTTTAGGGTGTGGAAGTGTCTGTCCACAAACCTTTGATCTGTCACTGCGGCATCGTGATGCTTTGGCGCTGATGTCAAGGATACGGAGCATGCTTTCCCCAGACATGAAAACTGGACAGTAATCCCTCTCTTATCTCTGTCTAGAAGCTGCAGTTATATACAGCTTGGAAGCAAGCCTGCAAAGCAGTCAGTTATTTGCCTGATCTTTCTGGTAAGAACCCTGCGTCTGAGGGAGCTAAAGGGACCTAACTGGGGTGTCAGAGCTGCTCCGCGTCCTGAGAGGGGGCCTTGCTGTTAACATTCAGATTCGAGCCTCATGGTGGGGAGCAGCCCCTGAAAGTACCTGGAAGTGTAATATTCAAAGGCACTTAACATTAACGTACGTTCAATAAAGCCAGGCGAGAATATAAAGCCCATCTAGACATCATCTTCATCAGACAGTGAAATTAAATTAGATTTTTCCCGATAACCAGCTTCCGGAGGCCCATTTGCATTGCAGGTATGAGATTAGAAGTCAAGTCATTCGATAATGAGGCTGCCTGCAGAATTTCCGAGCCTGCCTTTGGGCTCAAGTTGGTCTCTATTTCATTTCAGATGCACAAAGTTTCGGCTTTAATGCAGATGCAGAGGTCACATGGCCGAAGCACCCAGGGCCCTCTGGCCTCTGCCCTGGCATGGGGAGCCCCCCAATGCCCCAGGTCACCCCACTGCTGACTGAGTCTCTCTGGGACCAAACTTCCATCAGGCTCCCCTGAACTCTCTTCCCAAGCAGGCCCCGGCTCCTGGGCTTCTGTGTGCCTCTGTGCATGTCCCGTTTTAGGTGGAATTCTGCCAAGTACGTGCAGCCAGGCCCCTCCACCCTGGACATTTGGTCATGCTACCGGCACCAGTGGGTCTGCCATTCAGGGTGCACAGCCAGGAGCCCCCCAAGTACTTCCTATCAAAGCAGAAGGGTGTATGACTCGTAACAAGTCAAGAGACTGCTACCCAAATCTTGGCTCTCTCTGAACCAGTGCCAAACAGAAACAGGGAGACAGAATTATGGAGGAGAAAGAAAGAGAGGCTTTAGTACTTTGCCAGCAAAGGGGGAACACAGTAGGTCTGTGCCTCAAGAAATGTGGCCCGCCCCCACGGTGAGTAGGGGAAGGTTATAGTCAGGCGGGAGTACATGACAAGGGTCAAGACAGGAACAGTCTCGTATTCTTTTTTCTGCAGTCTCAAAAGGGGGGGTTTCTGACAAGATTAGGATATGTGCAGGGTCCTAGGTGGTCTCCTAGTTTTGATGAGCCTCTGCCTCAGATGTTTTTGCTTCTTCTCCTTTGATTAGCAACTGTTTTACCCTTTGGAGTAAAAGGTCATGGAGGTCAGAGGCCAGCCTATAAGGCATGGGGGACAAAAAAGCCTTCATGCCCTGAGTCCAACAGGGCTCTGTTCTGCATCGAGACACGGAGTTAGTTCTCAAAACACTATCTCCCCAGGAAGATGGGGGGAGTTTAAACCTGAGGGTTCACTCATCTTCATGAAAGGGCCAGCGTGACCTTCTATATAGGGGTGGGGTTCTAGATGACAACATGCTCCAACATTCGTCCCATGTTCAAAAGTGATGGCCATTCTTGGAGGAGAAATCGTAGCATTAAAATGAGGCAGAAGTCACTGTAGGCTGGCAAAATGCAGGCGCCCAGTTGAGTGAAGTCATGAAGGTCAGCAAAGGTCGGCATCATGCTCCTTACTCTCCAGCTGGTCTGGGGGTTCAGGGCAGGAGGGAGTTCGCGTCCTGCAAAACAGCTCACCAGTGACCTTCAGGCTGATCTCTACCTTTGAGTCAGAATTAGGAGTCCTCACAACTGATTCCTTATCTTTGTAATAGCTGTTTCTCTTGCCTGGTAACAGTCACTTTGTAAGTAGATGGGGAGGGGGTCCCCAGAGAAAGAGAACCAGGTGTGGCTCTCTCGATGTAATAGAAGCCATTTTTGGCCAAAGCCACGTGGGGATCTAAGCGTGGCCACAATGCGTGCCCCTGAACGGGTCTCACTAATCAATGATCTTAAAGGAAGTGAACGAACAATAGGGCAGCCTTGGGCGCAGTCCCGAGTCCCCAGGGACACACAGAATAGTATATCCTTGCTGGAACTAAGGCTCCCTCCCAGGTGGAGGATGGAAGGATGACGTCAACCCTCCTGACTCCCTTCAACCAGAGCTTGGGCTCTGTTGACCCTTGCCCCAGTCCTATGCTGAACTCGCCTGTGCTTCAGCCCCTTCATGAATATGCACGTGCCCTTAGCTTAAACCTCCCCAGTCCTGCCCAATCTCTCTCCCCCACTTCAGAGCCCCATTGGACTAGCCCCCTACCTTGAATAAAGCCCACCTTACTATTCTTTTTAACAAGCATTATGATTAACTTTTCCTTTAACATTGCACATAAAGTTAATGCAGTGTATGAAAAATGCTGCCCACCACATCGGTAAACAGAGGCTGTTGCAGCCATCAGCCGCTACCACTGCCCTTAAGGACGCCCCCGAAGGGATTCACGATGGAAAAGCACAGGATGCTGGCCCCACGTGGCCGAGGCGCACACTAAAGGGAAGGTTCCAGTGAGCCCAGACTCTTGCATTTTCCTCTGTATAGGAAGCACTATATTCCTTAACTTGAGTTGTCTGGTTTTCTTTAATTAGCAATAATCTTTTGATGTTCAGGCTGTCTGGTCTTTGTTGCAAAACCCCCTATACATACTGACTCCTCCTGGCCTCTTCAGAGCCATTCCTCAGATTGATCTGAGCTGTCTTCTGGGCTGAAGTTCTAAGAATGTCAGCCAAATAAACATAATTCCCAACTTTTAGGTTGTGCAAATTTTTCAGTCAACAGCCCCAAGAGGTAGAAAACTGGTCCCTGTGTTAGGGGAAGCACAGTTGACTGTAACCGCCCACCCTGGCCAGGCATCACAGTAACCATGTGTGAGTTATATTATGACAGGAGGTCCTGGTAAGGAACACGAAACTAATAAGCCGCCACCAACCAGAAGAGTTCAGGAAAGGTCAAAACGAGACACCACGTGTCCAACCACTGCCCAGAATCCTTCTCGCTGGAATTCATCTTGGTGAGCAATGCGTGCACCACCAGAAAGGACCCTGAGTCAGAATGATTGGCCAAAGAAAACCTGGAAGCTAATCCCATCACCATGAAACCCGAGACGGCGAGCCACGTGGCCGGGCAGTCCTCCTGGGTTCCCGTACCTGCTGCTCTTCCGCCCCCAACCCCCGATGAAGTGAAAGTCACTCAGTCGTGGCCGACTCTTTGCAACCTCATGGACTATACAGTCCATGGAATTCTCCAGGCAGGAATACTGGACTGGGTTGTCATGCCCTTCTCCAGGGGATCTTCCCAAACCAGGGATCGAATCCAGGTCTCCTGCGCTGCAAGCGGATTCTCTACCAACTGAGCCACCGGGGAAGCCAGGTGCTCTTTCCAATTAAGTGTCTTGCTTTGTCAACACACGTGTCTCCTCAGATAATTCATTTCTGAGGGTTAGACGAGAGCCCACTCTCAGGCCCTGGAAGGGGTCCCTCTGCCTGCAACACCTCCATTAAGACAAGATCCACTGTGGTTTTGTTTTGGCTCTTTGGGGCCACAGGAGACCCGTCCACCCGCCAGCTCTGCCCACTTCAGAAGGGTGCGTCCCTTTCCCTCTCTGCCTCTCGGCCCTTCCTGTCTCCACTGACCTATTCTAGCTGCCTTCACATAGCTTCCTCTTATGAGTGGGAGCCGATGGATTTGCTCTCTCCTGGGTTGACAGACAGCAAGGCAGCCAAGGTGAAGGACCTCCCAAGAGTGATGATCTATCCTTGGCTGGATCTGAGGCCTGACATGAGGGCAGAGCTCCGATGGGAGTGCAGGCTAGAGCCGGAGCATTCTGAGTCTGAACCTGATCTTGTAGCCAAGGTTCACTCCAGAGGAGACTGGAGTCTAGACGGGTTCTGTGGTTAAGGTGACTGAGGGACCACAGCACCACAGACGTCTTCTGGGGACCATGCATCTCTCTAGACTTGGCATCTTGGGGGTCTTGGGCCATCTCAGGCCAGTATCACTCCAAAAAGTGCTCTTTTCAAAACAGCCTCTCATCACCACTCAACACCCAGCACCAGACCCCAGCATCTTCCTTATATTAATAGGTTTGCCAGCTTAAGTAAATGAATTGAAAACTTTTATTAAAGTATCCTAGTGTGCATTCAGAGAAGGCAATGGCACCCCACTCCAGTACTCTCGCCTGGAAAATCCCATGGATGGAGGAGCCTGGTAGGCTGCAGTCCATGGGGTCGTGAAGAGTCGGACATGACTGAGCGACTTCACTTTCACTTTTCACTTTCATGTATTGGAGAAAGAAATGGCAATCCGCTCCAGTAATCTTGCCTGGAGAATCCCAGGGACGGGGGAGCCTGGTGGGTTGCCGTCTGTGGGGTCACACAGAGTCGGACACCACTGAAGCGACTCAGCAGCAGCAGCAATGTGCATCACCAGAGGAAGAGAGTAGAGGAAAAGATGAAGAAGAAAGAAATAAAGGTGATGACAAAGATAAAGATGAGAAAGAGAAGCTGGAGGGGATAAAAGGTCATAAAGAAATGAAAAAGGAGGAGAAAGAAATAAAGAAGGAGATGAAAGTAATGAAAAAGGATGAAGTAAAAGAGGAGGGGAAGGTGGAGTTGATGAAGATGAAGGAAAAAAGGATGAAGAGGAAGAGGTGATGGAGGTGGTGGAGAAGATGAAGGTGAAGAAGAAGGATGGGGAGACAGAGGAGGAGATGGAATTGATGAAGAAGATGAAGAAGATAATGGAGGTGACGGAGGTGATGGAGAAAGAAAGAGGAAGAGGAGACAGAGGAGAAATGGAAAGAGACAGAGGAGAAGGAGGAGGGAATTATCAGGAAAGGGGGAGAGTTCCTCTCCAAGCAATGCTTCTGTAAATTTCAGACTACCCACAGCCTTCAAGAATGTGGGGTGAACATGAGGGGTCAGAACACTCCTGGACATCCTGAGCGGGCCCTGACAGAGAGCACGGTGGATATCAGCCACTGCCATTCAGCGAGCAGCCTTCAGCCCAAAGCAATGTCCACCAGAGGACTGGTCATGCTAAGCCTCTTGGAGCTCAGAGCAGGATGTTCAGGGCCCTGCAATATGGACTGAGCTCAAAACGAGCTTCTCTTGATCTTCTCTCTTCAAACAAAAGCACTTTATCTGCACGTGCGGGAGAGAGGCTGAGAGTTTATTTTGCCAGGAAGCCCAGACGCCCAGCTCTATCGAAGGACCCACGTGCAACAGTCACAGTTTTTCAAGGAGTCAACTAGTGGCCACTTGAGTCAAGGGTAGTTATGTCCTAGAGAAGGAGCTAACACTGTTCTCTGGTTGCATTACCGCTTTCAAAGGGTCAGTACCCCTAATCCTCTATGAGCACTTGGTAGTCAGCTCTGCACGGTACTGGCCTGCTGCTAATTCAGTCCAGGGAGGAGGAGGACGGAGACTCATAGCCAGAGGGCTCCTCCAGGTATCACCTCTCCTCCACGTCAGGGGCGATGGCAGGTGAATGCCCAGGAGTGCTGAGGTTGGGGAGAACACAGGAAGAGGAAAGGGTTCAGAGGGAGGAGAAGCTGTGAGATGATTTAAGTATTCATTTAGCTGTCAGTTTTCTTGGCCATTGTGCAGAGGACTGAAGAGGAGGAGAAAGGAATGACCTGTACACATTCATAACTAATAATGATGGCGAGGAATAATACTCCTTCCCATTTACCAGCACTAATGTTCTAGATGTTCATTGCCCCCCTGAGTCCAAACCAACTCTAGAGGAGGGGGCAGAGTCCACGATGGGGTGTGCTCAAACCTGTGCCCAGGTGGGACAGAGCGAGCCGGGCACGGGACCGGAAGCCCGCCCTTGGACAGCAGAGCTGGTCATCTTTCCATTGCATCGCATGGCAGCACCCCTCAATGAAAAGACCAAGCTCATAAGCATACAGAGTCAACCTAGCTCTCACTTCAGGGGGTCACCCCCACGCCTTCCTGCCTGACCAGGGGCTGGGATCAAGTTGGGGGGATGACAGTCAGGGATGTAGCCCTACACTCATCTCTGCACCTTCCAGCAGGTCCCAGGCACCCTCATGCCCTTTTGCATCAATAAGTCATCCCCAACTATCCTGCGAACTTTCCTCAAATCCACCTCCCCGCACTGCCCTAAGCCTCATGTTGCTCTCCATGGCCTGCCGAGTACAGACGGGACTCCATGGCCTGGCATCTAACCTCCCTGCAGATTTCACCTGCCTCTCCACGTGTCCGTGCATTCAGTCATCCAAGAGAACGTCTGTAGCATTGACTTTCCAAGGGGCCCTGGTGGGGTCTGGGGTTGAGAAACCCCTCTCAGGATGCTGACGGAGCAGGACGGGGACAAACAGTGAGCCCACACAGCACCCCCACAGCTGTGCCCGGAGGGGAGCAGGGCGTCCGCACAGGGAAGCGGGCCGGGATGCTGTCACTGCTCTCAGGCGTTCAGTCACGTCCAACTCTGAGACCCCATGGACTACAGCATGCCAGGCCTCCCTGTCCTTCACCATCTCCTGCGGTTTGCTCAAACTCATGTCCATTGAGTCGCTGATGCCATCCAACCATCTCATCCTCTGTCGTCCCCTCTCCTCCCACCTTCAATCTTTCCCAGCATCAGGGTCTTTTCCAGTGAGTCAGCTCTTCGCATCAGGTGGTCAAAGTACTGGAGCTTCAGCTTCAGCATCAGTCCCTCCAGTGAATATTCAGGGTTGACTTCCTTCAGGACTGATTTCCTTCAGAGGGATTAATTCCACCAATGGAAGCAGTGGGGACTTCCAGATGACCTGGATTCTGTGATGGAGCTTCACAGAGGAGCAGGTGTCAGCTCTGAACAAGGGGTGAGAGTCTTCCTGGCAAAGCGAACAGCGTGGGGTGTGGGAGGGTGTCCTTCAGCCCCATCCTGCCCCTTGACTCCATACGCTCACCAGGGGATCTTTTCCGTACAGAACACACCGCCGTCCCTGAACCTTTTTGTGCCGCAGGAGGACAGTCAGGCTCTGGTCCAGCTGCTCTGGATTCAGAGGCTCACCACCAGCTGCAGGACACGTCTCCCTCCATCACTGAGGCTGCGTTTCCTCCCTGGGAAATGAGGATCCTCCCATCCTCTGATTGAGGAGCAGAAACAAAGCATGCAGTGAGCCCATCAGAGGGTACAACACCTGGCAACACTCAATTAACCAGAGGTGTGTAGACAGGGACACTTTCCCACCCAGCCAGGATCAGGAGAAAACAGCTGAGATGTAGACCAATTTGCAGAAAGCTAAGCGAGGCCCCTAATCGCAGATCTGCAGCGTTATCATCACTGTGATCATTCTCATCGTTCTCAACATCATCTCCACCCTCACGGTCAAACACGAGCTCGTACATGACAATAATATCTTACATTATCTTTAGCGGAAACGGGAGGAAATTATAAGAGTGTTCCTGTGGATAAATTAGATTCCTTTCCAGAACACTGTGCTCAAGTCACAAGCCATCAGGCATTTACTGGTGGAAGTATCTTTAAATATAACCCAGTAAATATATGTGTTCTCTGTGGCTATTAATAGCCAAACTCTGTTTATTAAAGAAAAAATGAGACAGAAAAGGGAATCTAAACTGGTGGAGGGGCTGTGTGCTTCAGAAAAATCTTGTTTATGAAACTCAGATTCTCCCTGAGCCAGCACTCTGCCCCAAACTGTGGAGGAGGGCGCAGACCCAGAGGACTCGGGAGTCAGGGCATCTCTGCTGAACTGAACTGAGCCCTCAGCTCTGGGGTCACATTGAAAATACGTCCTTATTGATCCGCGTGTCCGGAGACGTGCCCAGTGGCCGGGATGCGGGATGTGCCCCCTGCGGATCCCATCTCGGGCCCCCAGTAATCACACTAATGGCTGCGGCATGGCTGAGTCTGCTCAGGTCAGCCTCCCCACGGGCCAGCAAGACCCTTCGCCGGCTGCTTCAGGGACACGATGAGGGAGGAGTGAGTGGAAGGCGCACACACTGTGGGCCTGGACCAGGAGCCGCCCATCAGGGGCTCTCCCCCGTCTGTTTCCAGCCCAGGCTCCTGTCCTGAGGCCCAGGCTGCAGGGGAGCAGGGCTGGTGTCTCCTGGGTCAGCCAAGGTCCCCAGCAGAGAGGTGGCAGGAGGTGTGCGGGAACCCAGAGCAAGATTCACTCCGATCGCAGGCCCGGGCTCCAGGTGAGCCAGGGAACCAAGGAAGCGGTGCTGGTCCAGCTGGAGGCCACACTCGTCCTGCTCCTTCAGGGACCCGCTTCCTCTGTGAGTCCTAGGGAGGGGCAGTCATGCAGGGCTCAGGGAGGGGGCACCAGTGGAACCCCATGGGTTATATTTAAAGATACTGGGGGCCCAAGGCTGGGGCGCCCTGCAGAGGAGGCTGCTCTGTGACCCCCCCCCCCCAGTCACCAAGACTCCTGGGCTCTATCACTGTTACACAGATGGGGGGAGAGAGACGGGCAGGGCCACACGGGAGCTGAGGTTTCACCCCAGTCTGCGGGCTGCGGGCAGTGAGGGCTTGACTGCCACCGTGAACGCCATCTGCTCAGGAGCTGAGTCTCAGGGCAGGCCCTGCGTGGAAGGGGGGCAAAGTGTTGTCTGATTACCCCAGCTCATTCGAGAGGCTCCCTGGGCGCACCCCACCTCTCCTGGGTCCTCCTCTCTCCTTCCTTACAATCCCACCAGGAAGGCTCATCCATGACCTCAGACTCAGGCTCTGTTTCAAAGGAATTGTGTAAGAATTCTCAGCTTTGCCGAATGCTGTCCATGAAGTAGTAGAAAGAGTGGCCTGCCTCAGCCCATCAGTTCAATAAGAAAAATTAAAATAAAATCAGAGAAACCCCTTGTTTGGTGGTTGGCTTTGAGATTAAATTTCTAAATGATTCGGAGTCCATCTCCTACCACATGACCTCCAACCCTGGGAAGATTAACCCTGGACAGCTGATCAGTCACATCCCACTTCCCTGTCAGTGGGCAACGGGCCGCCTTGGTGCGGGGCCCCTGGTCTGTGGTCAGCCCAACTTCCCCACTCCCTACTCACAAAGACCCCACTGACCCCAAGCTCCAGAGGAGCCACAGGTCCATCTCTCACTGAGGTCCCCTAATGTGAACAGTCGATGCTCATGTGCTCAGGTTGTGTTAGAACATCTCTTCACCTTTTGCGAGATGGATAACAGTGATGCTAGTGATGGCGGTGGTGGGGCTGGTGATGGTGGAGAATGTGGTGGTGGAGATGGGGAGAACTGGTATTGACTGGGTCTTCATTACCTGCCAGGAACTTTGCTCAGAGCTTCACCTGGAATATCTTATTTAGGCACATAAACTTGCACTTCCACGAGTTTAAAGGACTTATTTGTTTTTCTGTGAAAACATGGCATTGAAACACTGCAAATATACTTTCCTGACAATTTAAAATATTATTGAAAAAGCAGAAATCACTGGCGACCCATTCCAGATTTGCCCCAATGACCTGTGTACTTTGAAAAAATAGTTGGAAATTTTGAATTACCCAGGGGTGTGTGTGTGTATGTGTGTGTGCATGTGCGTGTGTGTGTGCATGTGTGTGTGTCTGCGTGTGTGTGCATGTGTGCGTGTTTACATGTATGCATGTGTATGTGTGTGCGTGTGGGTATGGATGTGGGTGTGTGTGTGCATGTGTGCACACACATGTGTGTGTGTGCGTGCGTGTGTGCATATGTGTGAGTGTGTGTGGGGGGGTGTGTGTGCATGTGCGTGTGGGTGGGTGGGTGTGTGTGTGCATGTGTGTGAATGGTGTGTGTGTGTGCACGTGTGTGTGCATGTGTGAATGTGTGTGCGCACACGTGTGCATGTGCATGTATGTGAATGTGCGTGTGCCCGTGTGTGCATGTGTGTGTGCACGCGTGTGTGTGCATGTGTGTGAATGTGTGTGTGTGCATGCGTGTGCACACTCTCTGGCGCAAGTCCCCACTGCACACCTGTGCTCGCGCATGTGCCCCTCACAGGTGTGTGGCTCAGAGTCAGGATCTGCCTGGCAGTCCCTCCTTCACTCCTTTCTCCTCCTCCACCCCCTCAGGAAGAAGGAAGGTTGGCTCTGCTTGTTCCAGGAGAGACAATTTGAAGCAATGCTAGCAGAACAAAACCCCAGCCTAATACCTTTCCAAAGAGCATATTGCTTTTTGTAGCTGCAGCAGCTGAGAGTCCAAAAGCTATTCCCCAGACAACCCAGCGCAGAGCTCGGCTATTTTTAGACCGTATCACACCTAAGAGTCTGTGCAGAAAAGACACTGCCCCAAGCAGACGCGCTAGTCCTTCCTCTAGCAACCACTTAGCTTCATGCAAGAGCAGCAGCCTGCCTGCGTTTTTGCTTCATGTATCAGATTCCAGCAACAATATGCCATTCTCTCTGAATTCTTTTCAAGTGTCTCATACACATTCATATCTCTTGATAGCTATTATTGCAACACCCAAGTCAGTCCAATGCCAAATGACAGAATGAAAACTGAAAAAAGTAACCATCACATATCCTTGTGCTTGGTGGGCAGAGTATCACTACATCTGGATGTCTGAGCATGTTGCGATGTTTGACTGCACTTTCAGTTTCCACTGAGATGTGTGGCATCAAGTGGAATATTCACACCCAAAATAACATTAACATGAGTAAGTGCAAAAAAAAAAAAAAAACCTCTTTACATTATAAAGTAAAAAGTACTGGCAGTTTGGAAATGTTGGAACCAATGTATAATTTTCCTGGGGAAAGGATGCACATGCTGACAACTGTTTATTCTCATTGATATTGTCACCTTAATCACCATCACCATGGCCAGCATCACCATTATCATCACCATCACCTCAACTGCCATCACCACCGTCATCACCATCATCATCATCATCACCACCATTAACAACATCACCAACATCCCCAACATCACCACTGGCATCATCATCTCCACCATCATCACCATCATCACCATCATCACCATCATCATCATCATCACCACCATTAACAGTATCACCACCACCATCACTGCCACCATCACCACCAACATCCCCAACATCACCACTGTCATCGTCATCTCCAGCACCATCATTATCACCACCATCATCACTACCATCACTGCCACCATCATCAACCAACATCCCCAACATCCCCAACATCACCACTGTCGTCATCTCCAGCACCATCATCACCATCATCACCATCATCATCATCATCACCACCATTAACATCACCACCACCATCACTGCCAGCATCATCACCAACATCCCCAACATCCCCAGCATCACCACCAGCATCATCATGTCCACCGCCATCACTATCACCATCATCACCACCACCATCACTGCCACCATCATCCCCAACATCCCCAACATCACCACAGTCATCATCGTTACCATCACCACCATCATCACCACCATTATCATCATCACCACCAGAATCTCCTCATCGCTATTGGTCCCATTTGTAATCAGTCAGTACCAAGCGCCCAGTTAGATGCTCATCGTGTTTCACACATTATCTGCACTTTTCAAAGCAACTTGCATCGTAAGTGCTAGATCCTTTTTTTTTCTTTCCAAATAAAGCTTAGAGAACTTAAAACCACTTTCCTAAGACTACATAGTGGTAAATTGCAGGACTGAACACAGATCTCTGAAACTCCCTAACCCTTTCCATCACCTCAGCTCATTCCTGAATGTGCTAAATTGCCTCAAGATCACGGTCTGCCGAAATGACAAGGGACTTCAGCCTGCTGCCCTCTTGGGTAGCTGAGGAAATTGCTCCTATGCTGAATCCTGCTTCCAGTCTTGTCTGCATCTCCTTCACAGTGTAGCCACCTGCCAGGCCACGGCCGCCCCGGGGACCTCTCTCCTTAGCTGGCCTCTGTGGGCAGCCTGGACTGAGGCTTCCCCAGGCATCTGGGAGACACCTGGTTCCTCCGAGGTGCTCAGGAAAGAACATTAGCAGGAGCACTGAGTTGGTCTAACCTCACAAAGGAGGTGCTTAGAATGTGGAAGCTGAAGTACCCACTTTGGAGCCTGAGTGCGCTCCACCCCCAGCCAGCCAGGCCGCCCTGGAAGGGCTGCAGAGCCCCAGCAATCAGTCTTGACCCCTCGCTTGCCTGCATGCCCGCATCCAGACTCGACTGTTATTACCCTCAAAGTCTTGTCAAACTCTCCCTTTTCTCTCTACAGACCCACTCAGCATCGCTTTTCCAGGATTCAGATACCACCCAGAAGGTTCCGTTTCCCTGGGTCTTCCCCAACAATGAAAACAGCTGTTCTATCCCCAACTGTCCATGGACGCAAACACACGAAATATCGGAGCGGTCCTCGGGCTTGCTTCTTCGCTATGAACCCTTAAGAGACCGAAGTTCCCACCAACAGCAGCCTCAGCACACAGCGGACTGACCGCTCTCACGCCGCCTCCAGCCCCTCGGACCCCTGCGGGAGACGCCGGACCCGCCTCCAGTCCTGCACCCCCACGTCTCCGCCACCTGCCGTCCGCCTGGCGAGAGAGCATCGTGCGGAAAGGCCTGCGGTACCTCCCACCATGTGTCAGGTCAGAGCCCAGACCAGCCTCCAGCCCGCCTTGGCCGGCCGCTCCCATCTTCCCACGCTTGTTCTGGCCGCTGCCCTTCGCTGGGCAGGCTCCACGTCGCAGCGTGGACACCCGCGTCTCCCTCCCCCGAGGGCGGGACCGCTGCCGCCGTGGGGGCCGGGGGGCTCTGCCTTCATGCTCGGGGGTCCTTCTCAGCCCCCACTTCTCCGTCTGAGAGTCACTTCCTGCCGAGGGCATCCCTCCCCCCAGGCTGGGATCAGACCCCTGCGCCGTCTGGGTCCAGGCTGTGCGTCACCATGGGGAAGCATGTATTCACCTGTTAGTTTTTCTCTCTCCTCCCTCCTTCCAACTGGGAAGGAAGCTCCTGGGGCTCGGGCCCGGCTCTCTGCCACACCCCCGTCCGGACGGCCGCACCGGCACACGGGAGGACCCACACGGCCGGGGGATGAGCCAAGGAAACCGGTACCCGCCGTGCCCTGCGTCTGGCCGGCTGCTCTGCAGCTCCCGGAGGGGGAGGTCTGCGGCCTCGGGGGCCCCCTGTCATGATGACGGAGCAGCCCCCGTGAGGACAGGTCTGCCCCGCTGGTTCAGAAGAAAGGACCAGAAATACACCCCGCACTGACTCCCTCGGCAGCTGTCCCGCTTCTGCATTCGTTTTCACCGGTGATCAGAAGGGGCCCCGAGGCTAAGCCGACAGGTTGGTGTGGGGTGGAAGCTGAAGAACAGGACTCGCAGAGGGTGCGGCCGAGGGCGCGTGGGGCCGCGGGGTCTCCCTTCCAAACTGCCCCTGTAGGCTCGCAGAGGGCAGCACACAGCCCGCCGGCTGCCCTGGGCCCCGAAAGCTCCTGGGTGAGCCCATTTCCCTGGGCAGCCTCGCTTGGACGCCCGCAGCAGCAGGCACCCTGTCAAGGACAGAGCCAGCTTGCCTGCACGCCAGCCCACTCCACATCACAAGGACCCACAGGTTCTGCTTGAGAAGCTTCCAGCAGCCTCCACCCAGCTCCAGCCTGGGCCTGCTGGCGTCTTGGGGCCCCTTCACTCTCCCTGGACCTGGTCGGGCGTGCACTGCAGCCCCAGACTCGGGTCCCAGCCCTGTTGGACAGTTTGCAGCCAGATTGCCAGTCCGTGCAGTCAGCTCCCGCGGAAGAACCGGAGAGACAGGTGGTCCCCAAGGAGCCCCGCCGGGTGGGTGATGGACAGGCCTTGTCAGCCCTTCGCAGCCCTGCTCTAGCATCTGCAGCTCCCAGCGCCGAGCAGGACGAGGCCGGAGGAGGACGCCAAAGGGAATTTCAGGGATCATGCGTCCACCCAGAATTACAAAGAGCATTCTGCATGCGCTCATCTACCCAACTCTTTTCAGAGGCCTTTTTATCAGGCACGTTAGCCCGCAACTTTGGATAAGGAGCTGATTGCATCTTAACCACGATGCGCTTTAGGGAACAAGAGAGCAAACATTAATGAAGCATTTCATAGGTACCAGGCGTGAGGCATGCACCATCACAAGCGGCAGTGCAGAAGCCTTTGAATTCTAAGAGCAGGGGCCCCGGAGCGGGAGGGTGGAGCAGAATCCAGCTGTGTAGGCTGGACAAAGATGCTGGCAGTGGTGACGATGATGATGCAATGGTGATGAAGACAGTGGTAATGATGGTGGCAGCCATGACAGCCTCTGGGCCTGGCTCCCCCTCGAATAGAAACAGCATAAATAATTCATAGGAAACACTTAGACAAGTACTGAGCACATAGCAAGACTCAATACTCCTTAGCTATGAACATTTCCTAGTTAGAGACGAGGACTCTGGGACCCACACAGTTTTTAATGCACCCAGAGCTACTCTGAACGCGTTTCAGGGCAAGGGCTTGAACTCTTGCCCCCGCAAAGCTGCCTCTCTTCCCCAAATCTTGTTTCCCAGAGACAGAGAAACAAATGCGTTTGTCGAGGATGTGTCTCATCAGAGGCTCAGGAATTTTAAATACTGTGATATCAGAAGAATATAACGGAGGAAAAATCAGTAAAAATCCACTTCCAATGGTGGGGGCGGGGTGGGGGGTGGCGTCCGGCATGGACCAGGCATCTGTGGACGCTGGCAGAGGGCAAGGAGGGGAGGGCAGGGAGCTGGGATCCTTGACCACAGCCCTGGGCTCCAGCTGGTCCTGGGAACCCAGATGAAGCTTCTGCTCGTCTGAAACCATCAAGACCGCGCCAAGAGAAGGCAAGGCCCCTCCCCACGCAGCACCCCACTGAGTTCCCTCTGGCTCAGCAAGCTGGCCCCCAGCCCCTCCTGTACCCCGGGAGTAACTGCGAGCTGGGGCAGCCGAGGAGAACAGCCACGTGCAGAGACGCTCTCGTCCAGCAGCGCCCAGCCATGCCCTCCACCCCGCAGCGCCCACCCGCCTGCTGTCCACATGGAGAGGGAGGCATAAGCCGGTAATTATGTTCCACTCCAGCTGGTCCCCATCCACGGGCCATGAGGAATGAGCCTTGTGACACATCCCACCCTCACCTGAGTACCAGGCCCAGCTGTGCGTTCGTCACTCTGGCCGCCTGTCGCCGTCTCCGCGGGCCTCCTCCGGCGCTCTGCTCTGATGCTGGGATGGCGGCATCGCTGCCAGCCCACCTGCCGCTCACACCTGCTCACACGCACCCAGGTTTCTCACCGGACTGACGCCTTGCAGGCCCAGGCTGACATGCTGTAGCTGGAGGAAGGAAGCACGTTCTCTTTAATCCTCTGGGTTTCTCCTGGGCCCCAGGCATTCTCACATTTAGATAGACAGGTGGTTGGAGAGATAGATAGTTAAGTGTTGGTAGGTAGATAGATGCCACGTGTGTAGGTAATCAGTCATGTCTGACTCTTTGAGACACCATGGACTGTAGCCCGCCAGGCTCCTCTGTCCACGGAATTTCCCAGGCAAGAACACTGGAGTGGGTTGCCATTTCCCCCTCCAGGGGATCTTCCTGACCCAGGGATTGAACCTGTGTCTCCTGCATCTTCTGCATTGACAGGCAGATTCTTTATCACTGAACCACCTGGGAAGCCCAAATAGACAATGGATAGATGTAGATAAATTATATATAGATAATACATAGGTAATAGGTAGATGATAAGATAGATAGATGTGGATAGATACACAGATAGATGATGGATGGATAGATCAGACAAACAGATAGTTTATCTTATAGACAGACAGACATACACATACACGTACGCACACCAGCAGACAAGCCCAGTCCTCTTCCCGGGGCCCCCCTGCCTCCGAGCCTGCTCTCCCTGGATCCTCCTCCTTCCTGTCCACACACTTATTGCCCCGCACAAATGGCCCCATCCCTGCACTGGACTCATGAAGGTTCCCCTGGGGACATGAAGCTCCCCGTGGCCTCTGAGTTTCCAGCCCTGGGATCCCCTTCAGGGTTCAGCAGGCCAGACTCTTGGTGGCAGGTCTACGCAGACGGCCCTCCTGTTGGCACCCTCACCCCTGGGCTGCAGGGAGCGCTACCCCCACCTCAGTGCCCCTTCTCACCCTTGGCCCTGACCCCCCATCCTGGCTGCTCACCCAAGTTTGGACTCCCTGGGCTCCTGCTTCAAATGTCCAACAGACCTTTCTCCAATTTCCTATTAAAAGTCCTGCAAAGTTGCAAATATGTGAAAAGGGGTATGAGCAGTGGAAAAAGAAGCCCCTGCCAGTCTGACGAGACAAGAGGACATTAGATGCAATCTCCCACAGAAACAATTGCAGACAGAGTCCACCCTCCCGCCGGTGAGAAGGGCCGCTACCCACAGTGGGCTCCGCAGACTGTGGGCACTGCACTCAGACTTTGATCAGCATTACCTTATTTACTGTCCCCAACAAACCTATCAAGCAAGTCCCAGTCATTTCCACATATAAGCGAGAAAATTGAGGCTCAGAGAGGCCAATGAGGTGTCCCACATCGCACAGCAAGGATGGGGAGGAACATGGCTTGAATCTCTTAACTTCTGCAGGACCTGTTGCTGTAAGATGTTCAGTCACTAAGTCATGTTTGACTCGTTGTGATTCCATGAACTGCCAGGCTTCCCTGTCCTTCAGTGCCTCCCAGAGCTTGCTCAAACTCATGTCCACTGAGTCAGTGATGTCATCCAACCATCTCATCCTCTGTTGTCCCCTTCTCCTCCTGCCTTCAATCTTTCCCATCATCAGGGTCTTTTCCAGTGAGTCGACTGTTTGCATTAGGTGGCCAAAGTATTGAAACTTCAGCCTCAGCATCAGTCCTTCCAATGAACATTCAGGGTCGATTGCCTTAAGGATTACAGGACTTGTGGTCCACTGCGAACAGCCTGGTGTGTAGAATTCATGATCGCTCTACAAGTTTGCACCTCTACCCTCTGGTTTCCTGGACTCAGAAATACAACCCCTTACTGCTCTTCAGAATGTCATACTCCTGCTACTCCCATGGGCCACTTTCCCTGGTGGACAGAACGTGGGTAACCTTCCCTCTGGCACGGGAGCACAGTTCCTTCTGGAGCCAGATCGGGGCTCCGGGAAGCCAGGTGGGGAGTCTGTACTCACCCTGGGGGCTGGGACACAGAGGCAGCGACTCCAGCAGACCAGCCCAGAGCAGAGAGCAACGTCTGCCCAAGGAGAGAGGCAGAGAGGGTTGTTGTTTTTTTTTTTTTCCTTTCATTTACTCATCTTTCCTAAAGGAAACATTTAATTAAAATTGTGATTAGATTTCATCTGTAAATATATTAACATGCATCTCTAAAAGAAAGGTCTTTTTAAGCATATCCACAGTAGCATCTAATATCCAATAATATGTTTCAATTTGGCCAACTAGCTACATTTTTAATTTTGTTAGTTTGAATTTGAATCCAAGTAAAATCTATACTTGGAGACTGGTCGATGCATCTCCAAAAACTTTTTTTTTTTTAATCCAAAGATCTCCCACTCCCACCCCGCTTCATTCACAGTGTTTTGGGGAATGAAATTGGGTTTATTTTCCTGGAGCTCTTTCTGAGTCTGGATTCTGATGATAAATGCATCTCCCTGGCCCCGAGGCTCTCGCGAAGCTGGAGTTAGATTTTAAGGCTTGATATCAGATTAGGTTTTCATTTCTGGCAGGAGGATTTCACACGCAGGGCTGGGCTGGGCTGGGCTTCCATCGGGGACGCCTGGTGTCCACTGTGTGTGTTCGTGCTCTGTCGCTGCCGACTCTTGGTGACCCTACGGACTGTAGCCCACCAGGTTCCTCTGTCCATGGGATTTTCCAGGCAAGAATACTGGAGTGGGTTGTTATTTCCTTCTTTAAGGGCTTACTGACCCAGGGATCAAATCCGTGTCTCTTATGTCTCCTGCATTGGAAGGGGAGTTCTTTACCATGAGCATCACCTGGGAAGCCCCTCTGGTGTCTGCTGGGTATTTCTTTTTCTGATTTTAGCAACTGTTGATGATCATAGCTAGCCCATTAGTCCACAAAGGGTTGAAAACAATGACCTTCAAATTCTAACACTCTTTACTTAACAGCTACAATATTTTTATCCCAAGAAACCTCCCATTCTCTTCACCCAGAAGTCAAATTCTTATATGCAAAGCAGGGATAAATACTTATTTCTTTCCCTTTATTTAGAAATTTTCAAAATAATGAGCAGGAACCCAACATACTGCAGCAGTGACCAGTGTTCTACGTTAACACGGACTCAAGGATTTAAACACAGTCACCGTGGTCCATCAATTGAAGTTCATCAGCTTAATGATGCTAAAATTGCCCTATCTTTGCTTATGAGCACCTCTTCAAGCTTAGCTCTGAGTCCTTTTTTTCCCTCTATTCTTTTCCTTTTCTAAGAATTTTTTAAAACTTGTGGTGAAATACACATGACATGAAATTTACCCCTGGAACCACCCTCCAGTGGACGACTTAGAGGCACCGTCACAGTGCTGTCTAATGTCCCAGTATCTAGTTCCAGAATTCTTCATCATCCCAAACAAGATTTGTGCCTAAATGTTCTTAACATAGCTATTCAAAATGCCCCAAAGGTGGAAACGACTCAAATATCCATCCACAGATGAATGAACAAACAAAATGGGGAACATGCACACAATGGAACATGGCCCATCCATGAAAAGAACGAAGTTCTGGCACATGCTGGCCATGTGGATAAACCCTGGAAGCACGCCAACATGCCAAACACATGAAAGGCTACCTGCTGTCTGATTCCTTTTGACAGCCCCCCTGTCATTTTAGATGGCCCAGTGATAAAAGAATCTGCCTGCTGATGCAGGAGACGCAAGAGACAAAGGTTTGACCCCTGGGTCAGGCAGACGCCCTGGAGTAGGAAATGGCAACCCACTCCATTATTCTGGTCTGGAGAATTCCATGGACAGGGGAGCCTGGTGGGCAACAATTCATGGAATCACAGGAGTCAGACACAACTGAACACAGTCATTACACATCCCCACCAGCTGTGTGCGAGGGGTCCTGCTTCTCTGCATGCTCTCCTGCACTGGCTGGTTTGTAATTTTCATATTTGCATTCTGATAGGTGGGTAGTGATCCCTCATTGCAGTTTTATTATATGTTTCCTTAATGGTGAATGATGTTGACTATATTTTCATGTTTTTCATCTAAATAGCCTCTTTCACGGACTATCTCTTATGTCATTTTCTTTTTTTTTTTTTATGCAGAATGCTTTTATTGGTTTTTGTGAAACATTTGAGTCCCTAATCAGCTATGACTGCAGTTGATAAGCAGGTACAGTTATGACATGCATGTCATGTGATGACAAGAATACAGTGACAAAACAAAGATGTATTTTGAAACTGCATTTCTCAATGATGTAAGTTACATTTTGCTGACCCGGGTAACAGTTTTCAAATACTAGAACACTTCGAGTTTTCACAATGTGACAGCTATGAACATGACACACTTTCAATTCTAATCAACATTACTAACAGTTCCTCCACAGCTTTAAGTCTTGACAGCATCAAAACAATAAATTAAGCCCTGGCTTGTAGCAGTTTGCCAATTTCCATGGTGTAAATACTTTCACCATGACAGATTCCAGGCCTCCAACATGGTATCGTGGAATGTGGAGTTGGGGAGAGGTAGTCAGTAGCTTGCCATTATATAGTGTTACTGTGATGATAATAATAGATGTAAAAACCCCGAGAGCATGAAGTAATAATAAGGTGTAATAAAATCCCAGAAAGGGATGACTTTACTTACTTTTACTACCTTTGTTTTTAATTTATTTAAGTGCAGCTTAAGTAATTTATTATTTTTTTTGAAAGACTAAATCTGTAGTCTGTTTATTTATTTTTATTTTTTGGGGTTTTGTCATACATTGACATGAACCAGCATAGAGTTACACGTATTCCCCATCCCTATCACCCCTCCCGCCTCCCTCTCCACCCGATTCCTCTGGGTCCTCCCAGCCCACCAGCCCCGAGCACTTGTCTCATGCATCCCACCTGGGCTGGTGATCTGTTTCCCCATAGATAATATACATGCTGTTCTTTCGAAACATCCCACCCTCACCTTCCCCCACAGAGTTCAAAAGTCTGTTCTGTACATCTGTGTCTCTTTTTCTGTTTTGCCTATAGGGTTGTCGTTACCATCTTTCTAAATTCCATATATATGTGTTAGTATGCTGTAATGTTCTTTATCTTTCTGGCTTACTTCACTCTGTATAATGGGCTCCAGTTTCATCCATCTCATTAGAACTGATTCAAATGAATTCTTTTTGATGACTGAGTAATATTCCATGGTGTATATGTACCACAGCTTCCTTATCCATTCGTCTGCTGATGGGCATCTAGGTTGCTTCCATGTCCTGGCTATTATAAACAGTGCTGCAATGAACACTGGGGTGCACGTGTCTCTTTCAGATCTGGTTTCCTCGGTGTGTGTGCCCAGGAGTGGGATTGCTGGGTCATATGGCAGTTCTATTTCCAGTTTTTTAAGAAATCTCCACACTGTTCTCCATAGCGGCTGTACTAGTTTGCATCCCCACCAACAGTGTAAGAGGGTTCCCTTTTCTCCACAGCCTCTCCAGCATTTGTTGCTTTTAGATTTTTGGATAGCAGCCATCCTGCCTGGCGTGTAATGGTACCTCATTGTGGTTTTGATTTGCATTTCTCTGATAATGAGTGATGTTGAGCATCTTTTCATGTGTTTGTTAGCCATCTATATGTCTTCTTTGGAGAAATGTCTGTTTAGTTCTTTGGCCCATTTTTTGATTGGGTCATTTATTTTTCGGGAATTGAGCTGCAAGAGCTGCTTGTATATTTTTGAGATTAATCCTTTCTCTGTTGCTTCATTTGCTATTATTTTCTCCCAATCTGAGGGCTGTCTTTTCACCTTACTTATAGTTTCTTTTGTTGTGCAAAAGCTTTTAAGTTTCATTAGGTCCCATTTGTTTATTTTTGCTCTTATTTCCAATATTCTGGGAGGTGGGTCATAGAGGATCCTACTGTGATTCATGTCGGAGAGTGTTTTGCCTATGTTCTCCTCTAGGAGTTTTATAGTTTCTGGTCTTACATTTAGATCTTTAATCCATTTTGAGTTTATTTTTGTGTATGGTGTTAGAAAGTGTTCTAGTTTCATTCTTTTACAAGTGGTTGACCAGTTTTCCCAGCACCACTTGTTAAAGAGGTTGTCTTTTTTACATTGTATATCCTTGCCTCCTTTGTCAAAGATAAGGTGTCCATAGGTTTGTGGATTTATCTCTGGGCTTTCTATTCTGTTGCATTGATCTATATTTCTGTCTTTGTGCCAGTACCATACTGTCTTGATGACTGTGGCTTTGTAGTAGAGTCTGAAGTCAGGCAGGTTGATTCCTCCAGTTCCATTCTTCTTTCTCAAGATTACTTTGGCTATTCGAGGTTTTTCGTATTTCCATACAAACTGTGAAATTATTTGTTGTTCTAGTTCTGTGAAAAACACCGTTGGTAGCTTGATAGGGATTGCATTGAATCTATAGATTGCTTTGGGTAGAATAGCCATTTTGACAATATTGATTCTTCCAATCCATGAACACGGTATGTTTCTCCATCTGTTTGTGTCCTCTTTGATTTCTTTCATCAGTGTTTTATAGTGTTCTATGTATAGGTCTTTTTGTTTCTTTAGGTAGATATACTCCTAAGTATTTTATTCTTTTTGTTGCAAAGGTGAATGGTATTGTTTCCTTAATTTCTCTTTCTGTTGTTTCATTGTTAGTGTATAGGAATGCAAGGGATTTCTGTGTGTTAATTTTATATCCTGCAACTTTACTATATTCATTGATTAGCTCTAGTAATTTTCTGGTAGAATCTTTAGGGTTTTCTATGTAGAGGATCATGTCATCTGCAAACAGCAAGAGTTTCACTTCTTCTTTTCCTATCTGGATTCCTTTTACTTCTTTTTCTGCTCTGATTGCTGTGGCCAAAACTTCCAACACTATGTTGAATCGTAGTGGTGAGAGTGGGCACCCTTGTCTTGTTCCTGATTTCAGGGGAAACGCTTTCAATTTTTCACCATTGAGGATGATGCTTGCTGTGGGTTTGTCATATATAGCTTTTATTATGTTGAGGTATGTTCCTTCTATTCCTGCTTTCTGGAGAGTTTTAATCATAAATGAGTGTTGAACTTTGTCAAAGGCTTTCTCTGCATCTATTGAGATAATCATATGGTTTTTATCTTTCAATTTGTTAATGTGGTGTATTACATTGATTGATTTGTGGATATTAAAGAATCCTTGCATTCCTGGGATAAAGCCCACTTGGTCATGGTGTATGATTTTTTTAATATGTTGGATTCTGTTTGCTAGAATTTTGTTAAGGATTTTTGCATCTATGTTCATCAGTGATATTGGCCTGAAGTTTTCTTTTTTTGTGGCATCTTTGTCTGGTTTTGGAATTAGGGTGATGGTGGCCTCATAGAATGAGTTTGGGAGTTTACCTTCTTCTGCAATTTTCTGGAAGAGTTTGAGTAAGATAGGTGTTAGTTCTTCTCTAAATTTTTGGTAGAATTCAGCTGTGAAGCCATCAGGTCCTGGGCTTTTGTTTGCTGGAAGATTTCTGATTACAGTTTCGATTTCCTTGCTTGTGATGGCTCTGTTAAGATCTTCTATTTCTTCCTGGTTCAGTTTTGAAAAGTTATACTTTTCTAAGAATTTGTCCATTTCATCCAAGTTGTCCATTTTATTGGCATAGAGCTGCTGGTAGTAGTCTCTTATGACCCTTTGTATTTCAGTGTTGTCTGTTGTGATCTCTCCATTTTCATTTCTAATTTTGTTAATTTGGTTCTTCTCTCTTTGTTTCTTAATGAGTCTTGCTAATGGTTTGTCAATTTTGTTTATTTTTTCAAAAAACCAGCTTTTAGCTTTGTTGATTTTTGCTATGGTCTCTTTAGTTTCTTTTGCATTTATTTCTGCCCTAATTTTTAAGATTTCTTTCCTTCTACTAACCCTGGGGTTCTTCATTTCTTTCTTCTCTAATTGCTTTAGGTGTAGAGTTAGGTTATTTATTTGGCTTTTTTCTTGTTTCTTGATGTAAGCCTGTAATGCTATGAACCTTCCCCTTAGCACTGCTTTTATAGTGTCCCACAGGTTTTGGGTTGTTGTGTTTTCATTTTCATTCATTTCTATGCATATTTTGATTTCTTTTTTGACTTCTTCTATGACTTGTTGGTTATTCAGAAGTGTGTTATTTAGCCTCCATATGTTTGAATTTTTAACAATTTTTTTCCTGTAATTGAGATCTAATCTTACTGCACTGTGGTCAGAAAAGATGACTGGAATGATTTCAATTTTTTTGAATTTTCCAAGACCAGATTTATGGCCCAGGATGTGATCTATTCTGGAGAAGGTTCCGTGTGCACTTGAGAAAAAGGTGAAGTTGATTGTTTTGGAATAGGTGAAATGTCCTATAGATATCAATTATGTCTAGCTGGTCCATTGTGTCATTTAAGGTTTGTGTTTCCTTGCTAATTTTCTGTTTAGTTGATCTATCCATAGTTGTGAGTGGGGTATTAAAGTCTCCCACTATTATTGTGTTATTATTAATTTCCCCTTTCATACTCGTTAGCGTTTGGTGTACATATTGCGGTGCTCCTATGTTGGGTGCATATATATTTATAATTGTTATATCCTCTTCTTGGATTGATCCTTTGATCATTATGTAGTGTCCTTCTTTGTCTGTTTTCACATCCTTTATTTGAAAGTCTATTTTATCTGATATGAGTATTGCGACTCCTGCTTTCTTTTGGTCTCCGTTTGCGTGAAATATTTTTTTCCAGCCCTTCACTTTTAGTCTGTATGTGTCCCTTGTTTTGAGGTGGGTCTCTTGTAGACAGCATAAACAGGGGTCTTGTTTTTGTATCCATTCAGCCAGTCTTTGTCTTTCGGTTGGGGCATTCAACCCATTTACATTTAAGGTAATTATTGATAGGTGTGGTCCCGTTGCCATTTACTTTGTTGTTTTGGGTTCACGTTTATACAATCTTTCTGCATTTCCTGTCTAGAGAAGATCCTTTAGCATTTGTTGAAGAGCTGGTTTGGTGGTGCTGAATTCTCTCAGCTTTTACTTGTCTGTAAAGCTTTTGACTTCTCCTTCATATCTGAATGAGATCCTTGCTGGGTACAGTAATCTAGGTTGTAGGTTATTCTCTTTCATTACCTTAAGTATGTCCTGCCATTCCCTTCTGGCCTGGAGGGTTTCTATTGATAGATCAGCTGTTATCCTTATGGGAATCCCTTTGTGTGTTATTTGTTGTTTCTTCCTTGCTGCTTTTAATATTTGTTCTTTGTGTTTGATCTTTGTTAATTTGATTAATATGTGTCTTGGGGTGTTTCACCTTGGGTTTATCCTGTTTGGGACTCTCTGGGTTTCTTGGACTTGGGTGGCTATTTCCTTCCCCATTTTAGGGAAGTTTTCAGCTATTATCTCCTCAAGTATTTTCTCATGGCCTTTCTTTTTGTCTTCTTCTTCTGGGACTCCTATGATTCGAATGTTGGGGTGTTTCACATTGTCCCAGAGGTCCCTGAGGTTGTCCTCATTTCTTTTGATTCTTTTTTCTTTTTTCCTCTCTGCTTCATTTATTTCCACCATTTTATCTTCTACCTCACTTATCCTATCTTCTCTCTCCGTTATTCTAGTCTTGGTTCCCTCCAGAGTGTTTTTGATCTCATTTATTGCATTATTCATTTTTTAATTGTTATGTCATTTTCTAATTGGATCTTTTTTGCTATTAGGTTTTAAGAGGTTTCTATAAACATTAGTCCTTTGTCAAACATGCAGCTTGCAAGTCATTTCTCCCACTTTATAGCTTTTCTTTTCACATTCTTTTAATGGAAAGTGAAAGTCGTTTAGTCATGTCCGACTCTTTGCAACCCCATGGACTGTAGTCCATGGAATTCCCCAGGCCAGAATACTGGAGTGGGTAACCCTTGCCTTCTCCAGGGGATCTCCCCAACCCAGGGATCGAACTCAGGTCTCCCACATTACAGGCAAATTCTTTACCAGCTGAGCCATGTTTCACAAATCAAAAGTTTTTCATTTTGATGAGTTTCAAACTGTGAGTTCTTCCTATTTCAGATGTGCTTTTAGGGGTGAGTCTCGGAATTCCTTGCCTAGCCCTGAGTTCTGAAGACTTTTTCATGTATTTTTGTCCCATAGGTTTCATTCAAGTTGCAGTCCCTTTCAATGTGAAATCATATGCAAGAAGCCAATTGAGTTTTTGTTTGGGTTGGGTTCTGGGCTTTGTCTTGGCACCATTTGCTGAAAACGTTATCTTTTCTCCATTAGATTGCTTTTGCACTTTTGTCAAAAATCAATTGACATATCTGTGTGGACTTACTTGTGGATTCCCTGTTTGTCCTCTGGTATTCTCTGCCAATACTGGTCTTGAATACAATAGCTATGTTTAAAAACTCTTAAAATCAGATGTGTGTGCTCAGTCACTTCAGTCATGTCTGAGTCTTTGTGACCCCATGGACTATAGCCAGTCCATGGAATTCTCCAGGCAAGAAAACTGGAGTGGGTTTGCCATGCCCTCTTGGAGTGCATCAAAAAACACAATCAACAGAATGAAAAAGAAACTTCCAAGATGGGAGAGAAAGTTTGCAAATCATGTATCTGTATGAGGTTATTATCAAAACATAAAGAACTCCCATACCTCAACAATAACAACAAAACCAAACAACTTCATCAAACAAGTGGTCAAGTATTGAATAGACATTTCTCCAAAGAAGACACACAAATGGTTGCTGAGCACATGAAAAGACCTCCGACATCACTAATCACCAGGAAAATAAGTAAAAGTCACTCTGAGATGTCATCTCACACCCATTATTGTCAGAAACACAAGAAATAGCAAGTGTTGTCGAGGATGTGGAGAAACTGGAGGCTTGTTGGAAATGCAAAGTGGTGTAGCTGCTGCAGAAAACAGTGTGGTGGTTCCTCAAAGAATAAAAACAGAGCTGTCACTCAATCCACTGACTCTACTTCCGAGTGGATACACAGAAGTGAAAACAGGGTCTGGACAGGGGTTTGCACACGCGCTACACCAGGGTCATAGCAGCATTATTCACAAAAGCCAAAAAGTGGAAATGACTCAAAATAACTGTCAAGCAGCAAATGATTCTGCAGACAAATGATTCTGGTCTGTGTGCACTGGAGGATGCTGTCTTTCAGTCAGTAACTTGTGTCTGACTCTGCGGCCCCGTGGACTGCAGGGCATGCCAGGCTTCCCTGTCCTTAACTTTCTCCTGGAGTCTGCTCAAACTCATGCCCGTTGAGTCGGTGATGCCATCCACTCATCTCATCCTCTGTCGTCCCCTTCTCCTCCTGCCCTCAATCTGTCCCAGCATCAAAGTCTTTTCCAATGAGTCGGCTCTTTGCATCAGGTGGCCAAAGTACTGGAACTTCAATACAATAGGATATTTATTACTTAGCCTTAAAAAGGAAGGAAATTCTGACACCAGCTACAACATGGATGAAGCTTGAGGGCTTTATGCTAAGAGAAACAAGCCAGTCACAAATACTAAAAGCCGACAAATACTACACAATTTCATTTATATGAGGTACCAAGAGTAGCCAAATTCATTGAGACAGAGGTAGAATGGCAGGTGCCACGGGCTGGGTAGAGGGGACGAGGACAAGTTACTGCTTAATGGGGCAGAGTTTCAGTTTTGCAAGATGAAAAGAGTCCTGGAGATTAGCTGCACAACTCTGTGAGCGTGCTTAGTACTACCGAGCAACGCACTTCAATGATTAGGATGGTGATTTCTGTTTTGTATACAGCCCACCACAATCAAAAATGAAAATGAGTCAGGTCAGCCAATTCTTTCCACTTGATTCTTTTTCAAAATGAAAAATTTAGCAGTTTTAAGTACCTTTGCCTTTCCATATAAATTTTACAATGATCTTATCTGTATATAGAAAACAGATAGGCATTGCATTCAGCCTGTATATCAGTTTTGGGTAAAATTGACATCTTCATGACATTCCTTTTTTTTTTTTTTTTTTCCTGCTCTTATCTTTTCTATTGCTTGCTATGACTCCACTGTGCTCTCCTATTTTCAGGCTCTCAAAGTGGGAGCTTCGATGATTATTGATCTGAGAATTTCCCTCTTTGTAACATGTGCATTCAGTGTTATAAATTTACCTCTCATCCCCACTTTATCTGTGTTCCACAAATTAATTCTATTTCCATCTGTGTTCAGCTCGAGTATTTGTTTTAGTTCCCCGGAGATTTTCTTCTTTGACCCGTTGATTATTCAGAAGGGTGTTGTTCAGGTTTCAAATGTTTGTGGGTCTTTCTGTTTTCATTCTGTTACTCATTCCTAGTTTGCTCCACTATGGTCTGAAAGCATGCTGTGTGATTTCAATTCTTTTAAAAGCTGTTGAAATAAATTTCATGGCCAAGGGTGTGTTCTATCCTGGTGTATTGTAAATACTTCTGTGGGCACTTGAAAAGTGTGTGAATGTATTCTGCTTTTGTTGGCCAGAGCGTCTTATAAGATCATACTGGTTCATGGTGTTGCTGGGCTCTTTTCTATCTTCCTGGTTTTCTGTATAGTTTTTCCATCAGTTGTCAAGAGAGTGCTGTGGAAGTCTCCAACTCCAGCTGTAGCTTGTCTTTTTCCCTTTCCTAGCCTACGGGGTTTTGTCTCACGGATTTTGCAGCGCCGTTGTTCACTGCATCCAAATTTAGGATTCTGAGTCTTCCTGGTTGTCATTGTTCGGTCACTAAGCCTTGGCTGACTCTGTGACCACGGACTGTAGTCTGCCAGGCTCCTCCATCCATGAGATTTCCCAGGCAAAAATACTGGAGTGGGTTGCCATTTCCTTTTCCAGGGGATCTTCCCGACCCAGGGACCGAACTCAAGTCTCCTGTGTCTCCTGCATTGGTAGGCAGATTCTTTAGCCCTACGCCACCTGGGAAGTTCCCTGTCTTCTTGGTGGACTGACCTTAACATCATTATGTAGTGTCCCTCTCAGCCCCTGGTAATTTTCTTTGCTTTGAAACCTACTTTGCCTGATACCAATTTGGCTACTCCTGCTTTCCTTTGATTAATGTTTATGTCGTACATCTTTCTCCATCCTTCTGCTTTCCACTTGCCTGTATTGTTGTATTTGAAGTGAGTTTCTTGCAGACAGCACATGGCTGGGTCATGCTTTTAAACTCACTCCTTCACTGTCTGTATCTTAATTAGCATATTCATATTCATGCAATTACTGATATGCGATGAGTTAACTCTGCCACTTTAATTCTTGTTTGCTGTTTCTCCTCTCTGGGGTTTTTTTGTTTACTTCTTCCCTTCTTCCTGTGGGTTATTTGAACATCTTTTAGGATTCCATTTTGATTTATCTGTAGTGTATGAAGTATAGAAGGCTTCCCTCTCTTTACAGCCCTTTATCTCCACAGTTAATCACACATAAAATTGCCTCAAATAGCTTCTCTGCATATTTTGAGCACCACATCAGAGACTGCTGTAATTTTGCTTCAAGCATCAGATGTGATTTATAAGACCCAGAAGGAGAAGGGAAGTCTGTGGCGTTTGCCCACATTTTTGTTCACTGTGCTCTCTTCCTTCTTGGTGTTCTAAGGTCCCTTCATTTTGTTTTTGTTTTGTTTTGTTTTCTGTTTAAAGAACTTATGTGAGCCATTCTTCCAGGGTCGGCCTGCCGGTGACAACCTCTCTTGGTTTTCCTCCATCTGAGATATCTTGGCTCCATTTCATTCTTGAGATACTCTTACCAAGGATACGATTTGGGGCTGGCAGCTCATTTCTCTCAGGATCTGAAGTAGCATTTCCTTCTCACCTCCATGGTTTCCCACGAGAAACCCACTGTTGTTCAAACCGCTTTATCTCCAAGTAATGCGTTTTTCTCTGACCACTTTTCCATTTTCCCCTTGTATTTACCATTCAGAAGCTTAATTATGATGTGTCTTGACACAGGTCTCTTGAGGTCTATCCTGTGTGAGTTTCTTTCATCTTCTTGAATCTGTTGATGTCTGTGTCTTGACAATTTGGGTAGTTTTCAGTCATTATTTCTGCCAGTACTTTTCAGCCCTTCCCCTCTTCTCCTCCTTCTTGGAAACAAAATAACCCACATTTTAGACTTTCATTATCATCCTACAGGTCCCTGAGGTTTTGTTCTTTTCTTTTCAGGCAACTTTCTCTCTGATGTGCTGATTGGTTGTTTTTGTTTGCTTGTTTGTTTGTTTTTTAATTCACTTCACCTTCAGATTCACGGATCCTCCCCTCTCCATCCTGAGTTGAACCCACCCTACCCCACGGTGATTTTTCTTTTGTTACGTTATTCAGTTTTAAAACTCTGACTTGTTTTCCTTTGTAGCTGCATTTCCTGGCTTTTGCTTTCTTTGTTTCACTGTTCGCAGTGTGTTTATAATTGCTCATTGGAGCCTGTTTATCAGGGATGCTCTCCAAGTCTTATCAGCTCACTCGAACACCTCTGTCCTCTGGTGGCCGTCCTTCTCATTCAGCTTCAGATCGTCCCAATTCTTGGTCTGACAAGTGAGTTTCCAAGTGAAGCCGAGACATTTTTGTGTTCTATTGTGAGACAGGCTCTCCTGTGAGCCTGCGTCGGCTGCAGAGCAGGTCTGCTGGTGATGGCTTCTTTTCCTTCTCACGCTCGGGAGGGGAGGGGAGGGGCGCCCTGCTCCCAGCCTCTCTCCTTACAGGTCAGTGGAGGCAGACACGCGTGCCGGGTTGCCCACTGGACCTCCCTCGACTCCCACTGCGGGCAGGGTGCTTTGTTACTCTTGATGCAAATGGGGTTCCCTCCCAACGTGCTGGGTGGGGCTAGGCACGCTCACTCTTCCCTGCGCCCCTCTGACCCCCGCCGGCCAGGAGTAGAGGACTGTCTCCCTCCTGATGAGTGGGAGTGGTCCTTACCAATGTGAGCGAGGCGGGCCACAGGTTCTCCTGGTGTTTCCTGGCACGGGGCGGTTACTGTCAAAATCTTGCAAAGCTGCCCCTTTCCTTGCCTGTGGCTGCAGAGAGCAGGGTTTTGTGCTTCTTTTGCTGTTGCTTGCATCACATTTCCAGACTGTAACTTCGGCTCCGAGCCTAGGATGTAAGAAGCAAAAGGATCAACACCCAGAGAACTCACGGCCGTGGCACTCTTCGGGTCCCCAAGTCAGGCTGCATCTGCCTCTCCACCTCTTAGAGACCCCTTACTTTTGTTTTATATACAATGTCTAGGGGGTTTAGTAGTAGAAACAGGGGGAGTTACTCCATCTTAAGTTCTTAGTGATTTCTAAATGTTGCTTTCATGGTATGCTCCGTTAATGCCCTGGGCTTCCCTGGTAGCCCAGCTGGTGAAGGACGGCAGGCGATGCAGGAGACTCTGGTTCCATTTCTGCATTGGGAAGGTCCCCTGGAGAAGGGGACAGCTGCCCACTTCAGCATTCGGGCCTGGAAAAAATTCATGGACTGCATAGTCCACGGGGTCTGCAAAGAGTCAGACACAACTGAGCAACTTTCACTTTCACTTTAATATAGTCCCCCTTTCTTTTCTATAACATGTTTTCCTTTGATTTGGGGGGATCTTCAAAATACTTAATTTTATGAATAATTATGCAAATCATCTGCAAATAAAAATGATTTGTTTTCTCCTGTTTTCTAGCCCCTGTGCCTCTATTTTTTTTCCTCTCTTCGAATTACAATTATTAAAGGTCAGAGGGACGTGCCCCCCTATTTTCTTCCTGTCTTTAGCTGGAAGGATGTTTGTTTTAGCCACTGAGTTTTGTGCTAGCTTTTGGGCACACCAGTTGATATTTTATCAAGTATTTTTACATAAATGTGTTTGATTAATGTAAAAAGTCTGTTCTGTTTTTGAAGTGATCAGATTTTTTGCTTAGTCCTTATTCATTTAATAAATTATACTAACATGTTTTCTAATATTGAACAACCTTCCCGTTCCTGGTAAAACAACCACTTGGTCATGATGCACTATTTTGAAACATGCTATTTGCTTCTGCTACAGACTGTTTTATATAAGATTTTGGTGTGTCCATAAGTGACGTTGGTCAGTAATTTGGCTTTTTAATAAAAACTCTGTCAGGTTATAAGGGTTTTTACTTGTCATAGAATTTGGAAGTTTTCCACCTTTTCTACTTCTCTAAAATGATTTAAGTAGCATCGCTATTAATTGATCTAATTAAAACTTGGTATATTTCCTCTGTGCAAATGGTGTTGGGAGGAGTTAGTAACCTTTAACTACTGCCTGTAGTTTTTCAGTGCTAACTGGCCTCTTTATATCTTTTCTCTTTAACTGGGTCAATTTTTGTACTTTGTATTCTTCTAAAAAGTTATATATTCCATCTTGGCATTTAACTTTATTTGCAGGCAATGTTACAAAATAATCTTGTTTTTAAAATATTTTAGGGAGTAAACTTGTTTTAGAAATACGCCCTTCTAGATTTGATGGCTCCTTACACTTGTCATTCCTAACCTGTGCTTTCTCGCTCACAACCCTCAACAGCACTTTCTCCAAGATCACCTCATCAGTTCAGTTCAGCCGCTCTGTCGTGTCCGACTCTTTGTGACCCCATGAATCGCAGCACACCAGGCCTCCCTGTCCATCACCAACTCCTGGAGTTTACTCAAAACCACGTCCATCGGTAGGTGATGCCATCCAGCCATCTCATCCTCTGTCGTCCCCTTCTCCTCCTGCCCCCAATCCCCCCCCAGCATCAGGGTCTTTTCCAATGAGTCAGCTCTTCCCATCAGGTGGCCAAAGTATTGGAGCTTCAGCTTCAACATCAGTCCTTCCAATGAACACCCAGGACTGATCTCCTTCAGGATGGACTGGTTGGATCTCTTTGCAGTCCAAGGGACTCTCAAGAGTCTTCTCCAACACCATAGTTCAAAAGCATCAATTCTTCAGCACTCAGCTTTCTTCACAGTCCAACTCTCACATCCATACATGACCACTGGAAAAACCATAGCCTTGACTAGACAGACCTTTGTTGACAAAGTAATGTCTCTGCTCTTTAATATGCTATCTAGGTTGGTCATAACTTTCCTTCCAAGGAGCAAGTGTCTTTTAATTTCATGGCTGCAATCACCATCTGCAGTGATTTTGGAGCCCAAAAAAATAAAGTCTGACACTGTTTCCACTGTTTCCCCTTCTATTCCCTATGAAGTGATGGGACCGGATGCCATGATGTTAGTTTTCTGAATGTTGAGCTTTAAGCCAACTTTTTCACTCTCCTCTTTCACTTTCATCAAGAGGCTCTTTAGTTCCTCTTCACTTTCTGCCATAAGGGTGGTGTCATCTGCATGTCTGAGGTTATTAATATTTCTTCTGGCAATCTTGATTCCAGCTTGTGCTTCTTCCAGCCCAGCATTTCTCATGATGTACTCTGCATATAAGTTAAATAAGCAGGGTGACAGTATACAGCCTTGATGTACTCCTTTTCCTATTTGGAACCAGTCTGTTATTCCATGTCCAGTTCTAACTGTTGCTTCCTGACCTGCATACAGGTTTCTCAAGAGGCAGGCCAGGTGGTCTGGTATTCCCATCTCTTTCAGAATTTTCCACAGTTTATTGTGATCCACACAGTCAAAGGCTTTGGCATAGTCAATAAAGCAGAAATAGATGTTTTTCTGGAACTCTCTTGCTTTTTCAATGATCCAGTGGATGTTGGCAATTTGATCTCTGGTTCCTCTGCCTTTTCTAAAACCAGCTTGAACATCTGGAAGTTCACGGTTCATGTATTGCTGAAGCCTGGCTTGGAGAATTTTGAGCATTACTTTACTAGCGTGTGAAATGAGAGCAATTGTGCGGTGGTTTGAGCACTCTTTGGGATTGTTGTTCTTAGTGATTGGAATGAAAACTGACCTTTTCCAGTCCTGTGGCCAAACTGTGCTGAGTTTTCAAAATTAGCTGACATATTGAGTGCAGCACTTTCACAACATCATCTTTCAGGATTTGAAATAGCTTAACTGGAATTCCATCACCTCCACTAGCTTTGTTCATAGTGATGCTTTCTAAGGCCCACTTGATTTCACATTCCAGAATGTCTGGCTCTAGGTGAGTGATCACACCATTGTGATAGCCTCATAGCTTATCTAAAAATCAGATTTTGGGTACATTTACTGGTTCAATTTTTTTTCACACTTTTGTATTTCCGTTCTTTCCTTTTTCTGCTTTTTGGGAGGCTAACTTTGTTGTTCCTTTTCTAACTTTTTGTACTTGATATTTATTTATTTTTATATCTTCATTTTTTATTTATGTTCATTTTTAAGGCTAAAGTTGTTCATTTAGGACTATTTTTACTGTATTCTTTGGCTTCTTATACTTTTGGCTTTCATTATTGTTATTTTTATGAAAATTTGTAATTTCATTCTGAGTTTGCTTTTGTTCCAAGAGTTATTTAATAGCATATCTTTGTGAGCAGGCTTTTTTGTTTGCTTAATGCTATGATTAACTTCTAGTTTTATTGCTCATGGTAAGAGAATGCTGGTTGTATTATTTCTATGCTTTAGAATTTAATGAGATTCTCTTTATAGCATAAGATGTGGTCAATTTTGAGGGGATGTTTCATGTACTTTTTAAAAGATGTATTCTCAATTACCAGAGTTCAGAGGTCAATACGTATCTATAGGGTCTGCCTCATTAGTCATGTCATTTAAATCTTTTATCTCCTTCCTGACTATGTCTTCTTGATTTCTCTTGGATTGAGAGTGGTGCAGTGAATTCTTCTGTTATGAGCATATCTTTGTTCACTTCTCCTTATATCTCCTGCAGACGCCACTTCCTTGAAAGTTGCTTCTGTGTTGTTGGGTACTTTCTTCCTATTTTTTAAAAAACTTCTTTCATTTAGGCAGAGACTGCATGCACACAGCATGGTGCTGAATTTCACTTTGTTAGCCAGTCTGAAAATCATGCTTCTTTTATTTGAATTAAGTCCATTTCTATATATTACTTATCAGTATAATCAATGCTTGTCCACATTCTGTCATAGTTGTAAAATATGCAGATGTATATAAAAGTCATGTATGCTACACACACATATACTCACCCATCATGATCTATGCTTAATTTGTTCTTTTTATTTACTTATTTTTCTCTTTCTTAGAAATACCTTCAGGTATACAGAAAGACTCGTATTTTTGTTCTCATGAACAACTTTCCACTAATACCTTTATGTTTCCATCACAATCTCTTTCCCTGGACACAGATCACCAGCACCCTAGTGTCTTCCTGCCTCTACCCTTCTTCTCTCAAAGGAACTAATTCAAAGGAACACAGTTGTATTTCTCAGTGAATGCCTGTAAAGTAATCAGCTGTATCATTGTTTTTTCACTATCTTTGCCCCAATTTTGATAGTTTCCAAGATTCAGCATTGTTTGAGCACATGGTCATCACACACCTCCTGTCTTCCTCATAGTCATCACTTCATGTGACCTCTGCAGGTACATCTGGTATACCACACTGACTGTCCATCCTTCTGCCACTTCCTCTCCATTTATTTCTGTTGTAGACACTGGTTCTCAGCTATACACTTCAGGAGGGATTCATAGCAACATTTTCTGAGTTTTCATAAGTTTGTCTACCTGAAAGTCAGTCAGGCTGACTGACTCACATTTCCCCTCCTTGAGTATTTTACATATGTTTACTTTCCTCTTTTATAAAGACCTGTCATAAATTAAGGTCAGTGTCAGTTTATTTCTATTATAAGATTCCCATTCTTCTTGCATGAATATCCAAGAATGATTTTTTAAACCTAAAGCCCAACAGCTTTAATACACTATGCTTTTGTGTTGATCACTCTGTGTATATTTTCTCATACTTGGAGTGTGTCCTTTCTTAATATCTGAGTTTAAGTCTTGTTTTAGAAGGTGTATTTTTAAAATGTTGGTTTCAGGATTCATTGTCTGATGCTTTGGTGTTGTGCCTCAGCATCTCCCACTTTACATATATTGAGTCTTCTTTTCCAGTCTTCTTTATTACTTTCAAATCGTTTTAATGTCTTTTCCAATTATCTTTTTAACATATTTCCCTCTTTACAATTTTTATTCCTGTAATGGCATTTTCTTTGATAGACATTTAATTTCATATCCTTTTAATTGATCTTTTTCCTTCTATTTCTGATTATTCACTAAGTTCCGTGAGCTCTATCTTGTCTTTGCTTCATCATCTAACGTATGTGTCATTTTTAGTATTTTCTGCTCTTTCACCAATTTTGATTTTTGTAAAAAAAAATAGATTGTTTTTGAAAGTTTTTTGTGTGTGGATATATCTTTCTGTTGTGCCTAATTTTTTTGGTAAAGATATTATTACGCTAATTGTTCTCTTTCATTTTTTCTTATACTAACTTTGCATGTAATTCAACCATAATCTTTTGTTGCTACTGAAATTTAAGTGACATAATTTCCCATTATTATTAGGAGGACAGAGTGGACCAGAACAGCTTCTGTAGCTTCAGCAGTCTGGGGCTGCCTTTTCTGATGTTACCACCTAATGTTAAAAATGTGTCTTTGTTCTTTCGGAGATCTGAGTTTTCTTCTTCCTTCCCCTCTTTTATCTGGACCTTCTCTTTTATCCCCTAGTGTCCTGTCTTAGCAAGTTCAGACTGTTACAAAAAGATATTATTACTCTAGACTCAGAGGCTTAAACAAAATGCATTGTTTCTCACAGTTCTGAAAGCTGGCAAGTCCAAGATCAATATGCTGGAAGATTTGGTGTCTGGTGAGAGCTGGCATCCTGGTTCAGAGATGACTACCTTCTTGCTGCACTCACATGGCAGAAAGGATGAGCGAGCTCTCTGGGTCCTTCTATATGGGCACCATCTCCACTCATGAGGGCTCCACTCTCGTGACCTAATCACCTCCCAAAGGTCTCAGGTCCTAATACAGTCACATCGAGGGTCAGGGTTTCCACATAAGAATTGGGAGGGGGCAGGAAGAACCACAGTCATTCAGCCCAAACACCCTTCCAGCAGCTGCTCATCTGGGCAAGAGGCGCCAACGCCCTTGACATGCCCTCCCTCCTTGGTCACATCTCTTTCCCTAGAGCAGGAAGATGGTAGAGCAAAGGGCCGTGCCAGCCAAGGCCACTGCTCCCCTTGTAGACCACTCTTAAGCTTGCCTGGGGCCCTTAATTTAACACCCAGATAGCCCTAGTTCCCCATTCTCTATCCACAATCAATTACGCCAATAATCAGATCCAGACACAGGGTCATTGGCAGGCTTCGACTGAATGAGCACTCTGAATCCGTGTCAAGTGCTGCTCTTCCTGTTCACCCACTCCTGGGGTCCAAACAGATTCAATTTGGATTTCAACTCTTGGTCACTCTGAAAATTGAATTTTACCTAAGATCTAGGTGGAAGGATCCGATCCCCACACAGGAACACCATGCACCTAAACTATGAATGGTGAAGAGCCATGCCATCAGCAGGCCCACTCGTCCATGAGTCACAGGTGCATTTGCCGGCATCCTCTGAGCGCTCACCATATGCAGCAGCATGGACTTCCAAGGCAGGAAGGAAAGAGAAAAGTACAGACGTGTCTATGAATAGGTGCGTCTGTGTGTGTGTAGCTGGGCTTCCCAGGTGGTGCTAGAGGGAAAGAACCTGTCTACCAATATAGGAGACACAAGAGACACAGGTTCTATCCCTGGGTTGGGAAGATCCCCTGGAGGAGGGGATGGCAACCCACTCCAGTATTCCTGCCTGGAGAATCCCATGGACAGAGGAGCCTGGTGGGCCACAGTGCACGGGGTTGCAAAGAACCGACACAATGGAAGCGACTTAGCCCAGCACATACATCTAGTGAGGGAGATGATGCTCTGCTCATTTGTATTTGGAAAGCAAGACACAAAGAGGGTGAACGACTAGGGACATGAATGAGCTGGATTTAAATCTCAATCTGATTCCCAAACTGAGACTCTCAACGCTTCAACTCCACAATCTGTAACTAACTCTCTCATGACCATAATTCATCAATTTCAGTGGAAATTGAATTGAGCACCTCCTACATTCCAGGCACTAGTCCTTATGTTTCTCTTGGAGAAGCACATAAAAGCTATTTAGCAAGTGATCGCATGTCATATCAGAGTGCTGGTACACCACAGAACACTAAGCAGACGCTGGGGGTCAGGTGCCTCCAGGGAAGGGTTTGTCAAGATCAAGGTGGTGGATCTGAAGGACACAGGGGCAGAAGGCACAATAAGCAGTGCTCTACCTTCTTTTATTTTCCCTTCTCAGTCTGGTGTCCTATGACCTTGAGTGAATTACTCAAACATGATTTCCTCAAGCTGTCTCGCTGCAAAAATGTCAAATGAGCACCAACCAACTGCATTGGTATTAGTCAGGATTCTCCAGAGAAACAACCAATAGGATGGATGGATAGATGGATATATAGACAGATGATAGATCATAGAAAGATAGATAGAATGATAGGTAAATAGATTGATAGATGATAGATAAATGGATAGATAGAATGATAGGCAGATAGATAGATTGATTATAGATAGATAATACATAAAGAGATAGAAAGATCTTTTGGATTAGATTGATCTATCCAATAGTACCAATCTATCATTTATCTATCTATTTATCTTCCCTATTAGTCCTGATTCTCTGGAGAGCCCTGACTAATACAAATACAGATATTTTATCTATCTATTCATCTATCTCTCTAGCTAGCTATAGGTAGAGAGGGAGATTGGTTTATTTTAAAGAGTCAGTTCCTGAGACAGAGGTGGTTGGCATGTCCAAGGCTATGGGATGGGCTGGCAGGTTGGAGTTGATGCTGTAGCCCTGAATACGGAGGTGATCTGAAGGCAGGATCCCTTCCTCTTCAGGGAACCTCAGTCTTTCTTAAGGATTTTAACTGATTGGATGAGGTCCACTCACATTATGGTAGGTGATCACTTTCCTTGGAATCTGCTGATTCAAATGTTCATCTCATTTAAAAGGGCTTCCTTGGTAGCTCAGCTGGTAAAGAATCCACCTGCAATGCAGGAGACCCTGATTCAACTCCTGGGTTGGGAAAATCACCTGGAAAAGGGATAGGCTACCCACTCCATTATTCTTGGGCTTCCCCGGTGGCTCACCTGGAGAAGAATCCATCTCAGTGCAGGAGACCTGGGTTCAATCCCTGGATTGGGAAGATCCCCTGGAGAAGAGAACAGCTACCCACCCCAGTATTCTGGCCTGGAGAATCCCATGGACAGAGGAACCTGGCAGGCTGCAGTCCGTGAGGCTCAAAGAGTTGGACTCGACTGAGCAACTTTCACTTTCTTTCTCATTTAAAAAGGTCTTCTGGTAGCTCAGACCAGAAAGAATCTGCCTGCATTGCAGGAGACCTGGGTCTGATCCCTGGGTTGGGAAGAGCCCCGGAGGAGGGCATGGCAACCCACTCCAGTATTCTTGCCTGGAAAATCCCATGGACAGAGAACCCTGGCGGGCTACAGTCCCTGGGGGTGCAAACAGTTGGACACAGCTGAGCAGGTATGCATCCTTTGACCATCTTAAACATACCTTCTTGGCAACATCTAAACTGGCATTTGACCAAACAAGTAGGCACCAAAGGCCAGTCAAGTGGACACGTGAAATTCCCATCACAGGATTAAAAACTGACTGCAGGCTGTGACGTCAGAGGTGTCCTAAGGCCAGGATGAAGGGAAAGTAGCGGCAACCTCCCCACTGAATGCTCCAGACTCATCTTTCCCCACCACAGCAATGCAAGGTCATTTCTGTAGCGACAAAGCTGACATTTGAAGATGCCACTGATTTCATCTCTAACTGACTCCCTACATCATCCAGCATGACCCTGGTTGGCCACCCCAGGCTCTGCAGCCAGTGTGGGGGGCCAACCTGCGAGGGGGCGGAGTCGGAGCAGGGGATCCTCGTCTCAAATGTCACAGTGATTTATAGACTATATTTCCCGGGGAAAGCACCAAGATTTATTTCCAGCAGACAGGCTGTTTATAAACACACAGCTCACAGGTGTTGCTGCCTGGGTGGGTGAACCCTCAGGGGCTTATGCCTGCAGCCAGAAAGAGGAACACAGGCAGACCAGAGGCCAGACCAAGGCCATGGACCCGGAAAGCCCACCCAAGGATGCGTGACATAATAGCTCTTTTCTTTATCTCCTCGGGAGACAGGGTACCTTATGCTGCCTCCCTGGTGAAAAGGGAGAGGACAGAAGTAGTAGTGGTAAATCTGCATGCACAGAATAAGCTTCAGAAGCTATAAAGCGATTACTGATGGGAAACAAGACGAGGCTAACATATCTACAGTCAATCTGGGAGATGCTGACTCACCTCGCCCCGTCACTGACAGCTGGACGAGAAGTCACCTCCCGAAGCCAGGACTCAGGGGTCCCTGGAGAGAGGAGGTGAGCTGATGGGGGTGTGGGTGGAGTGAGGGAGGAAGAGTCCTGCAGAAGCAGAAGGCAGCAAAAAAGGTCTTTCTCAGCCCTGTCTTTGGTGGAAGGAGAGGAGCCTACCCAAGAACCCCAGGCCCCGTCACCTCCTCAAATAGGCCCTTCTCCGGATTTCCACAGGAGAGATCAAACCTCTATGAACTCATAACTAAAACTTGCACAACCACAGGGATGAACAAGTCACCCACAGAAAAGCCCAGCAAGCAGCAAGATCAGGAGAAAAGAACAGACCCAGACTTCAGAGGTTTTGGCCTCCATCCACGGAATGCAAAACAGAGCAAATGCAAAACCGGAAAAAGAGGGAATCAAAGACATGAGTGAGGATCAAAAGACTCACCTACAAAAAAAAGGGACAGATTCAAAAGAGGATGACATGGAGCCGCGGTGAATGGAAAATAGAATGCACGAGCTCTCTCGTTAGTTCTGATCTGTAGACGGTTTGGATTCTGGGCTCATCACATCTCTGCGTGAAGTCGTATGAGGGACGCAGGTGTCGAGTGGGCTTCCCTGCCCCTCCAGGGTCCTCCAAGCCCCTAGCCGCCTCTGTGCTCACACCCAAGTGCAAGGTGCACAGTTCACGCACCAGTGACACGCAGAGTCACTCACAGCCTGCAAGGAGCCGGCGGGGAGGGGGATGCTCCTGTCACCTCCAGCCCCTGGCCAGCATCTTCCTCCAGAGCGACAGGTGGGTACTTCCTCATCAGCTCGCATCGTGACCAGCTGGTATCCGCTCACACCCTGCCTCCCGGGAGCCCGCGTTCTGCCCCAGCGGGGCTGTCAGGAAATTCCCTCTGCCCAGGAGCGGGTAACCCCTACCTCGCCCGGGACGGTGGGCTCTGGGTCTGTGCCGTAGGCCCGCCCAGCCCCCGGGATGACCTTGCTAAGAGCAGGGCGAGGGCGGGAGGAGGGCCCGAGCCTGTGAACTGGGGCAGGACGTTTGCCCCCTGAGAACACCTTTCCACGCGATGGAAGGGACCTGGTCCCCCGAGCCGCCTGCCTGCGTGCCCCGCTGACCCCGCGTCTCCGCGAAGGGCAACGCGCCCCCCTGGCGCCACGAGGCTCCGCGCGCACGGGTAATGTCTATGCAAAGCAGTTGCTTTTAAGCTCTTTTATGTGCCTATCATATTAAAAGCAATCCTTTGGAAATTACCGAGACGTGAGGCGCACCTGCCTGCAATTTTTATAGCTTCTTTTAGCCCCCGAAGTGAGGAACGTAAAACGCCCGGCTCTAGACTCTTCTGTCAAAGCGGGGCCTGCGGGTGCCCCCTCACGCCCGGCCTGGTGGTGGGGAAGCTCCTCGCCCTGCGGGTTCCGCAGCGGCTTCCAGGCGCGGTGCCCCGCGGAGGCTCCGCCGCGGTCTCGCCTCCTGCCCCGGCCCTCTCCGCCTGCCCAGGCGGTGCCACCACACATGTCTGCCCCAGCAGCCCTACCTACGGTGTCACTCCTTGGCTTAAACCCACCACGTCCTCGGTGCTCCCCCACGGTGGCCCAGACCGCTGCCCGCACCCCCTCTTTAGGCCCCTCTCCCCCGGGGTCCCCCACCACCGCGTGACACACAGGGGCCCGCTGGACCCCTTCTCCCCACCCTCCACGTGTCACCTTTGCTATCTGAATGCTCACATCTCCCCATCAGCAGCCCAGATGCGCTCAGCCACCTCTGAAACAGAACCTTCCAGAACACCAACAGAACTCGCGGAGTCCTTTGCACACAGCTCCCTCTCGCTAAAGAAGCACCTGGCCCTGACTTCCCACCCTGCGTCCCTGGAGTTGTCCAGGTGGACGCGGATCTCAGGCTCCCGTATCCAGCCGCCACCCCACAGCAGCAGGTCAGCCTGTTCTTGGTCCCCCACCCTCGGTCCCCTTCTCCCAGGCCCACCCTTTGCCAGAATGCTGTATTTTCCTCAAACTTCAAGTGGTCCTATCTTTCTGAAGGTCCCACCTGGCACATCCCAGGAGCCCCCAGAGAGATGCCCTGGGTCAGCCGGGTGTAGAGCAGGTGGCGATGCTGGGTTTCACCTTAGAGACAGACTGCCTTCTCATTTCCAGAAGTATCCAGCCTGTGCTGTCTGAGTTCAGCATGGCAGCTCAGGGGCCACGGGGGCCGGGCTGGCTGGATCTTCTGCCTTGACCTCCACCCGCCCCCAAACACCTCGGGGACACCCCTAGCCCGGCAGCAGGAAGAAGGAGGGGCAGAGGACTCCAGCAGGCTGGCTGATCAGTAGTCCCCAGACTCCCCAGAGGGCTTCCCTAGAAGTCCCGCCGGAGCCGTGACTCCGCCCCTCTCTCTGCAGCCCCGGCCTTCTGGGAGGAGCGGGGAGATCACAGTTCGGGTTGGCTCCCACTGCCTCTGTTGCTAAGGAAGAGGGGAGCTTGGATTTGGGGTCCACAGCTGCCGCTCTCCAGCTCTACGCGTCAGGGCGAATCCGCCTCCACCCCCAGCCACGGCTCTCCTGCTTTCCCGCCCGCCACCGGCTGCCCGCCCCCTACCTGGCGCCTCCTCTCCCCTCCAGCCCTCACATCCATCCACCCCTAGCCGCCTCCCCATCCTCCCAGGGGACCAAGTGCCTGTGGACTCCGCCTGGCTCCAGGGGTGGGGGTCTTGAGTCACTGAAGGGGGGTGCGTGTAGGGTGCGGCCAGCACTGCTCTGTGTCCCAGAGGTAGGGGTGGGCCCTGGCTGGGCCTGTCGGCAAGGGGCCTGGGCACAGAGCGCGAGGTATGCCGTGGGCTGCCCCTTCCAGCTTGACTGAGACAGGTGTCCAGAGAGGCGCAGCTGGGCTTGGACAGAAGATTCCCTGGAGAAGGGGGCTCTCCATGCAGACCAGATCAGAGACAAGGGCATGGACTGGACAGAGAAAGGTGGCCGAGGGAACCCAGCCCAGCCCTGGGGGCGGGGCAGGTGTGTGGTCCACCTGAGATCCTGGATGCAGCTCTAGCTGAGCCGGGAGAGGGGCCTCCCCACCTCCCCTCCCTCAGTCCTGGTTGGAGTCGGGAGAGGCCTTCCCCGATGGACACCCGGGAAGGAGGGTGGTGTGGACTTCAGGGGCGAGCCCATGCCTGGAGCTGCGCTTGGCCATCTGGGCACACCCAGGACCCAGGCTGCGTGCAGAGCCCTGCTGCCGCACATGCCCCACAGGGGCCGGGGGTACGGGGTCTGCCCGACATTCGTCACGCATGTGCCTGGGCCCTGGGTGTGCACACAAATCTGGGCGAGCCTGTATATGTAAAACCACACGACATACTGGACTGTGCGTGGCTACCAGGCACACACACACTCTCACACACTCAGCACCGTGCCCCCAGCCAGGGCATGTGGGCCCTTCTCTCTGTGAGTGTCTGTCAGTCCCGCTGCTGCCAGGATTCGCCCTGACTTTCCCCAATTTCGTTCCTCAGAGAACATTTTATTAAAGACAATTTGTCAGGCCCATCTCAGTTTTTATAGGAGTAACAAGCTCCCTCTTTATCGCTTCCCGAGCATCCTCTGACAGAAAGAAATATGTTCCCTCCCCTGACCCCCGAGCTAGTAGATCAGCAGCGCCCCCACCCACCCCCAAGAGGCGAAGATTGCATCTGTTTGATTTATGGGTCATGCAGCCTGGCACCCGAACTTGCCTAAAAGTTGGGAAATATGATGACTCATCGTATTTGGCAGCTCATGCATACATATTTTTTCTAGAACATTCACACTCATACCCGCTATAATTGGGAGCTGTACAATCAGACATTCAGCTGCCAAAACAAAGAGCACAATTCACATCAACCTCCCAGACCAGAAGCAGAAGGAAGACTGTGCAGCAGAAAAAGGCTTAAAATGGGGCAGCACGCGTTTGCAGCAGCTCAGTGACCCCCTCAGAACACAGCCAGGAGCCCATTTCTCTCCAGGCTGCTCGGGAAGGACACAGGGTCCCGAGGTCAGTTTCTGGAGCTGTCACTCAGACAAGCAGATGCTTCTGGAAGGCAGGTAGCAGGAGGTGACAGTCCCTCCCTTGCCTGTAATCCACACTCTAGGCGATGCAGTAATTCTACTTTTACGGAGCAAGTGAGCAAAGCCCAAGAGAACCCACTGAGGCATAAGGGAGTGTGTTGATCCACAGGAGTGAATGGTTCAAAGGCAGCGTAGTTTGCAGTTTCAGCTTGATGGAGGAGTCTCAGCTCTCACTCCGTGTGTTTTACTAACAAGATGGCAGCCGCATCCTCCTAACAGCAAGTCCAGAGGGAACATCAGGTCCCTGCAACATGTCACTGAGTCCCCTTGGCCACGTGGCTCCCTGTCCATCCCTCTGTGGCTGGAGAAGTGGACCACCCAAGACCTCCTCCATGCCAGAACAAGCAGTTTTCCTGAACCCCAGAGCCTGGGCGTGGGACTGGGGAGACTGCTCTAGGGAAGTGTGTGTGTGTGTGTGTGTGTGTGTGTGTGGTGTGTGTGTGTGTCTGCCTGATGCTGAGTGGCTGAAAGACTGATTTATGTGACACTGTGTGTATATGAGTGAAAGTGTTAATCACTCAGACCTGTCCAACTCTTTGCAGTGCCGTGGACTGTAGCCCGCCGGGCTCCTCTGTCCATGGGATTCTCCAGGCAAGAATGCTAGATGGGGTAGCCATTCCCTTCTCCAGGGGATCTTGTCCACCCAGGGATCAAATCCAGGTCTCTTGCAGGCAGACTCTTTACTGTTGGGTTCCCCCTAACGCCTACGTTGAAGTCCTAGTCCCCACTGTGATGGTGTCAGGACGTAGGACCTTGTGGAGGTGATGAGGTCACAAGGGCGGGGCCCCCCAGGGTGGAGTTAGTGTCCTTCAAGCAGAGGAAGAGACCAGCTTGCTCTCTTGCCTCCACATGGGGACAGAGCGTGTGAAGAGGTGGCCTGAGGCCAGGAAGAGTCTCTCCAGGAACAGAATCAGTGCCCCTTGGTCGTGGACTTCAGCCCCCAGAATTGCAGGAAACAAAGGTCGGTTTGATTTAGGCAGCCTGGTCTGTAGTGTTCTGGAGTGATGGTGGCCCAGGCAGGCTGATGCAGGCCTGTCCCAGGGAGTGGGAGATGCACCCTAGTGGACAGCATGGAGTGAGGGGCGTGGTCAGGACCGGCCACTGGACACGAGGGCCCCTGGGGGGAGGCAGAGGGGAAGCTGGGCCTGAGCACCGGCCCAAGGTCAGTGTGGAAGGGACTAGAGTGGAAGGCGGGGCACATTCGCCTCTGGGAGGAGCTGGAGGAAGAGGAGAGGCCAGCAAAGGGGGACAGGTCAGGGGTGGCAGGACCAGGAGTGTGAGCGGGAGGAGGGTGTCTGTCCACCGTGATGCTATGACTGGCCAGGGCCAATCAGTGGCTGGAGGACACTCCTCCCCTGTCCCCAGGGGCCTGGTTTCTCCTCCAAACTCAAAATTCAATTTCTCCAGATCTTAGCGCAGTCCTGCTTTGCCTATTTTGGTGCCCTGCCCAGAGTGGGTGTGGAATTGGGGCCATCAAGGGGTGAGAAATCACTGCACTTCCCAGGCCTATTTCTCACAGTAATAAGTCATCACTCCTGTGTCTGGAGCCACTTCTCAGGATCTCAATACGTCCACTTATCAATCTATACTTAATTGACATTCATAAAGCGTGTTGACATCAGAGGTGAGAGTCGCCCTTGGAGAGGGGGCTCTGTGGTGAGGCCACCTCTGCTACGGGGCTGGATCGACATCCCGGGAGGCCCCGTGGCTGGATGTGCAGGGTGCTCACGGACCCCACCCCATTTGCACATGGAAACCAGGCCCACGGGAGAGCAGCTGCCCCCGCCTTCTGGGGGCCCACAGCCCTCCTTGGCTTCGCTTCGCAGTGGCAGCTATAGCGGTAGACGTGAACAGAAGCTTTTACTGTGCAGCCCGGCTCCCAGGTCGGATCCGCTGCCCGTTTGCTTCCGCCCTTAGCCAGGGCATGGCCGCCCTGGGCCTCTGCCGTGGGCTCAGTGAGCACGCCTCTCCGGAGAGCGCTGAGGGGCGTGGGGGGGTGTGGGAGAGCGTGCTCGGGAGGGCTGTCACCGAAACTCCATGTTGCTCGGTCACCAAGACGTGTCCGATTCTTTTGCAAACTGTATGGGCTGTAACCCGGCAGGCTCCTCTGTCCAGGGGATTTCTCCAGGCAAGCATACTGGAGCGGGTTGCCGTTTCTTTCTCTAGGGGATCCTCCTGACCCCGGGCTCGGACCTGCGTCTCCTGTGTAGGCAGGTGGATTCTTTACCGCCGAGCCTCCTAGAAGCCTCTGTCAGGCAAGTTCATTCAGCCCTGTTGTCCCTCCCTTCCCTGCACTGGTTCTGTGACTGCCGATGACCCAGCACGGAACCGGCTTGGCCGAGCCCAGGGCCGACCCTCACGGGCTTGGAGGAGCCTGGTTGCCAGGTTTGGGAAGGAAGGCCTGAACCGCCACGTCACCACCTGGCACAGGTGTGGCTTTGGCCAGGTGACTGCTGCTCTCCCCTCCGGGCCGTCTCCTCGAGGGGGAGATCCTGGGCTTGCAGACAGCATGAGGCCCCAAGGGAGATATAGGAAGCAGTGGAGGGGCGTCGCGGGGGCACCCTCCCCACCGCTGTGCCCTGCTCCCCTCACTGACCCAGCCTCGCTCGCTGCCCAGGTGGGTACCGGGTGGGTGTGCCCACCTCGTGTCAGGTGATAGACGCGTCCAGGCCACCTGGATGGAGGCCACCTGGATGGAGGAGGGTCCCTGGTACGCTGGCCGAGCGGCCAGGGGCCGAGTGCGCTAGGCCCTCGGCCGCCCGCCTGCTCCCAGCTCCCCTGATTGCACACGCCCTGGGCATCGTTTGTCTCCCTGACATGCTGTTCCGAGCAGGGCTCCCAGGTGCCCGCGGGGCCCGGGCCCTACGGAGAGCGGTGCCTGAGGCCGAGTCTGTGACGGATGAGGACGAGGCCGCCGTCCCTGCTGTCCTGGGAGCCAGGACGTTGATGGAACGGCCATCTCACTCTCTCCAACAAGCAAGGAGCAGTGTGAACTGGGGGCCGATTTATCAAGCACGGGCGCTTGTATTCTGCGCGGGCCGTGTTCCTGCTGAAATATGGCTCCTGCCCGGCTCCGGGCCCACGTGTGTACGATTTTATGATATTTCAGTTTTATGGAGGACATCTCACTGATGAATGTCTCTTAGTGAACGATCATTCTGGAATCTATTTTGCCTTCAAAAAGGCTTCTGCTGGAATGGACTGGGAGGGGGCGGACACCCTGTGATATATAAATCCACTGCCGGGAGCAAGGAGCTGGGAGGAACGCGGCCAGCGAGAGACGAGAATGAAGCGTGTGAGTCTGCAGCCAAACGCGCTCCCTCTGTCACTGTCTCAAGACTGTGGCTCGGGCGGCAGGGGACCCTAGGATCCAGCGGTCGGAGGGAGCCCCTGGCTCCCCCACCTGCCTCTGTGGGGCCCCAGGCAGCTCCCTGCCTTCTGCGGGGGCAGGGGTTCATTATTCGCGAACAGTTGCATCCCCCTGTTCCGCTCCGTCTTCATGCCCCGGCAGGGCTGGGAGGCAAGGCTGAGCTGCACCTTGAGTTATAAGCGGGGACCCCGGAGACCGTGAGCCTTCCCTCCACTCAGTGCTTTCTGCCTGCTGTTTGGCCCAGACATCCCCAGCTGCCCCGGGGTCCTTAGAACTCAGATTCCCTGTTCTCTCTCATCTGAAATCTCGGCAGCTTCATCCTCTTGCGCGTGTGGCCCCAACACAGTTCCTGAATTCACAGAACCCAGATCCGGACCCTGGACTGGACCCTGTTCTCTGGGCTGGGCTAAATGGCTTCTGCACCTGATTTAATGTCCCAGCCTGTTAACGAGACTGACAGCTCCCCTCTGGGGCTGCGAAGCGTGGGAGTCCCAGTCTGGGCCCTCCAGCCCTGCCGGTCCGTACACTCACGACATGGACCCTGGCATCCCAGCCCAGCCTCGGGGGAGCAGCTGTCAGCCAGAGATGACCGCCAGTCCCTCTCCTTCCCAGAAATCAAGGGCCTGGCCCCGCTTTCTGCTTCCTCGTCCTTTTCTAGGACAGCGGTTCTCACCGCAGGATCCCCAGACCAGAGCAGCAGCATCTTCTGATAGACATGCAGACTCCCAGGCCCTGCCCCGGACGTGGGTCCGGAAGCCCTGGGCGGCTTAAGAAGCTGTATTTTCTATCACTGCCGGCACAGATGGAAATGTACTCAGAGACCAAGAGCAGCACAGACTGGTTGCCTTACAGCCCTGTGCGCAGAGGTCTGATCCGGGTCGCATGGGTTAAGACCAAAGCGTCTTCCTTGGGAACTTCCCTGGCTGTCCAGTGGTTAGGACCCAGCTTCCACTGCAGAGGCCATGGGTTCCATCCCTGGTCAGGGAACCAAGATCCCAAGAGCCATGCAGTGTAGCTAAAAGAAAAAAACAAAAGAGTCGTCTTTTCTGAGGTTCCGGGGGAGAAAGGGTTTTCCAGCTTCCAGAAGTACCTGCATTCCTGGGCTCCTGAGCCCTCCCCATCTTCAAGGCCAGTGGCAGGCATCTCTCTGAGCATCCCGTCACATCCCACATCTCAGACCCCATGGGTGTGACTAGAGTGGTCCCCCTGGACTCCTCTCCTCATTCCAAGGCACCAACTCAACCCCAGCTGCCAGGCCCCCTTTGCCACGTGAGGTCACAGAGTCACAGGTTCAAGGACTGAGGTGTAGACCTCTCCAGAAGGTCATTGCTCTGCTGACCACGGGTGCCTTCTGGTGAGTCTGATGCAGCCGGAACACTTGAGATACAAGTGTGGTAACGGATGTCATGCCTCAACAGTGAGCTCATCAGAGACATCCTGTCCTATTCACGATGTGTCCCTGACGAGGTCTGTCCCCACGCCCATCAGACAACAGAACTTCAAGGAGCAAAAGGGTTCACCTGTGAATGAGTGAGTGAGTGAGTGAATAAGGAGACGGCCACCCCACTCTCACTCAGCCTTCCATTTCAGAGGACATGCTAGAAAAAAGAGTTCAGAATTGGGATCAGAGAGCCTGCATGGGGCTGCAGATAAAATACGTGACACCCAGCTAAACCTGAATTTTTGATAAACACGTTTAAGTGTAAGGATGTCTCTTGCAATTTGGGGACATACACATGGTAACACAATACAGTTTGTCTGATTTTTTTCTCAAATTTGACTGGGCATCTTGTGTCTTTATGGGCTGAATATGGCACTCCTAACCACGGGTCCCAGCCAGGCCCCGGTGCTGAGACTGGGGAATCCGCAGTTTCTCTGGAAGACTCTTTTTCCTATCTGATGGTCAGGAAGCATCCTTCTCTCTCCCCTGGACTCTCCTGTCCAATCTCAGGGGTGATCTCCTGTCCGTTCCCTCTACTAATCCTGGGACTTGGGGGAGCCCTCCTTGAGGAAAACAAGCCAGGGGTGATCTAGGGAGGGACTAGGGCCTGGAAAGTTCTACCAGAAGCTTGTCTGTTGTGCCCGCCCAGAGCACGGGGTTCTCGCACGCACACTGGGCCCCAACTTCAGGAGCAAGAAGAGTGCGGATCCCAAGATCCTGTCTCACACCAGCGTTCCAGGTATGGGGTGAGCACTGGACCGCCCAGTTTCCCCCACGCTGTGATGTTCTCGGGGTCAGTGCTGGAGTAGGGGGCTGCCCCCGATAGCCGGGACCCTAGTCCATCCCCGTGTCCTCTGCATGGAGCTTTGGAGAACAGGAAGAGTGCCCACAGCATCTCTGGGCGAGACCCAACGACCAGCTGCTGTCGTGGGTTCTAGGAAATTGTCCTCCATAAAAGGGCTAGTGACAATTCTTGATTTCATCTTTGGAGACATTCATGGAGCAGAAGCTACATGAAAGAGAAGGCACTTGGACATGTGACCTGCTGTCAGGAAGAGAAACCACGGAAACCTCTCACGCAGCGTCGACCGTGCATTCAGGACCCACCCCCGGCTCTTCCCGGAGCCTTATTATCCTTTGATCTTTGTAATAACGTGTTTCTTTCCCAGTAATAGGTTTTCATCATCCTCCTAGCCTATTGATTAGAACTCTTTTCTGGGGTTCTGAAATATTGGCTAAAATAAGGGACAGAACAATTCAGCCCTGGGATGCTCGTGACGCCGTCTTGCCCACACAGGGTGGGGTCGGAGACCTGGGGGAGGAGGGGCCTGATCACCGTGCCGCTGTTGTCTCTGCCCTTCCGGCCTCATCCTTCTGTTTCTGCCTTGGTGACTGCGTGACCACAGCTGCCGGCCAGGCCGACCCCCCGGGGGACCCAGGGCCGGCAGAAAGGAAGGGGAGGTGGGTAGCCACCCGTGTCTCCTGGCAGAGGTCGGGGTGTGGTGATCTGCTACTGGAACCCCAAGTTCAGAGACTCGGGCACAGGATCTCTACCTTTAAGAGGGAAGGAGGGACCCACCACTTAGTGAAGTGACAGTGAGGGCTCGTGGACAGTGGTCTGGAAGGTTCTGAAAGGACGGATCTTCAGGTCCCATGGAGCAGAGGATACAAGGCTGAAAGGCACGGGGGGCCGTGCGGGCTGCTGTGGAGTCAGGTCAGGAGGCCCGGCTGGGGAGCCGGGCCTTCAGTGGAGTGAGAACGGCTGCAAGCTCAGGAGTGGCGGGTCTGGCTCCGCACAGCACTGTCCGAGTGTCCCCTCTCGCTCCCTCCGGACGGAAGCTGCCTCATCGCTCTCCCTATAAACACACAAGTGAGTGGTTTTCTAGCCAATGAGTGAATTTTTAAAAAGTAACTGAAGCTCCCTCCAAGGAACCCCAGGACTAGAGATTCAGAAAACAGATGTCAAGGTAAAAACTCCACTTTGCTTTTGATTCCTGACAACACTGAACATACATATATTTTGAAATTTCTGTCTCAAATTGCTCGGTGAGACAGAGAACCACTTCCAAGCACAAGGACGTGGCTTTTCTCGACACCTCTTACAGCAGGGCCCCATCCATCACTTTCACAAGTTCGATGAAACCGTTGCAAATACAATCAATCATCTTTTTATTGAATTAAGACAAATGGGTGGTTATTAATAGGCTAAGACATAATGAGGAAAATGGATCACACAGCACAGAGAGAAGGGAAAAGAAATGCATACACACTGATCTCTCCTTGGAACGATCTGGAAGCATCTTCAGTAAGGAAAGATCTTGGGTGGAAGCCCCCTTTGACTCACACTGAGAACGAACATGAATGAGCTGAGAAATCAGAGACTCTTGGTTGGACTTCTTCTCCACTGCCTTCTAGCGGGGTGATCTTCAGGCAGTGACTTGACGTCTCTGAGCTTCTGTGCTCTCTGTTGAGGGCACGTGGAAGGTGCTTGGCTCTTAGGCCGTGTGTCAGGGCTGGGTGCCCCAGGGAGCCTGGTCTGGGAGGTGCCCAGTCTGGTTGGACCCGACGGTGTGGATTCTGCAAGGAGGCAGAGGGGCGCTGCCTGCGGTCCTGAGGGGCTGCAGCTGGAGGGGCAGGGAGGGAGGCTTGGGGAGGCAGAGTCAGGGGTGGGGGGTGGTCCCCCAGAAGTCCCACTTCCGAGCCGGGTTTCCAGGAATCGCCGGGAAGGCGCGCAGGAGGGGGCAGTGTTCCAAGTGTGTGGTCTTGGTGGGTACGCCTGGTGTCTGTTGGTGGCAGAGCTTCTGGGGAAACAGCTTGTGTTTATGTCAGAAAGAGGAGACCACGTTTCGGGGCAATCACTGCAGCTTGCGAGGTCAAATCAACACGCCCATCCCCATCTGCCCAAGCAGGGTGCTCAGCCTCCCGCAGTGCCCGCAGCCTGGAGCCTCGGCGGGCGGTGGCCAGGCTGCAGGGGAGGGCCCCGCCAGGCTGTGGTCAGCATTGTTTCCTAAGAGCAGGAGGCAGGCTGGCTGTCCCTCCCTCTCTCAGGAGGCTGCCCGCTTCCCGCACCAGGCCAGGCCCTTCCCTGGTAAACACAAGTGAAGTGTTTTTCTGAATTCTTGGGTTGGGCTAGAAATTATTGTACCTAAGGCAGCTTCCCTGGTGGCTCAGTGGTAAAGAATCTCCCTGCCACACAAGAGACTTGTAGGAGACACAGTTTCGATCCTGGGTGGGGAAGATCCCCCAGAGAAGGAAATGGCTACCCACTCCAGTATTCTCGCCTAGGAAACCCCAAGGACAGAGGAGCCTGGCGGGCTATGGCCCATGGGGTTGCAAAGAGTTGGACACAACTGCTCAACTAAACGTCAGCAAGGGGGTCTCATGGTAACCCCCACATTTACAGCTGGTTGTCAGAAGTTCAGGGTTCCCTAGACGTGCAGCTGGAATCCGGAGGGAGCAAGGCTGGGAGAAGGGAGCCTTTGCCCCGGGGGGGCCTATGCTGACCCCAGGAGTCTCTGTGAGGACTGAACCGAGCTGTGGGGCGCCCACCTGGAGACGGAGGACACAGGGGAACCTCACACCTGGAGCTCACGCTTGGCTGTCTCCCCACCCCTCCCATTCACCCCAGCTGCCTCCAGCCCTCGGCCTGTTTCCTGGGCACAGGAGTGATTTACATCCTTCTGTTGGCCCCGTGTCCAGACACGAGTGGGCAGGGGTCTCCACTCTTGGGGAGGTTACACCCTGGTGGACAGGGACTCTGCCACAACCCCGTGGGCATCAGTTGAACTGGACCTTGTGTGACCGATCCAAGGTCTGGATCCCAAGCCCAGCTCTTACAACTGCTGATGGATCGACACCCCCAGCGCCCCAACTCTAATGCAGCCTGAAGCCGTGAGCCTCACTCCCCTCACTTGCCGTCCTTTTTACCTGCAAAGAATCAGTGAAGCTTGGTTTGCGGCTCCTCCAGTCATTAGAGCCGCCTCCAGTTGTTGCATCACGTTATGCTTGGGCCCCGTCCCTACCGTGGATTAATGAGGCCCGTAACGCACGGTTCCCACACCGACTGGGACACAGAGGCCTGAAGGACAGAGGGCGCCTGTGAAGAGCAGTAAAAACCCACAGCATGCTCTGTCGAGCATCAGTAACGATTCATCCCAAGAGATGGGAGCACGTTCCCAGCCAAACGGCAAGGATCTTTGCTCTAGTCTCACATTGGTCTTGTCCCACGTTTCCAGAAACCAGATCTGCTAAGTGTTAAAGGCCACCTCTCCAGGTACCAGGAGCTTGAGTGTACAGACGAGTCTTGTGGGCACCGTCCAGACACAAGTCTGAAGGAGAAAGTTCTAGAGAAGGAGAAAGCATTTGGGGAGGATGGCTGGGTCTGTATTCTAGAGCCAGGCACTGTGGCCCCAGACCAAGAACAGCTTCAGAGCATGGCTTCGGGTGTTTGCAGGAACTTTAGAGAGAGGGGAACGTTCCTTACCAGGGCCCCTGAGGCACTGTCCACACCGAAGCACTTGTGTGATAAGAGCAGGCCCCTGCACGCCGGCTGCAGGCCTCTCGGGCACCCGTCCAGGCCCTCTGCCGCTCCCCCAGGCTTGCCTGTCCGCATTCACGACCCAGACATGCCGGTCCCCCACGGCTGTGTGCGCGTCCCTGCCCGAGGGCCGCCCTCTCTCCCTGGAACGCGCCGCTGTGAGCTGTCTGCCAAGGATCAGGCCACTCCTTTCTAGGACTGAGCTTCGGCGTCTCACCCAGAGCAGGTGTCTGCCACCCGCCTCCCGGTCTCCCTTCCGCCGGAAAGGACCAGCCCTCCTCCCCTTCTGGGGACAGAAAGCGGTTCCTCTCATCATTCACTCCAGTGCGTGTGGCCAAGCGCAGAGCCCCGCCCTGGAGACGCCGATGGTCCAAGGAAAGCCAATCAGTGTCGTTCCCTGCAGCTTTGCTCTGGAGTGAGAAGCCTCCTTCCCCATTCGGAAAATGCAGCCCACACATGACCAGCAATCTAGAAAGAGTAAGCCGGGCACACATCTCCACTCTAAAGGGTCAAGTTTATCCACCTGAAAACATTGGTTTTGAGCAGTAATATGTGATGACATGGAAAGGGCTCACCATATGAAAAAAAATAAAAGGGAATAAGGATGTGATCCCAGTATCTTCCCCAAAATAAGGAAGTAGGGTAACTGCAGATATAATTGCAAAAGACATAGAACAGACTCCCTCAACACAACAGGGAAAGAGAAGAGCAAAGTTGCAGGACTGGCAGGACCTGGCGTCAGGGCTTTTACTAAAAAGCTACAGTTGTCAAGACTGTGGGGTTGGTGAAAGAACACCCAAAGAGGTCAATGGAACAAAACAGAGGGCCCAGAAATAGACCCAAATAAATGTAGTCAACCGATATTTGACAAAGGAGCAAAGGCAACATGATGGACCAAATACACGCTTCTAAAAATGGTGCTGAAACAACTGGGCTTCTGAGTGCAAAAAAAAAAAGAATCTAGTACAGACTTCACACTGACCACAAAAGAATTAACTCAAAATGGATCATGGACCTAATGTAAAATGCAGCACTCCTAGAAGATAACATAGATAACCTAGATGACCTTGGGTGTGACAATAACTCTTTAGATATCACACCAAAAGCATGGTTCATGAAGGAAATAATTGGTAACTGAACGTCATTAAAACGGAAAATATCTGCTCTGCAAAAGACAACGCCAGGAGAAGGAGAAGACCAGTCACAGACCGCGAGGAAATATTGCAGAAGACACACCTGGTAAAGGTCTGTTATCCAAAATATATTATAAAGAACTCCTAAAGCTCAATAATCAGAAAACAACCAGATTTTAAAATAGACCAGAGATCTTTCCAGATACTTCTCCAAAGAAGATGGTAAATAAGCATGTGAAAAGATGTCTACCTCCCGTGTCATCAGGAAAATGCAATTTAGACAATGTTATCATTGCAAACCTATCCAGTTCAGTTCAGTTGTATCCAACTCTTTACAACCCCATGGACTGCAGCACACCAGGCCTCCTTGTCCATCACCAATTCCGGGAGTTTACTCAAACTCATGTACGTCAAGTCAGTGATGCCATCCAACCATCTCATCCTCTGCCATTCCCTTCTCCTCCTGCCTTCAATCTTTCCCAGTAGCAGGGTCTTTTCAAATAGTCAGCTTTTCTCATCAGGTGGACAAAGTATTGGAGTTTCAGCTTCAGCATCAGTCCTTCCAATGAATATTCAGGACTGATTTCCTTTAGGATGGACTGGTTGGATCTCCTTGCAGTCCAAGGGACTCTCAAGAGTCTTCTCCAACACCACAGTTCAAAAGCATCAATTCTTCTGTGCTTAGCCTTCTTTATAGTCCAACTCTCACATCCATACATGACTACTGGAAAAACCATAGTTTTGACTAGACGGACCATTGTTGGCAAAGTAATGTCTCTGCTTTTTAATATGAATGTCTCTGCACAGCTATTAGAATGGCCAAAATCCAGAACACTGACATCACCAAATGTTGGTGAGGATGTGGAGAAACAGGAACTCTCATTCACGGCTGGTGGAGATGCAGAAGGGTGCGGCCACCCAGGAAGACAGTTTTGCTGACTCTTACTACACAGCCTAGCATCCCAGTCTTTGGCATTTACCCAAAGAGGCTGAAAACTTACATCCACATAAGAGCCCACACACAAATGTTTATAGCCGCTTTATTCACAGTTGCTAGAACTTGGAAGCAACCAAGATGCCATTTAGTAGGTGAATGGAAAGATAAACTGTGGTCTATCCAGGCAATGAGATATTGCTCAGCACAAAAAAAGGAATGAGCTGTCAAGTCACAAGAAGACATGAAGGAAATCTAAGTGTGTTACAAGAAGTCAGCCGTATGGCAGAAACCAGCACAGAATTGTAAAGAAAGCAGCCTTCAATTAAAAACAAAAAGCTTTAATACTTCATTCTGTACAATTTCAACTTGATGACATTCTGAAAAAAATAAAACAATGGAGACAGTGAAACTTCAATGGTGACCAGGGGTTGGAAAAGAGAGAGAAACAGATGGTGCACAGAGGGTTTTCAGGGCAGTGAAAAAATGCTCTTATTGATATTGCAAGGATGGGTGCATGGGAACCTAATTTAAACCCTGGGCTTTGGGAGGTGATGAGTGTCAATGTAGGTTCACTGATTGTAATGAATGAACCGTCTCCTCTGGTGGGAGATGGTGGGGGGGGGGGGCAGAGGAGATTGTGCACTTGCGGGGCAGGGGGTACGTGGAAGATCCCTGTTCATGGCCCTCAATGTTGTTGTGAGCATAAAATCTTGTACAAAAATTGTCTTTAAGATATTTAAATGCTAAGACTTTTATCTCAGACTGAGCAGCTGTCAAGGGGAAGACGTCATGGTATGTTCTGGGAAGACAATGGTCAACAAGACAGACCCCCGCCCACCATCTCCCCACCTCACCCCCACGCTGTCTCCATGGCAACCAGGGGACTCTGCAAATCAGACGTTAAAAACCACTGCTCAACCAGGGGCAGGTGCCCCAGACCCTCATCTCAGGGTCAGGGCAGTGTGGTCACCACACCGAGTGCCCTTCCCCTGGTCTCAGCCCCTTGGGGATACTGGTACCCATTCTCCCTCCATCAGGAGGCGCCACGCATGGAGGCAGGGGTGGGCCCAGCCAGGGGAGATGAGGGCGACGTTTGCCCCCCAGATCCTGCTCCCCACAGCCCGCTGGGGGACAGCCTCTCTCGAGGCCACATGTACGGTGAGGCGGAAAAGTGGACAGAGATCAGCACTCTGCATCTCCACAGAACGGTGTTCCAAAGGCAAGTCGTATGAAAGCAATATGCCTCCTCTAAACTATTAAATATTCTCCCGGAAATGCAGCCTGGCAACGAGCAAGTCCATATGTTTGCATTAGTGGGGGCCAAGCCATATTCCATCTGTGTTACAGTCTGATTGATCAAAGGCTTGTGCCATAAAAGAGCCTTATTTATGGCCTTTTTTCCTACCCTGTCGCATGCAAACCCACATCCTCCCTGGACAACCGTAAACAAACGTAACGGAAACGGGTGCTGACACCACCTGCCCCCACCCCCACTTCCAGCCCGCTCTGTCCAGAAATTTGGAGGGGCCTTCGCTACTTCCCGAGGTCACCCATTCCAGACAGGCAGCTGCTGGCAGCTCTGAGGGAGCTATTTAAAAGCCCGCTAACAAGGCATCTTTGGCGGAGTGCAGAAACCAACAGCACGGTGCACTCACGGCAACTTATTCATTTTAGTGCCATTCAGAGAGGTCTGAAAAGACCTGAAAAATACTTAGAATCAGAAGCTCCTTGGAGTGTTCCCAACACCACTGGTATTTAATTAGTCTCCTTCCTGGCTTGGGGCTTCCCGGGTGGCTCAGTGGTAAAGGATCTGCCTGCCAATGCAGGAGACACAGGAGGCAAGGGTTCGATCCCTGGGTCGGGAAGATCCCCTGGAGGAGGAAAGGGCAACCCACTCCAGTGTTCTTGCCTGGAGAATCCTGTGGACAGAGGAGCCTGGCGGGCTACAGTCCATGGGGCCGCAAAGAGGCAGGCACGAGCGAGGGGCAGGGCACACATTCTGGGTCAGGAAGGCTCGAGAAAGACACCGTTACACCAGGAATGCGCTCCGGTGGCCCTTCCCCGCTCAGCACTCCCGCTTCCCCGCCTCCCACCTGCGTCTCAGCGGGGAATCACGCAAACAGTTCTGCACCAGGCGCCAGGTAGGGCTGGGCCCCGGGAGATGGCACCCGGTCCCAGGCTGGCGGATGGAACGCCACAAGGAAGTTCTTCCCTGTTGAGCGGGTCAGGCACCAGGGCAGCTAGACCAGACATGCAGGAGGGGTCAGGCGACCGATAGGGTCCGTCACCACCCAGGCTGTCTCCGGGGGCCACAGGGATCTACGGGGAGCAGATGGGGCTTGGGGGGCATTTCACTGGCCCGGTGATACAGGCAGAACTCTGACCTCTGGCCTGCCCATGGGGGTGGCTCATAAGGGATCCGCCATCACATCACTGGTCGTCATATCATGTCTTCTAGACACAGCACATATGGTCCAGAGAAGCAGACTCCAGACTGTCTGGGGCACTGGTGTACACTGGTCCCCCGTGTAGGCATGGTTACCATAGAAACATCCTCAAGGCCACAGTAGCCGACCCAATGCCAGAATCCAGGTCCGAGTCTGCAGGTCGCTCTGTGGGCGGCGGAGGGGCTCAGGGAGGGTATTCTCCACCCAGGGTGTTCTGTGAGCCGATCACCATCCCAGGGGCCGAGGACACAGCAGAGTGAGGCAGAGAAGCAGACCTGCCCTTGGGGAGTTTGATTCTCCCGAAGGAGACAATTAACCGAATTACGGGAAGTTCGTTCAGAAGCACATGAGAAGGCTGTCTCAGTTCAGGCGCTACAACAGAAGGTCCCAGACTGGGTGGCTTCTAAACGGTGAAGCTTGATTCCTCCCAGGTCTGGGGGCTGGAAGGACAAGCATGTCCCAGTTCTGACCTGGGCCCCCTCTTTCCAGTGGCGGACTGCCGACTTCACCCTGTGACTCACAGGCAGAGAGGGCTGAGAGCTCACTCGGGTCCCCTTGATAAGGGCACAAATCTCAAGTGCAGGGCCCCACCCTCGTGACCTCATCGTCTGCCCAAGGCCCCACCTCCCAAGACCATCGCACTGGAGGTTAGAACACAGGACATTCGGTCCATTGCGGAGGTTGTGTGTGGGGAGAAGAAGCAAGATGGAGTCAGGAAGGACAGGGGGGCTGCCTTTACGGGGTGTCAGGGGAGACCACGTGGAGCGGGTGATGCTCTGACTTGAAGGACTTAAGGAGCTGCCGGAACGAGCCACGTGGAGACCCGAGGGAGAGCAACCTGGTGGTGGGAAGACCAGGGCAAAGGCTCCGGGGAGACCGTGTCGGGAGATCCTGAGGGACCACGGCGGGTGAGTAAGGCGAGCAGGGGAAAGTCGGGACAGAGCCTTGCCTCCGGACTTCTGCAAGAGTCTGCCTTTCCCCGGGATCGAGATGAGATCCACAGGAGGGCTTGTGCAAGAAGAGGCATGCTATGACTTAGGAGTTTTAAAAGATCACTCTGGTGATCGAGCTGACCTCGGATGATGGGGACCAGGTGGCAGACCAGTTAGGAAGCTGTGTTGCTAGTCCAGGGGAGAGTCGGTGGTGGCTTGGACCAGCCGTGCAGCTGTGGGAAATGGTCAGGTGCTGGGCATTTCTGAGCATATTTGCAGGAGACGCGTCAGACAAAGAGAAGCTGCGATGCCTCTGAGGCTGAGCAGCTGGAAAGGGGAGAGGTTAAGTGTGTGGGCCCAGCCCTACACGCGGGAGAAGCTGAGTGGGCCCACGTAGGAGCAAGCTTGAGATGCCTCCAGACAAGGAGGTGGCAACGTCAGCCAGGCAGCCGGACAGACCATCAGGAGATCGCAGGAGAGATCTGGGCTGCACACAGCAAGCCAGGCGTCCCTGGGGCGTCAATGGCTGTGAAGCTGCGAGGCCTCCAGGGCGTGAGAGGGGAGTAGAGGAGAGCAGGGGTCGGGATGTGAAGTCCAGGCTGCTCCGGCATCAAGGGGTGGGTCAGAGGAGGCACCCGCAGCAGAGCTGAGAGGAAGCCAGCCAACAGGCAGGACCAGAGAGCGTCTCAGGAGAGGGAGGGCCTGCATCTGCCGGGCCCCGCCAGTGCAGCTCGTGTGGACCGTCTGCAGAGCAACCGCTGGGTTTAGCGGCACAGTGGTCCCTGGTGACCACGAGGTAAGCGGTTGCCCCCAGAAGCCCAACTGGACTAGATGGGTGTGGACTGAACAGGATGAGTGGGCCTGGGTGTGTGTTTTTTCACCGAGGTTTACTGTCAAGGAAGCAGGACAGAGCCTGGAGCTGGGGGGAGAGGGAAAGACCGTTTTAATATAGGAGAAACCCAGGCAAGATTGTGCGAATGCAGTGACCCAGTGGGGAAGAGGTGCGTTCTCAAGCTGGAGAGGAGGGAGAAGGCGGCAGTGGTCCAGGGCTGTGGGCAGTGATGGTGGAGCCCGTGGGGCACCAGGCTCAGTAAATGAAATAGTAAAGAGTGTCTGACCGCAGGTACCGTCAGCACTCCCCACCTGCCCTGGGCAGGGGCTCGTCTGGCGGTGGCTGCTGACGGCGTGGGAACAGGTGTGGCCGTGCTGACCTCGAGGGAGGGGCCCCGAGTGGGGCCCAAGTGATGAGGGGGAAGAGCTGAAGGCAGGCTCCTCTGCCAAGTCCGCCTGCCCCACTCCCTCCCTCCCTCCCTCAATGATGAGTGTGTGCCCACTACGCGCCACGGAGGGTCCTGGATCTGAGACCCGTCCGTGAATACACAGGGCTCCCCCCTCGCCCCGGGGAGCTCAGCGGTGTAGCCTCAGCAGTGAAAGAAGTGGTCCATCCGTGCATGACTGATTGACGGCTCGCAGACAGCATAGGGCTCTGATCCCAGGAGGTCGACGTGCGCTCAAGGCCACTCCGAGTCTCTGAAGGCTTCTCTGCCTCACCGAGCCCCTACCCAAGGCCCCATCTGGCCAGGCTCTGCTGGAGAGAGAGAACTTCAGTAATAGCTTTTAGCTCCAGGCCATTTCTGGCCGTAATTGGCTGGCGTGCACACACTTTGATAAAGATGGATATCTCTCGCCCCAGCCTGGCTCAATCCATCACCTGCGTGGCCCTGCTGGGAGAGATGACCTTCACTGTCTACCTAGCGTGCTTCCAGCAGCGCCTGCACCTGCCACACAGACTCTGGAGGCCATGTCTTCCCCAGGGCTGGACCCACCACCCCCGGGGGTCCGCGGAGCGTCAGCCGCTTCCATCACCCAGATCTTTATTCCTTGTCCTCGTGCCCAGGAGAGCAGGGTCACCTGTCACACCAGGCAGAACCAGAAAATCAGAGCTCAGGACGATGTGAGATAAGCCAGCCCAACCTGCTTGTTTCAGAGAAGGGGAAACCGGAGTTCAGAGGCGCAACTTCGGTCGCAGCTGAGAAAAGGCAGGCTTGACAGACAGACAACTTATTCTCCATCTAGAAGATTCTGCTGCTCTCCTCAACTGGAAAAGCACGTTTGCAGGCCTCCTGGCAAGATGCTGTCGGTGTGATGAGAGCCGACAGATTGTTTCAAGAGGTTTGTCCACTAGACCAAGGTATAACGGAACCATCTCTCTGAGTGAGAGAAATGGTGATTTCTATCTTTTTTTAAAAAAAAAAAGGACAGACCAGTCTCCTAGGTCCTGGCTTTTTACAAGATCATCTTCTTTCTTGAAAGTGTGATTTGTCTGGTCTGTAAGATCACCACCTGCAAGGGAAGCTATGTTACTGGGCTTCTCTGCTGGGAGGAGCCTCACAGCAGATACGGGGACAGCATCTCAGCCAACCTGAATGCACTGGCTGTGTCGAAGTTTCATCAGCTGCTCCTCCAAAATGTTCTGATTCGATCTGCTCAACTGACAGGAGGCAAGGGGCAGATCCTCCCTGCAGCCCCGGAGGGAATGCTGGCCCGCCGACACCTTGGTTTTGAACTTTCGTGTTTCCTTTGTTGTTCAGCCGCTAAGTCACCTCCAACTCTTTGCGACCCTGTGGCCTGCGGCGCGCCAGGCTGCCCTGTCCTCCACCATTGCTGGTCTCCTACCAGCAAAACATGCAGTGGGGTCAACGTGATTCCCTTTCAAAAGTCTGCCTTTTTTGCTTAGTTTCTAAACAGGAAAGAGTTCTGAAGTCTGCTCGCCTATGACAGATGTTTGTTTCCTCGGCATAGTGTACAGAAAATGACCAGATGTGGGCTTCTCACCTCTTACTAGAAGCCAGGGAATGGAGCCCCAGTGACGTCATTCGTTAGAGTCGCCCCGGAGCTCTGTACACCCTGCCGGATGTGGTCCAGAAGACGCTCCCCGCTGGATGGGGAGGAAAGCTGAGGGCCCCAGAATTTCTCCAGCCGTTAGGTGGATGCTAGGGTCACCAGAGTGGAGGGTGGAGCTGGTCAAGAGCGGTCCCCACCCCGTGAGAGTTCCATGCAGTGGCCAGAGGCGGTCACCCATCCCTGCCTCTTTCCCAGTTCAAACCTTCCTTCCAAACGGAGGTTCTCAGGAAAACCTCCCATGGTCCACACCTCTAGGCCGTCGACTCTAGACGCCACCATCTGTTAATCCCACACTTTCCATCCTCTTTCAACAGAGTCTCCACTGCAAGGACAGTGACTGCACTCCCTCAGAAAGCTGTTGTCTTTTAAAGCTTCCCTGGGTTTGCCAGTGACCTTCCAACGTAGGGAAACTCCCATTATTCATGTTTCCCCAAGTGGCAAATTGCAACCTTGCTGGGGTTTGGGGGTTTGGAGAAAGATGAAGAAGGGAATAGTAAAAATATTTCTTTTTCACTACACAATGCTGAAAGTACAGAATATGTTTAAGTGTATTTGCAGTTCTTAAACAGCCCTTAGCACAGAGCTTTGTCCCGGCGTATCTGACCGTGAAGAGGGCACAGGTGACATCTCCCCCCAAACCAGGGTCTCCTGGTGCACAGGGCACACTGGCCAGGTGCTCGCCTCCCCTCCAAACTGAGGCACCGAAGCCCCAGCGTGGCGGTGCTAGAGGATGGGGGCCTTCGGGAGGTGATTAGGGTTGGATGAGGTCGCGAGAGGGTGGGGTCCCCTGATGGAATTAGTGTCCTTACAAGAGGAGGAAGAGATGCTAAAGAGGTCTTCCTCTCTCTCCCCTAGGTGAGGATATGGTGAGAGGGTGGCCATCTGCACCCAGGAAGCCAGCTCTCCTCAGGAGACGAATCTAGCAGCACCTCAGCCTTGGACTTGCAGCTTCCTGAAGTGTGAGAAGCACATGTCTGCTCTGTAAGCCCCTCTCAGGCCGGGGTGTGTTCTTGCAGCAGCAGGAGCTGATAAACACAACTGTGAGATGCTTTTCTCCAACTCCAAGGAACAACAAGAACAACAGAAAACAATGACTGAGCCAAATTTATTTTTCTCACCTAATGAGATGGGTTTGGGTAGACTCCAGGAGCTGGTGATGGACAGGGAGGCCTGGCATGCTGTGGTTCATGGGGTGGCAAAGAGTTGGACACGACTGAGCGACTGAACTGAACCAAATGAGATGTTCACAGATGCATGGTGGCTGGCATTGGTTCGGCGTTTCCAAAGTGTCAGGCTTTTCCCTCCAGGTCTCAAAGTGGTGACTGCCGCTCCAGCCATCACACCTATAATCCAGTAGGAACAAAAGAGAAAAGTGATGGGACTAAGACATTTCCTAGAATCTCTCATGGCATCTGTTTACCTTTCATTGACCAAATGTGTCACAAGATCACCCTTAACGGCAAAGGGAAACAGGAAGTATAGTTATTCTAGATGACACATTGCTCCCCCAACACCAAAGTTATTTTAGTAAGAAAGAACAGGAAAATGGCAAATAACAACTTCCCGCACAACTAGTGGAACATATTCAATTAGATTCTAAATATAATTCATTGGTAAAGAAAAAAAATATATATATATACACATATTCTCCTTGCTAGGGTTGATTATATAGTCTTAAGTATCTGTTTCTAAATGATAAATTCTAGGGCTTTCTGGAACTTTTTAATGAGAAGTTCCTTGAGAAAACTAATTCTGCATTTCCCTCCTAGGCCTTTGTATTGAATTGCATGATCGAGTATCTCCGTGTAGGACTTTTCCTCAAAGTATAAATGGTTTATTGACAGAGAGAAACACCCTTAACTTGTCCGAGTTGTAAAATATATGCTTCATTCCAAGGTTGCCAAATGCTGAAGTGCAGTCACGTTTTCCCCAGACAGGAGCACAGAGTTAAGGAGAGAGTCCGATGGGGGATGTGATAAACTCTGTAACCACAGACCCCGTGGGAACAGGTGGTCCCGGTGATGATCTGGACCTTTTACCGGAAACCTCTCTGCCAACAGACGCACTCTGTGAATCCCCTCTTTACGGAAGCAGTTTCTGCAGCCACTCAGCGCTCACCTGGACAGGCAGGTGGCTTGGGGTGTGCTTAATGAGGACAGGGACATCCGGGGATGAGGGGCAGGACGAGTGTCCCCACGGAGCCGGCAGCTGAACCTGCAGAAGGCTGGTGACTCCAGGGCCACTGGGAAGGCTTGGTCCTGTTGGTCTGAGGGGTCTTGGTGAGGAGGCTGGAGGAGGCCAGGAGAGGCGGGGTGGGGGGCAGCGTACGGCCCCACTGGGGCCCAGAGCGTTTCTGGGACCGTGGTCTGTAAGGCTGGGCAGCCGGCAGGCTGGATGGGCCAGAGGTCCCACGGGAAGGGGCTGTGGACACGCCTCTGGGCTCGGTGAGCTCAGCCCAATGGGAGAGCGGAGACGGGGGTCGGGGTGGGGCGGGAGTTGAGGACGACACGGAATGGCCCCATTGGAGACCTGGAGGTCCGTGACTAGATCAAGAGTGACAGAGAGTCAGGGAGAGCTCCTTGAAGGTAGAATCTGCAAAAATGAAGCCCCTCCAGATGTGGTTCACAAGTTAATAGATGCATCAGAGATGCTTTTCAAAGGCTCCAGCCTTGGCAGTTTCTTAAGGGATAATCCCATCAATTAAAATAGGAACACAGCTGAATGGTGGGATCGGGGAGGGGAGACATCCAGTGGGCAATTTACTGCAAGAGTCCTCCAAGTAGGAAGATTGGGGAAAGGGTGTGATTTGAGGGTCCCCAGGGAACAGGGGGCAGCTGAGGCTCCTCAGCAAGGGCGTGGGATGCTTACCAGGGAGAGAGGGGCGAGTGAAATGCCCAGGACTCAGCCAGACCCAGGAAGAGTCCACGGGCTGTTGAGGGACTCACAGGTGCCTACCAGAGGAGGGGTCAGGGGGGGCACCTGGCCAGCGGGGCCACCGACCAGGCATTGGGGCCCTGCTCCCCCCTCCCTAAACCGCCTGGGCCTCCCCTCCGTCGTTTCTGTTGAGCAGAGATTCTGGAGCTGTCATTTTCATAAACAACTTCCAGTTAACATCAAAAACACAAAAATGCACAAAGTCTACTTTCAATTTTTGGAAAAACGACACTCTTCAGAGTGCAAGCTTTGCTGGAAAAAAAACATGACTTACAATTGACAAATATCATTCGAGATGCTGAAAGCTTGGGCTCAATTAAAGGCCGGGGGAAAGTCCTGAGTGTCCACCCTTCCGGACGGTGCTCGAGAGGGCCCAGGAGGAGCAGAGGCCTGCAGCCTGCCCCTGGCCCCCCGAGCCCACAGCCCCACCCACCCACCCTGGTCTCTGCACTCCTGCTGCCTGACCACAACCAGCCTTCTCTCTCAAGCTGATGAATGTCAATAGCGGGACTCATGGGGCCTCGGGGCCTAGAAGTTCCTGTCCTTAAGTGGTGGCAGGTCTATGGGCAGCTGGGTGGGCTCTGTGCTGGGCCCTGGACCCCCTCCCCACCTGCTGCAGTTCAGATGTTAAACGGAAAACGAGTGTGAGCCCAGTGATTAAGGGAAGGATGCCCAGGGCTGAGGAGGTACAGAGCAAGAACTTGACCCTGTTCAGGACGCAGGGTGGCCTCTCTGGGGGATTCGTGGAGAAGCCAGTCTTGAAAATGAAGCAGATGTGTCCCATCTCCAAGCTGGTCCTCAATACCAAAGCCCTGATGGAATTGGAAGAGGGGTCCCAGCAAATCAAACAGAAACCGAAGCAGAGACTGACCCCATGCCTCCTCCAAGACCCATTCTGGGTGTCGTGTCTCCAGGAAGCCCCCGTGGGGACCCCAGGCTGGGTGGACCCCACCTCCTCAGGACGCTCACAGCACCCCCACCCGCAGTCTGGGTTAGCACCCACTTCCATCTTGACAAGGTTTAGCAGACCACAGCTCTGTGTTAGAAGTCAGAGACAATGGGTTTCAATGGCTTCAACCCTTTATGAAGGGATGACTGGCGTACAAAACAGTTCATACTTTATGTGCATGACCCATGGAATCTGGAGATAAGTGTGCACCCTGAAGCCATCACCACTATCTATGCTGTAAGCATAGTCATCACCTCCCAGATTTTCCTCCTGCCCTATTTATTATGTTCACGTGTGTGTGTGCAAGAGAGAGGAATACTTAACATAAGATCTGTATTCTTAGCAAAATTTTAAGTTAACGAAACAGCATATTAACTACAAATACCAGGTTCTGTAGTCCATCCCCAATTCCTGGAACTCACTCATCTTGCACAACCGAAATTTCTCCTTTACCGGCACCTTCCGATTCCCCTCCCCCCAACCCCTACCCTCGCTCAGCCCACCCCCCCAACATTCCGCAGTCTGCCTCTGTGAGTCTGACCGCTTTAGATTGCACACCTAAGTGAGATCACGCAGTATCTATTTCACTCAGCATCGGGTCCTCCTCCAGGTTCATCCATGTTATAAAAACTGGCAGGACTTCCTTCTTCCTCAAGAGTAAATAACGTTCTTCTGCATGTGTCTATCATCTCTTCTTGGTCCACGCATCCCTCTTTGGGCATTTAGGTCACTTTCCTCTCCTGGCAGTGAACATGGCGGTACAGATATCTCTTTGAGATCCAGGCTTCAATTATTGATGGTTAATGACCATCTTGTCACGGGCTTCCCTGGTGGCTCAGAGGTTAAAGCGTCTGCCCGCAATGAGGGAGACCTGAGTTCGATCCCTGGGTCGGGAAGATCCCTTGGAGAAGAAAATGACAACCCACTCCAGTATCCTTGCCTGGAGAACCCCATGGACGGAGGAGCCTGGTGGGCTACAGTCCACAGGGTCGCAATGAGTCAGACACAACTAACTGACTTCACTTCACACTGATGAACATCTTATGACTTTAAAGAAACGCAAAGCCTTTGGGAACGAGGCCGACAGATACGCCGTGCTCCCTACCAGGAGACAGAGCACAAGGAAGGGGCCAGGCCTCACACTCGGGTTTCCCTTCACAGCCATGGCCTCTGGAGGCAGGCCCCGCCTCTGCGCCTCCGAGCCTTGGTGCCTGGAGGGTACCCACTGCCCTGCAGGGGCTCATCACACATTTGGTCACCGGTCAGTGGGCGCCTGGGGCTTCCTAGGCAACTCAAGTGGTAAAGAGTCCGCCTGCCAATGCAGGAGACACGGGAGGCTCAGGTTCGATCCCTGGGTTGGGAAGATCCCCTGGAGGAGGAACCAGCAGCCCAGTCCAGTATCCTTGCCTGGGAAATCCCATGGACAGAGGAGGCTGGCGGGCTACAGTCCATGGGGTCACAGAGAGTCAGGGACAGCTGAATGACTGAGCACGCACACATGATGGATGACTGAGCGGGGCCCCGGCTCCTCTGCCTGGCGCGAGGGGTGGGCATGTCTGTGGGGGCACAGAGCACCGAATGGAGGTGGTCTGGGAGTCCCTCGGCTCTGCTGGGGGTGGTCGTGAAAGCCCCTGCTCTGGGGGGAGCAGGAGAAAGTGGACCAGCTCGTGGGATGGGGAGGCAGGCTCAGCCTTGTGGTCAAACGTCCTTCTCTGCGCCAGCCTTGAAGACAAACGATCCTCCCAGCCTCCAATGCCGTTTGCAGGAAGCATGTCGGCAGCAGGAAGTTAAGATAGACCGTGTTACAGGCAGGGAGTTTCTGAGCCATCTTATGCCCCATGGCGAGCACTAGTGTGAGTCTGGGAGTGTTTCATGCTTACATCAGCCCGTCAATCACAGCATAACCATGGCAACAAGGCAGTCAGCAAACCCGGTGGGACCAATAGCCGTTAGTCTCAGGGAGGAAAGGGGTCTCCTGCCTGTCTGCTCTCACGGCTGCAGGTCACCTGCAGGCCAGCCGCCTGCCAAGTCTCCAGCACAGAGGACCTTGGCCTCAAGGTTCGGAGAAACTATTCACGTGAGCTAATTAGCGGTGACAGCGCCTTCCACCTGATACTCACAGAGCACAGGGCTGTTTCCAGAGGGCACCCGGGGCAGTGTGAACACGGGGATTGTCCCCAGTGTCCTCCGGGGGTGGGATCTGGTATCCTGGGGCAGAGCTTCGGGTCCCAGCACGTGGCAGTCATCCTGCCCACATCATACTCGGGGGTGAGGTCACATCCCTGGGCTCAGCCCCTCTATGATGGCCCCGAGGGCGGCGCCTGGTAGGACCGGCCCGGCTCCCGCAGGTCATCAGGCTGTGAGTCATCAGGGCTGCGAGAGGTCCTGAGGCCTCCAGCGGACGTGATGGGAGATGGCAGGCCTGGGAACCCCATCTATCACCTGCCAACAGGCACCCCTAACTCAGGGGTCAAGAGAGTCACTCCATCCCCCCAGGCTCCACCCACCCAGGCGTGGGCTCCGGCATAGAAACAACACCCCTGGGTCCCAGGATGATAAGCAAATGGTGTTTGCATCTTCCCCTAATTTTTCAAATCATGTCTACTTTTTCATTATAAGGATAATGCATTTTCAGGATAAAAAACAGAAATGCACAAAAAGTCCAAATGAGAGCTCACGTCTCTCCCAGCACCTGCTCCGGCCCCACGGGGGACCAGGGAGCCCTGGGGAACCCGCTTGGGCGTCTCCGCCCCAGTGCTCCTGACATGGAGCCCGTCCTGGCGCTCTGGACAGCTGACCACGACGGCGGTCTCTACCCACTGCTCCAGGAGCAGCTCCCCAGGCGTGACCCTCAGGGTGTCTCCAGATGCTGTGGAACGTTCCCTGGGGGCACGGGCACCCCCAGTTGAGAGTGACTGACTGGCCTAAGCAGAGAGCAGATCAGGAAAGTCTCCAACTTTGAGCATGGGGACCAGGAGGCGTCTTGAGGGATAGGTGCCAGAATATTTTGGAGGCTGAGATTAGACACTTTCAGGAACATCTGCCAGGATAGAGGTCACAGGTCATAGAGCCCAGTGTTCAGAGGCCCCCTGGGGTGAAGAAGCTGCCTCTGTGTGGCTGTGCCTGCCCCCACCCAGACACCCCGGGATCCAGGGCTCCTGTAGGACCCAGCGAACAGAGGGGAGGCCTCTGCCAGAACAAGAGAGGTGACCTGGGGCTGACGTGGCCCCGACCCCCTGGGATGCGCTGTCGTGAGATGGCCAAGGGCCCCGGGGGGGCAGGTGACCATGGCGGGCCTGGCCAAGCAGGAGCATAGGGACCCCAGTGAGGGCCCCCCAGGGCAAGCTGCCACAGCCCCGCACCTGCTCCAGAGGCTGGAGCCCAGGACCCCTGCCCTGGTGCTGGCCTCCAGCCTGGATGAGGATGTCAGCAGAGGAGAGAGAGTGAGGCTGACCCACAGATGCAAGCAAAGAGGAGAGCGGCGCCCCTGGCCCAGCCCCCGGGCCCCAAGAGCTGCTCCTTGATCCTGGACTTGGACCCTTCCACACCACCCGCTCCTGAGCAGACAGCCACTTTCTGCCCCCAACAAACAACCAGGCCTGGCCTGAGAGGGTCTTCTCCGAGGGGAGGGGCCGCCATCAGGGGTGCAGGCCGGGTTCCACTCCCCCCGCCCCCCACCGCTGCAAGTGGATGCAGAGTTGAAGGAAAGCGACCGGGACAGGTTTCAGGGGCAGATGGCCCGAACGCTTTGGTCCTGCCATTCCGCAGGCTGATGCCATGTGAAGACACGCCAACTACCAGGGCTTAATCAGCAAATTAGTGAGAAGTCAGCGTCTGGTGACACTGGGAGGAAGCAAGGGCAGCCTCTGGAGCCGGCGGAGCTGGCCCTGGTCCTCCAGGCTTCCCTCTAAGCTGTGTGACCTTGGGAGAGCCCCTCACTTGGAGGACAGGTCAGAGGGGAACAGCACCTGCGATCCCGGCAAGGATGACACGAGAAGACACGAGCCGCGCGGGCAAGGTACCCAAGCGCAGCAAGAACGACAGACATCAGCGTCTTCACAGCATTGTTCGTATCGACCTGCAGTGGTCAAAGGAGCCCCAAGCAGAGGGCGGTGCCAGGAACCCACGTCACCCCCCCCACCCCCCGGTTCTGTTGGCATCATGGCCAGACTGGCTGTTGGGGGGGTCAGAGCATTTGATGTCAGCGTTTAATTTCTGGAAATCATAGCACCGACTTGAAGTAAATGAATATTCTAGGGTTTGACAGTGTTTGCAAAGAACAGGACAGCAGAGGTCCCCTGGGAGGATGTTGATGGTTTTCTTGCGGAAGAGCCTCCTCCCACCGGAGCCTGGGGTGGTCAGACGATCCAGACAGACGGCCCAGAGACAGACACCATCCCTGGGGAGCCAGAGCCTGGGGTGGAGGGGGGACACGCTGTGTTCACCATCTCCAACCCCCCTTCAACGGCAGCCACAGTTCATGTGGGGCCAGGTGGCATCACTGAACCGTCACCGCTGCCCTGCGCGGCGCTGGACTCGTGTCTCAGGTTGCTGTAACAAGCCACACAGACGTGCTGCTCAAACAACAGAAACGCATGTTCTCGTAACTCTGGAGGCTGGAGACCAAGGGGTCAGCAGAGTTGGCCCCCTCGAGGCCTTTCTCTTGGCCTTGCAGACAGCCGTCCTCTTGTCCTCATGTGGCCGTGTGTCTGGGTCCCAATCTCCTCTGCTTATGAGGCCACCGGTCACATTGGACTGGGGACACCCTAAAGACCTCATTTTAACATTGGCCTTTCTCCAGACATAGTCACATCTGAGGTCCTTGGGGTTAGGGCTCCAACAGGGGAATTTGGGGACTGACACAGTTTGCGCCATAACCAGTGGCTTACGATCCCGAATTCACTGGTGAGGACACAGCGCCTTCAAGCGCTAAGGTCCAAGACCCCCCCTCTAGTTAACCTTCGTCTGTCTGCGTCTCCTTGGCTGAAAAACCCATTCACCCAGTGAACACTTGTGGAGACCCTGTGATGGGGGGGACGTGGGCATCCCAAGCTCTGGAGCTCATGTTCTCGAGGACGCAGTGTTTCCCTTGGCTGGACAGCGGAGTCTACCTGCATGAGGCCGTTGTATGGACTGACCCGGGTGCAGGCCACACTGATCTGCCCTCATAAGGCAGATCTAGTGCAGAAATGGACTCAGCACAGCAGCGCCAGTTTCTCGAATCTGTGGTGTCCACAGGGCGGGGCGGCCTTCACCATCTCTCAGTGATGCCCTCAGAGCCTGAAGCCTGAGCAGGGCTCACCCCTGGACTTCCAGCCACTCTGGGGGAGCCGTCACCCGAGGTTCTGCCCCTACCCAGGCTGCCCTGCCCCCTGCAAACCTTCCCAGGGTGTGAACGCTACAATCAGGAAGGGGCGAGGGTTGGAGAGATGGCTGGGGGGTGACTGGAGTGGGTCTAAGCAGATGGCTAGGGGTCACTGGAGAGAAGAGAAGGCCTCTGGGCCCAGGTACCCATGTCCAGAGCTGGGGGCTGTGCAGCCCCGCAAGACTGGATGAGAAAGGAGAGTGCGGTGGGTGGGGGGGAGTGGCTTCAGGAAGCCCCGCCCAGTGAGCACAGAGCCAGCTCCTCCCAGCATCTTTCTCTGGAGCTCAGCCCTCCCGGCTTTGTGGTGATACACTTGTCCCCTTCCGTCTCTGTCTTTTAAAATGGGCATTCAACGCCTTATCAACAGATCTTTTAACTTCCAAGGAGATAAACAGTCCAGAGGTCACAACTAAAGCCCTGGATCTGCCTGCATCTCGATGACCTCTACCGTCTCACCTTGTCCCCACCCCACTCCTCCAAAGGACGAGCCCCTAAACCCGCCTCCTGCGGTGACATCATGACCTCAGAGGTGGCCACAGCATTTTGGTGACGATAAAGCCCTTGGCAAACATGAACTGTTATTGCTATATTCCTTCCCTTGGTGCAGAGAAGACGCTTGTAGGAACTATATGAAACGTTGAAGCAAATTAAGTTTTCGTCTGCCCCTTGATACGGGACCAAGTATAATTGAATTTCTGAACTTCCACCAGCTGTTTTTAGTGGTAGGAATATCTAGGGTCCTTTTGAGTCCCTTTTTTATTTCGGAAACATTTGAACCATAGTTCTTTCAGTTTACAGAGGAATCCTCAGGATAAAACCTCACAGGCATTATGCTGACTGGCTTTAATGATGAGTCCTGAGGGTTACCCTGGGACATTCAGCCGTGGAGTGCAGGGTTTTCTGGAGAGTCACCTGCAGGGCAAGAACGTGGGGCTGACCTGAGAACACCTGCACGGGGGACAGAAGACCTCGGGCTCCTGTGACTGCCCACGTCAGAGCCCCAGGGGGCTGTCTGCTCACCTGCTGAGATCCAAGAGGGCAGGAGACCTGGTTTCACAGACCCTGGAGCATTCCAGATCCTGGCGTGGATGGTCAAGAATGGAGCGGGGGGGGGGGGGGGGGGGGGGTGGACTTCAAGCCAGGAGTGTTCTCAGGAAAGCTTGGAGCTGCGGGGCTGCCCTCCCCACCCTCAACTGCCTCCCTGTGGGAACGGTGATCAGGCCCCTGCCTTGGGGACCCTCAAAGCCACATTTACAATCTGCTCAAGGGAGAGTCCTGGTGGCTCAGAGGGTGAAGACTCCGCCTGCACAGCAGGAGACCCAGGTTCAATCCCTGGGTCGGGAACACTCCATGGAAAAGGGAATGGCTTCCCACTCCAGTATACCTGCCTGGGAATTCCTATGGACAGAGGAGCCTGGTGGACCACCGTCCATGGGGTCACGAAGAGTCAGGCAGGGCTGAGAGACTAATACGTCACTTTTTTCGAGAGAAACAAAATAACCCAGAGCATGGGGCCGGAAGAAGGCGGGGCCAGAGGAAGGCGGGGCCGGAAGAAGGCGGGGCCGGAAGAAGGCGGGGCCGGAAGAAGGCGGGGCCGGAAGTAGGTGGAGCTTCAAGAAGGCGGGGCCGGAAGAAGGCAGGGCTTGAAGTAGGTGGGGCCAGAAGAAGGCGAGGCCGGAAGAAGGTGGGGCTTGAAGAAGGTGGGGCCAGAAGAAGGCGGGGCCGGAAGAAGGTGGGGCCGGAAGTAGGCGGGTCCGGGTGGTGGCCTGCCCCAGCGGGGTCTGTGGGGAGCGTTCCACCTGCAGAGCTAAGAGGCAGTCACCCCCGAGGCAGGCTCCCCTCACCGCAGGCTCCCTCCTTCCTCCTTTTACAGTCTGATTAGAACTTAAGCAGAGGGACTCGGAGAAAAACTTGCAGGGAGAAGCAGGCCCAGCGAGCCCCGCCATGGTGTAATTTAAAGCAGTTTTGCCGACGGAGCAAAACAGTCAGAGGAGACCAGCTGAGGCGGGTGGTTGAGAAGTTTTTTTTTTTTAATCACTTGGGCAAATGGTTTGTGCCCCCTCAGTGTGACTTATGTGAGGTTCGATGTTCCCCCACGGCCATTCTTCATTCGTGAAGGGGAGGAGAGGGTTGGCGGGAGCTTAGAGATCTCACCGAGCGTTTTCACTATCGATTTTTCGGGACTGGTTGACGAATGGGGCCATTTGGCACCAGGATCCTAGGGAATCGGAGGGGATCTCAGGTCTGCTGTTGATACGGGAGCTGAAATGTGTGTTCCTGGCAGGGAGGTGGGGAAGACGAGTCCAAATACATCTTGTCTTCTGTACAGATAAACCTCAGTCCCAGGAGGGCGCCTCGCTTTACAACCAACACATAACTCACGGTAACATTTTAGAGAGGTTTTACGGTGGCGTATTAGAAAACATGTTTGGGGAACCTCCCTGGAGGCCCACTGGTTAAGACTTCGCTTTCCGGTGCAGGGAGGTGGGTTTGATCCCTGGGCAGGGAGCTCAGATCCCACATGCTTCGTGGCCAAAAAACCAAAACATAAAACAGAAGCAATACTGTAACAAATTTGATAAAGAGTTTAATAAAAATGCTCATTTTAAATATATAGTCCGTCTAGTAAAAGCTATGATTTCTCCATAGTCATGTATGAATGTGAGAGTTGGACCATAAAGAAGGCTGAATGTTGGAGAATAGATTCTTTTGGACTGTGGTGCTGGAGAAGACTCTTGAGAGCTCCCTGGACTGCAAGGAGATCAAACCAGTCCATCCTAAAGGAAACCAGTCCTGAATACTTATTAGGAGCTGATGCTGAAGCTGAAGCTCCAATACTTGGGCCACCTGATGCAAAGAGCTGACTCATTAGAAAACCCCCTGATGCTGGGAAAGACTGAAGGCAGGAGGAGAAGGGGACGACAGAGGATGAGATAGTTGGATGGCATCACTGACTCAGTGGATATGAGTTTGAGTAATCTCTGGGAGATGGTGAAGGACAGGGAAGCCTGGCGTGCTTGTGACCCATGGAGTCGCAGAGTCAGAGACAACTGAGCAACTGAGCAACAACAATACATACATGTGTGTGTGTGTGTGTGTGTGTGTCTGTGTCTGTGTCTGTATGTGTATGTGTGTGTGTCTGTTTGTGTCTGTGTGTGTGTCTGTGTGTCTGTGTGTGTCTGTGTGTGTGTGTGTGTCTGTGTGTGTCTGTGTGTGTGTCTGTATGTGTGTGTGTGTGTATATGTGTGTCTGTGTGTGTGTGTGTCTGTGTGTGTGTGTGTGTGTGTCTGTGTGTGTGTGTGTGTCTGTGTGTCTGTGTGTGTGTGAGTGTGTGTTTGTGTATGTGCATATTCAATCTTTGTCCTGGGTTCCAGACAGAGCTTCTTAAACCCTTGGGGTGTCTTGAGGGATAGGGGCATCTTTTGTTTTCATAAGAAGCCCCTCTGTATCACCCCTGAGTTGCTGCTAGCAGGGTGACTCAGATGGGGCCCCCTCAATAGTATGAAGATGGCGCTGGTCAACAGGTAGATCCCGTGATTAAGGGTTGGAACTTTGAGCCCCACCCACCAACCTCCAGGATGGGGAGGAGGCTCAAGACAGACTACAGAAATTCTTGGACAACGAGACGTGATGAGCTTTGGGGTCAGCGGACGCCCAGCGCTGCTGGGAGGGTGGTCTGCCCATCCCAGGGGGCCTGTACCCTCCCTGCCCTCTCCCCCCCCCACCCGTCCTGGACCTCTCTTCCACTCAGTTGTTCGCAAATAGGACTCTTTATCATTAACTAGTAAAAGTGAAGTGTTTTCCTAAGTTCTCTTCATCATTCTAGCAAATCACTGAACCTGAGAAAGGGGTCAGGGGAGCCCCCAGGTTGCAGTCGGCAGCCTGCAAACTCCTCTGTGGCTGGCCTCTGAAGTGGGGGTTGGTTTGTGGGCCTGAGCCCTTAACCTGTGGGGTCTGCACACTTAGAGTCAGAATTGAACGGAATCAAAGGACAGCCAGCTGGTGCTGGGAAACTGAGAACTGGTTCGTTGTCAGAGAAATCACACGCCAAGAATCATGCAAATAAAGACCAATGAGAACGATCCAAATGATAATGATAAACAAAACCCACAGTAATGCAGTCAAACGCACATGATGCTGACGCCATCCTGGCTGCTCACCCAGAAGGGTGAGGCACCCCGCTTCCTGGGCGGTCAGAACCCACTGACTGCGTCCACTGGGGGTGTCCTACGTCAAGGTCAGTGTTAACACACCGGGAGGCCAGAGGGCCTGAGCGCCCTGAGCTCTGAAGGTCGGGTAGAGCCGGGGAGGAAGGCGGGGTGGGCAATGCCCGGCTGCAGTCCGCAGAGGATTTGCAGCACAGCGGCCTGGCAGGGGCCCAGCCCTCAACCAGCATGGGCGGTGCGGCTGCCCCCCAGGGACCCTGGCTGGCTGGTGGAGGGGCCAGGCCCTGTTCCTCGAAGTGGTCTGTGCAGCAGAGGAAGGAACTGAGCGTCTACAGTCCCACGTGTCTGTGAAGTGGGAGCCGGGACCCCAAGGAAGCACCTCGCCTTCGCCCCAGGATTCTAGTCCCAGCCATGCTCCCAGGGGCCTGTCATCCTCGCCAGCCCTGAGCCAGCCCGCCTGCCACCCCAGCAGCTCTCCCAGCTCCAAGCTCCAAGCCTTCCTCAGCCCCCAAAGAGGAGAGGAGAGAGGTGCTGAACCTGCCTTTTTATTTGCACAATCCCACCCTTTCCTCTGCGAGGAGCTGCCGAACGTTCTGGGCTCAGGAAATCCTGCACGTGATCAAGTGAAAGTGAAGTCGCTCAGTCGTGTCCAGCTCTTTGCGAGCCCATGGACTGTAGCCCACCAGGCTCATCCATCCATGGGATTTTCCAGACGACAATACTGGAGTGGATAGCCATTTCCTTCTCCGGAGGATCTTCCCCACCCAGGGATCGAACCCGGGTCTCCCGCATTGTAGGCAGACGCTTTACCGTCTGAGCCACCAGGGAAGCCCAAGCCCTATTCAAACGGAACTTTCCAGCCGCCCTTGGAACCACAGATGGACGCTCTGTCAGTCATTCTACAGGCACCTGCCAGCTGGGAGGTGGGGGCCGGGGCAGGGCAGGATGGACCCACCCGTAGCCACTGCCCTCAGAGAACCCACAGTGGACGCTGTGAGACAGGCCGGTGCCTGGAAGTAGAGGGTCCCGGACAGTCTGGAGGGCCCACGGGGGCAGGTGGGCCTCCCCTGCTGCCCCACCCCCAAGCCCTGAGGAGTCTTCCAATTATGGGAAGCGGGAACACGGGCCTCTCTCCCGGAACCCCCGGGTCCCTGCACACGGCCCACCTGGCTGCCACAGACTCTCTGTGAGAGCACTCCAGAGTAACAGCGTTCTCTGGGCCAGTCTCAATGAGCAGGTGGCCTTGGGTATTTACAAGAGCTCTGACTGTTTAGTCACTCAGACACAGTCGACTCTGCAATCGTATGGACTGTAGCCCACCAGGCTCCTCTGTCCATGGGATTCTCCAGGCAAGAACACCGGAGTGGGCTGCCTTTTCCTGCTCCAGGGGATCTTCTCCACCCAGGGATATAACCCAGGTCTCCTGCATTGCAGGCAGGTTCTTTACCATCTGAGCCACTGATGGTAGACTCAGGAAAGAGGTCTTCCAAGGGGGTTTGTGGTTTTTGTTGCTATGAAGCATCACTGATTGCTTAACTGTTTCTTTCTTCTCCTACTTGAAGTACTGTCATCATAATACACCACCCAAGAAAAATACACGCATGTACACATGTACACAGACATGTACATACATGTACACACACCACATATGTGTATACACCACACACACTCACATTAAAAGCGACCACCTTCCCAATGACCAGTCGTCAAAATTGCCCAATATGTAAAAAGTGCCTGCAATATGGAGAGAAAAAGTGGTATCTGGGATTCTTGGCTCTTTATGGATTCAGAGCCCAGTGGCCTGAGGCATTGACAAACCTCAGGCTTAGCTTTCAGTCCAAAGTTTCATTTCCAAACTCGCATCTGGAGAAACGAAAGTGGCCCCAAATGGCTTATCCTTGCAGAAAACAGGAGAAACGATTCAAATGCAAAAAAACATAAACTGAGAAGACACACAACATAACGCATGCTGGGAATTAAATAAAAGACAAGTAGGCAGAAGAGAGCCAGGGAATAAAAATATTTCACACTCATATTCACACATGACGTCAAAGTAGGTCCTGGCGAGCAGAGGGAGAGTGGGTGGACGGCCAGCTCGGGATGACAGCTTCCAGGAACCGGGTCAGGACAGGAGGCTGTCACTGGAGACGCAGATGGGGATGCCGGGAAACGGGTTAGCCTGATCCACTTAAAGACACATGGAAGCCGCATGCAGCACACATTGAAGCCAGACATCTCAGTCCTTCACGATGGGGGAGATAGTCCATCATTCATTAAAAGCACTATCTAAAAGCCTTGTATTCAGAAAAATTGCTGCTGTGTTTTGGAAAAATAAGCTACGCTTGACCAGCCACTCTCAAACTTATAAAATGTTCAACACACACACACACAACATGTCGCGTGGCTAAAATCCAGCACCACCCCCATATCGTCCATCACCACGTGGGCGAAGCTGTCCAGGAGCTTCAACGAACTGACAGTCCCAACTGTCACTTCCCGCCTGGTCGCCGCCTCTGCAGAATGGCAGCTCCTAAAGCACCGGGAACTCCCATCAGAAGAACAGCGCCTCCCAGACGCTCACGAGAGAAGCCCCGAAGCACAGCCTCCCGTCGGGATCACCCCATAATGAGATTGCCATGTGCTTCACCATCCCTTGGCTGAAGGAGGGCTAGGCTTGGAGAAGACCTCCCACCACCCTCCTGAGTGTCAGCAAACCTGTCACACCTTCTCCCCCGAGACGTCCTCTGGGGATGGATGGCAGTGGGAGCCTTTGTCGTGGTCCCAAAGCATTAGAGGGCTTCCCAGGTAGTTCAGATGGTAAACAATCCGCCTGCAATGCAGGAGACGTAGGTTTGATCCCTTGATGGGGAAGATCCCCTGGAGAAGGGAATGGCCACCCACTCCAGTATTCTTGCCTGGAGAATCCCATGGACAGAGGAGCCTGGTGAGCTACAGTCCACGGGGTCACAGAGCGTCAGACACGACTGAGCAATGAAACAACAAGAAAGCACGTGAGAATGTCAGAGCAGAGCAAGCGAGAGGAATAAATTCACAGCTCATTAACGATTTCATCAAACGATTTCCACAATCAGGGGTGAAGGGCCGTCCGAGGCACAGCAGCTGCACAGGCTGGCATGAAGGTTGGTGAGCCGTTTGGGCCGGCCTGGCGAGGGCAGGGTGAAGAATGTCCTGCAGTCCATAGAAGCAGCTATTTCTCATAAAACAACAGGGGAAATGAACCGGAGCCAGAATAGGGACACAGGCTTCTCATCACGTCTGACTCCGTCCTGCAGGTGGCACGTGGCAGCCACAGGTGGGGACTGGACTGAGCCTGGGCTTCTGAGAGGCTGACTGCCGGCCCTTCTGTCTGGAGGCACCAGAGGTGAGGGTCTGCGGCAGGAGGCAGCCGCCTGGAGCTGTCCCCTGCGTGCTGTGCATTGAGGCCGGGCTCGGGGGCACGCTGGAGGTGCTGGTCCAGGAAGGCAGAGTCCCTGTGTGTCCCCCGCCCCAGCTCTCAGTGGAAGCCAGTGGCTACGAGGCTTTGTTGAGTGTGACATCTTACATGGTGGGTTCAGGGCAGCAGGTCTTGCCTGCCTCCTCCAGGAAGTCTTCCAGGGCCTGATGCAAACAGGGGCCAGAGCCAGGAGGGTCTGACCCGAAATGCACTGGGCCTTCCATCCAGGCTTTCTGGAAGCTTCTCCCTCTGACCCAGCTTCCCGCCTCGCCCATTTTCAGGAAGCTGTCTGGCAGACAGCTTCACACAGGAGCAAGCGGCACCTCGTGGTGAGTGAGCTGATTTCCTGATGTGGCTTCTGTCACGTTGCTTCTTTTATTATGTGCTTTTGACAGAAGGCGTCAGCCCCATAGATGTTATTGATGGCTCCTTGTATTTGCATTAAAAATATCCATGAGCTGGAAAATGTCATCTCTCTTGGCCCAAGCTTGCCGGTCCCTGCCACAGTGTGGCATCTCAAAGCAACAGAAAACAAGATTCGGCTTCATTGGACCCCAGATCCCGAGTGAGCACCGAGGGGTCCCCAGGGAGGGAAGACATCCCACGAGAGGTTAAGTCGCTCAGAGCCCTAGGACACGGGCCCCAGCCTGGAGCTGCAGAAGCTCCTAGAATATATACGCCATTCCTGGGCCTGATGAGGGCCCAGAGCTGAGGGACCTCAGACAGGAACAGTCGAGGGCGTCAGGAGTGCGGGAGAATTCAGGCCATGTGGGGGCTGCTGAGCTGCCTCTCTGCCTGGGACGGGTCACCGTGACTCCTGAGAACAGAACACAACCTGCTGTGGCCACCACGAAACAACGGACAGATTCAAAATTGGGAGAGGAATGCTCCAAGGCTGTATGTTGTCACCCTGCTCACTTAACTTCTATGCAGAGTACATTATGCGAAATGCTGAACTGGAGGAAGATCAAGCAGGAATCAAGATTTCTGGAAGAAATATCAACAACCTCAGATATGCAGATGATACCACTCTAACGGCAGAAAGCGAAGAGGAACTAAAGAGAGTCTTGATGAGAGTGAAAGAGGAGAGTGAAATACTGCTGCTGCTGCTGCTGCTGCTGCTGCTAAGTCGCTTCAGTCGTGTGCGACTCTGTGCGACCCCACAGATGGCAGCCCACCAGGCTCCCCCCTCCCTGGGATTCTCCAAGCAAGAGCACTGGAGTGGGTTGCCATTTCCTTCTCCAGTGCATGAAAGTGAAAAGTGAAAGTGAACTCACTCAGTCATGTCCGACTCTTCGAGACCCCATGGACTGCAGCCTAGCAGGCTCCTCCGTCCATGGGATTTTCCAGGCAAGAGTACTGGAGTGGGTTGCCATTGCCTTCTCCAGGAGAATGAAATAGCTGACTTAAAACTCAACATTCAAAAAACTATCATGGCATCTGGTCCCATCACTTTGGAGCAAATAGAAAGTGGAAGAGGTGACAGATTTTGTTTTCTTGGGCTTTAAAATCACTGCAGACAGTGACTGCAGCCATAAAGGTATAAGACACTTGCTCCTTGGAAGGAAAGCTATGACAAACCTAGACAGCATATTAAAAAGCAGAGACATCACTTTGCCGACAAAAGTCCAAATAGTCAAATCTATGATTTTTCGAGTAGTCATGTACGGATGTGAGAGTTGGACCTTAAAGAAAGCTGAGGTCAAAAAATTGATGCTTTTTAATTGTGGTGCTAGAGAAGCCTCTTGAGAGTCCTTTGGATGGCAACAAGATCAAAGCAGTCAATCCTAAAGGAAATCACCTCTGAATGGTCATTGAAAGGACTGTTGCTAAAGTTGAAGCTCTAGTACTTTGGTACCTGATGTGAACAGCCAACCCATTGGAAAAGACCCTGATGCTGGGAAGGATTGAAGGCAGGAGGAGAAGGGGGTGACAGAGGATGAGATGGCTAAATAGCATCACTGACTCAATGGACATGAGTCTGAGCACGCTCCAGAAGATATCGAAGAATAGGGAAGCCTGGCGTGCCGCAGTCCATGGAGTCACAAAGAGCCAGACACAACTGAGCAACTGAACACCGACAGCCAGGGGCCAGCCTCGCGGGCGTCGTGGAAGCTGAGCCGGTGCAACTCAGCTGTGGCTCCTTTTCAGAGCAGGGCTGGGCCCCGAGACAGAGGAGATGGAACCGGGACCCACAGCTTTTTCCCTCCAGGAACCCGCCTGCTGCGGGCAGCTGGAGCTGGGGAAGGCCGTCGTCTCCAGACAGAATCCCGGGGCTAGCACTGAGACGGGGCCTCACTCATGGGCCTTTGGGACCCAAACTGGGCTCAGCAGTCAAGAAATAATAACCCTGGGGGCCAGGCAGCCTGCCCTTCAACCCTGCTGAAGGCAGGGCCAGCCTTCAGCTGGAAGGGCCACCCAGAGCTTCCCAGAGCCCTGGCCACCCTGCTCACCCTGCTCGGCGCAAACCGCCCCTCGCCAGCAGGCCCTCGTTCCTGCATCCACGTCCCCCTCTCCTGTGTCTCCTTCCCCCCTCTCTCTTGCGCCTTCATCCCCCCTACCATGCGTTCATCCTTTCCCTTTGTAGATGCTTTGCCCCAAGATCTCAGACAAGCTCCCTCGTGGCTCCCCTCCAGGCAGCACTGTGGTTAAAGGGTGAACGTGGATACCAGGCGGAGCAGGCAGGGCTCGGGGCTCTGCTACTGACCATCTGAGTGTCCTGGGGCAAATCTGTGAACCTCTAGGGTTCTCCGTTTTCTTGCCTGAAAAAGAGGATGATGGTGTTGCTTATACTTAGAGGTTTGTTGTGAGAATTACTAGGGTCGCAGATGAGAGTGCTCAGAACAGCACACGGCATGTGGCAACCACATGTAAGGTCTTGCTTTCAGGGCTACGTTCATCTTACCCATCGGCTACATGTCCCGAGAGCATCATGGGTTCTCCTGGTTGTCTGCCCCCCCCCACAACCAGCCCTGAGACCAGCACTGCACAGCCTCTGCCCCACCCCACAGGGCCCCGCTCCCCTGAAGGACATGGTGGGCTTGACCTTTGTCTTCTTGGAGTCACTGTTGACCAGTCAGCCTCCTGGCAGAGTGGACAGCTGGGGCCCATCCTGCATCCTTCTCCCTCCCGTCACACCACCCCGATGTCCCCTGGGGGACCCCCCTCAGTTTTGAGCCCTTACGGTTCATGGGCTGCCCTCCCTTCCTGGTGCCGAGGTGCCCATGTGGCAGGGTGACCACAGGCTGGAAGCCTGGCCACCCAGCAGACATCCAGCCCCAGCCCTTGCGACTAGCTCTGCGTGGACGCCTCCCTCAGCAGTCAATCCGAAGCAAAGCTGGGGCCCCAGCTGGAGCTGTGGAGAAAGGGGTCCCCTGGGTCCTCAGATTGACAGAAGAATAATTGCAGCCTCGGGGGAGGGTGGAGGCAAGGAGGTACCCTTGGGGGGAAAGCTTGCCTGGAAATGAGCTGAGATGAGAAGAAATAAATTACCAATGGCATTTTTAATACACTTTGTTTGGGAATAAATTTAGGTTTACAGAAAAGCTGCACAGATGTAATAAAGGATCCCTGTGTGCCCCTCCCCCAGTTTCCCCGGGTTGGTGTCTAATGATATGGCTCTCACCGCTGATACCAATATTGGCTATTGGATGTCACCTGTTTCTCCACTTAAGAGCTTGCTGCCCCAGGATCCAGTCCAGGAGGCCACGCTGTGCTGAGTCACACCTCTCCAGTCCCCTCGTCCACACAGTCTCACTTTCTTCTGTTTTCTCATGACCTTGACCTTCTTAAGGAGTACTGCTCAGGTATCCCATGGAATGTGTCCCAGTTAGGATGGACTTGTCTGATGATTTTCTCATGATTAGACTGGGTTTAGGGGCTTTTGGGAAAGCCCAGAGGAGAGTGCCCTTCCCATCACCTGGAGGTTCCTGGTGTCCACCTGACATCACGGGTAACGTACACCTTCCCCTGCATGCCTAAGTGGTGCATCCCATTGTTTCCGCTGTGAAGCTATGGTTTCTCTTCCACACTCTGTCCTTTGAAAACAAACCCTAAACTCATCCTCAAGGGAGTTGGGGAGAAAAATTAAGCTTCACTTCTTGAAGACGGAGTGTCTACATATACTCCCAGGAGTTGATGACTTGCTTTGAGGATGTGACACAGCCAAGGCAGAACGAATTCTACCGCCAGATACTTGAGTTGTGTGAGTTAATGTTTCCTTTCTATTAAAAAATATAATTAGGCAAATTTGAATGGGGTTCTGTCATTTATATCATTATAAGCACACTCAAATTTTGTGACATAACTGTCTTTTAAGTGCTTGTATTTCTTAGGATATAAATTGACTGTTATACCTGAAAGACCCAAATATAAAAGTTTCATAATGAGATCATCATTTTATGTATTTCTCCACTTGTGGCTTCTCACTCAAGCTCTAAAATGGTTTAGAGTAGAATTCCAACCAGCTGGACTGAGAACATGAAAAATGGAAAGTATTTTTTGAAAGCTAGGAATAATATTTTCCCATTTTCCCCTTATTTTCCAAAGTTGATCTTAAGGGAGCATCTAGTTGCAAGAGACTTTGATAAATGGGGTGTCTATTTGGGAGGCCATGTGCCTAACTAAAAAATGTTGCTCTTAGTAAGAATAGCCCTTTCTCTTGTGTAAACGTGTGTATTTCCCACAGCATGGCCTGTAGCCCAGAGCTTGGCTCACTCAGCAGCATCATTCCTGGAAAACCACAGCTCGCTCATGATTTGAACTATCTCTTTGTTGAGGGTGGTGCCCGGATCTTTATCTCCATCCCTGAAATCTCCTCCAGGTTTAAGGCCCTTCCTGCCAATCCTTGGATAGATTTACTCAAGTGTCCCAACAGCCGTTCAAGCACCACACGTCCAAAACCAAGTTCCCGATAGTCCCACAAACGTGCTCCCCTCCTCCACCCCCATCTCTGAGGGTCCACTGCCTACCCTCGTCCAGGACAGGAACCTCTTTACACTTCATCCCTTCTGCAAGACACAGCCCGCCGCAAACACCCTGACTCAATTTCTCAGTGTCTCTGGACTCCCCTCCTCACGATCCCAAAAATCAGTACGTGCTGTGATCACTGCTCTTTTTAAAGTGTCCAGCACAGGGGCTGCAGTGGAATGCCAGACTTGCTGGGTTTATCGTGGGTCTGAAGGCTTCTTAAGGACAAGCGTGTGGAGATGGCCAGTCACCTGCTTTCTGGCAGAATTCCCGGTGCCCACACAGAGCCTTTAATAAATTGCTAAATGTCCTCACCAACCACGCATCCACTGCAGACCTCATGACAACCCTCGTGGGAAGCTGACGTCAGCTCCCTCGGCGTCAACCCGGAGTCCACCTCCACGCTTCCCTCTGCTCGCCTGGGTCGCGCCCTGTCTGTCTCCCCAGCCTCCCCACCGCTTGTGTCCTGGTGGAAGCCCTGCCCGGAAACCACAAAGTCAGCTTCTTCTGCACCGACAGGAAACCTGCCCTGTCTCCCACTGACCACTGCCCAGCCAATGAAGGTCCCCGGAGCCTCGCAAATGTCTCTCTGGAGCTGCCCAGTCCAAAGACCTGGTGTCTGTCTGCTGGCTGCGTCATGCATGAGTGTTGGGAGAGGAGGAACACAGGGAGGTCCATGGGGTCCCGGAGACTCTGCCAGCTGGAAGGATGGCCCCGCAGCTTATCCACTCACAGTCCTACTGGTCACCACTTTCCCAGCATTAAGTCTCCCATTTGACAGAAGACCGCTCCCCTTTTCATCTAGGATCCTAATCCTCATTATCATGCATGCAAATAAATCTGTTTTACATTATAAAAAGGGAAAAAAAATTGGTTGACATGATTGAAATAAACACCCCTTTACAGATATCAAAGAAAAGTATAGGTAATCCTTCAGTAAATGGTCACAAAATGATGTCCATCCATGTTTGCTAAATGATTAGCCTCAGTTTTGTAAACCACAAAAAAATCAGTTTTGGGGACTTCCCTGGTAGTCCAGTGGTGAAAACTCTGTGTTCCCACTGCAGGGGACATAGGTTCCACCCCTGGTTAGGGAACTAAGATCCCACAAGTCACATGACCTAAAAAAATTATTTTAAAAAAAATCACAGTTTTCAGATCATTGTATCAGAAGATTTATGAAGCTCTTCTGTCGTCTAAAGAAGCCCCCATTGGTAAAGAATCCACCTGCAATGCAGAAGACCTGGGTTTGATCCCTGGGTTGGGAAGAGACCCAGGAGAAGGGAAAGGCTACCGCTCCAGTATTCTGGCCTGGAGAATTCCAAGGACTGTACAGTCCACCGGGCTGCAAAGAGTCAGACACGACTAAGCAACTTGCACTTTCACTTTCTTTCTGTCATCTAAGAGGATTTGGAACTGGTTCACAAAGCAGAGAGAGCTTCGTCCCTGAGCAAAGCACCGGTCCTCAGGCCCACAGACCAGGCAAGAACCGCGGCAGGGATCTCCCTTTCCCACTGGGAGGTGAAGATAGTAATATATTACCCACTTCACAGATGAGATTGCTCTCGGACTTCAAATTTCATGCTCGTTACAATCATTTCTTTTTTCTTCTTCCCCCAGCACACAGCACAGGGGTGGGTACAAAGCCATGGATTTTAAAAGCTGGAAGACTTGAGCTTAGCTGCTTGGCCCCAGGTTGAGGTCCTCCCTCTGCAGTCAAGTTAACAGACGTGGATACGTGTTGTTAGTATCATGATCCACCCTAATCAGAGCATCTGGGAAGCCGGACTTGGGCAGCCTGTGTCGTGAGCTTGGTGGCCACGTTCTCTGTAGACGACCGCGGACTCGTGTTTCCCGAGTGTCCACATCGAGGCTCAGCTGCAGATGGCGGGCGCACGCTCTCTCCCAGCCGTCTCCGCATCCACTGGCCACACCCCAGAGGCCAGCTGCAGCCAGCTGTTCAGTGCAAACACCCACCCCTCCTTCCAAGAACCGTGCTATCATTATCCTCTGTCATGACAAGCTTGGCAGGGTAATTTGAAAGATAACTTATTGAACACTTAGTCACATGTGTCAAATCAACAATCGCAAACAGTCTGTCTCTCTCAGTCACCGAGCACGCCCGCCTGCAGACTTCAGAATTCATGGCAGACAGAAGGGAGTCGTGGCTCTCTCCAGCTGAAAGTGACAACTGTGGGCGCAGAGAGAAATCGGAGCTGGCCTCAGGCACGATTCTGATAGAGTGACGGTTGTCTTCGAAACACGCGGTCCTGCACCGCAGAGCCCCCTTTTGCTACAAGATCCAGCAGTTGTGGGAAGTTTTAGCATCCAGGTTGTCTTTGCCCTCAATACACAGCCCAAACCCGGGAAACATTTTTTCCAGTTGCTTAGTGAGTGTCTGTCCTGGTTTCTTTCCCTGGATGTGCGGATCAACGTCCACCCCAGATGGGCTTGCTCACCGCCCTACAGGTCAGGAACCTGGACCAAGCCTGTGGTCTGCCTCTGGGCACCCCTGCTGGCTGTGTGCATCCTGGCCAATGGGCATCGCTTGGCAGCTCCTCTCCATCCCCGTCTCCCGTCCAGATGCCAGACTGTCCCACGCCTGCCTGGCCTGGCCCCTTCCATGCCCACACCTGCTCCCCCCGCTGTCTACCAGCCACAGCTGTAAGTGCCACCGGGTACTGAGCGTGCCCGAATGTCCCTCACCTGAACCTGAGACTGGATCCTCCAGCTCCCTCCTCCACATCCCTGGGGATGTCCAATGGGCACCCACAAGCACACACCCACGTGTCTCTGCCCCCAGTCCCCTGACCCCATGCGCCTCCCTGTGTCGGAAACTGCACCCCACCACTCCTGCTTTCAGACCAAAGTCCTGGTATGCAGTCCACCCGTGGGCACCAGGAGAAGCAGAGCCCAGAGCCTCTCCCCTGGTCACCACCAAGCTTCTCGCTGGTCCCCACTGCCTCTCGCTGCTCCCACAGCCCATTCTCAGCCCTGGAGCCAAAACTGATCCTTCTGAAGTGCAGGTGGAGATGGAGTGGGGCTCAGAGCTCCTCGGCGCCTCCTTCTCTCGAGGGATCTCACTCTGCCCCCCTGACCTGGTCCCTCCCTTCCGGGTCCCTCACCTGCTTGAACCCGCTGGACACTCTCCTGGTTCGGCATCTCTGTGGTTGTCCTCCCTGCCCCAGATGGCCCCAGGGTCTCTCCCCTCGGTCCCCTCCTTCCAGCCTGTGCTCCGTGGCGGGGTCTTCCAGGAGCCTCCTTTTTAAAACTGCCATCTTCCTCACCCCAAACCTCACCCCCCTAGGAGTGACTGTTCTCCCTAGCATTTGTTGTCCAATAAAACACCATTTATAATTGACTTATCACTTTTGTAAATTTATTGTTACCAACCCAGGTCCCCGCACAGAACACAAGCCGCAGGAAGTCAGATTGTTTTGTTCGTTCACTTCTGTGCCCCCGTCCTGAACCTCCACCTGCTCCCCCAGGAGCACTGCGCACACATCGGTGGAAGGAACTCCCATCCGAGTGGGAAGCAAGCAGCACCTTCAGGGAGGCCGCAGAGCCAGGAGGCTGAAGCCAGGCCGGGAGGGCAGGGGATGGAGACGCGGCAGAGAGCAGGCCGAGCGCACTTCCCGCTGGCGCAGGCCCCCATGCCATCCTTGGCCTCCTGGGGAGCTCCCTGCATCTCCAGGTGCAGGGAGGGAATGACCCTATCTGTGCAGAGAGCCTCTATGTGCAGCGTGGAAACTCCACCAAGGAGGACCAGACCCGCCCCACCCAGCAGGCAGTGTGGTGACAGCGAGGGGCAGAGAGGTGGGCAGGGGAGAGGCAGTCGGGGGCAGAGGATGCTTGGCGCCCTGCCCAGTCACTCATCACACCCCTGCCGCAGCCCCCCTGCTCTCCAGCCCTGTCCTATTTCCTTTGTCATCTCCTCTCCACCCTCCACGTCAGTGCTCATCACACTTGACCCTGGGTTACGTTCCCTTTCAGGCTAATTCCTCGTATCAGACTCTCCCGAGTGCCGAGAGCTCTGCTGGGTTGTGTTTTCCTGTCTCTGCTTCCTGCTGAGATCGATGACCCATCTCCCCTCAAAGGAAAGAAAGATGCGATTAAACCAGTTCCTTCAGCACCTCCCCCCACTGGGTTCCCAAAACACTTTGGACCACCCTCTGCTAGAGCACTTAGGGGATTGCAATTGATCTGTCTGTGTCCTTCATGGCCGTGAGCTCACGGGGGTGGGTTCTGCGTCCCATTTGTCTCTGTGCGCCCAGCGCCTCCTGCAGACCCTGCCACCCAGCCGGAATGTGGGAGTGTGCCCTGAGCAAATGCACGGGGAGGAGGTGGGGGGGACGGGCTGCTCTGGCTCCACGCTAGCGTGAAGAGGGTCAGGTCTCTGGAATTCCGGGACGACTAGTCACACCGAGAGCAGCCGATGGCATCGCCCTCCCCGGCTATGTGCAGAAGGGTCTCAGTCTGCAGTGATGTGTTTCACAGGAAAGGGGAATATGGATTACCCTGAAATTAATGAAACATATACAAAAAATTAATGATATGAAAAATGGCTTATGAAAGCAGCAAATAGCTTCTATTGACCATATGCTCTGCAATTGTCTGCCTCCTAAATCATAATAAACCGTTGCTGAAACCAGACGTACCTTCGGCAGGAGTGGTTGGTTGTGTGCACCTGCTGGTCTCTGCCCTCACTCTGCCTGCAGGTGCTTTCTTCAGACGACGGCTATCTCCAGGGTCATCCTGAAGATGGGATGAGTAGCACCTGGAATAAATTGAATCACAGGAGAGAAGTAAATGACAATTTGGGGACTCCACTAACTCAACATTTAAGCCAATTTCAGAGGTGGACCAAAAATTCCCTGAGCATTTGCTTGACAAAGCGCACCATAAGGCACATAATCGAACGTGATTGTAAGTACTCCACTTAATTCAGGAGGAAAAAAACAAGTAGATTCAGATTTTTAAAAGCAGACATTTCAATGTAGTGGGCTATGACAGATGATCCAAACCTAGTAAGACCTCTCCACCACCTTGCTCTGTTGGAGAACTGTTGGTTCCCAGTATGGGTTCTAGAAGCTTCTTATTTCTAAAAAGTGACTTCCCGGGTGGCTCAGCCAGTAAAGAATCCGACTGCAAAGCAAGAAACCTGGGTTCGATCCCTGGATCAAGAAGATTCTTGGGGCAAGGAAATGGCAACCCACTCCAGGATTCTTGCCTGGAGCATCCCATGGACAGAGGGGTCTGGTGGGCTGCAGCCCATGGGGTCACAAAGGGTCGGACATGACTCAAGGATTAGTACACAGGTGGGCTCTGATCCAGCGTGACTGCGGTTCTTATGAGAAGAGAAGAGCAGGACACACACACCCAGAGGGATGGCTCTGTGAGGACATGGGGGAAGATGGCCATCTTCATGTCACGGAGGAGCCAGTCCTGCTGGCACCTGGAGCTCGATGTCCAGCCTCCGGAACCCTGAGGGAACAAAGGCCTGAAGTTTGAACTTTGTGTGAACTTTGTTACGCAGCCCAAGCAGTCTAATACATCAGGCACTTTTCTCAACCCTTCAAAACCCACATTTCCTCTTGGATAACCAGTCATCTCACCACCTGCCTTCCAGCCGAGGTCCTAAGTCGCACCTTCTGCCCTCTATTGCTGCAGACGCCAACCACACTGGCCCTAATAGCTTCCTTCTCTTCCCTGTCCCCCAAGATGCTCTTCTCCACTTTATTCACAAAGCTCATTTCAACCCAATCCTAAACTACTTGATTCAAATGGCACTTCCTTCAGGAAGCCTTTCTTATATCTTCACAACACTACTGTTTTGTTAAACACCTACACACACACATACCCAGGCATCGTTGCATTATTGTTGATGACAGAAACTAAAACTGGAGACGATAAAAGTACCACCACTTGTGGACTGATGGAGTGAGTGAAAGTTGCTCAGTTATGTCCAACTCTTCACGACCCCATGGACTGTAGCCCACCAGGCTCTCCTCTGTCCACGGGATTCTCCAGGCAAGAATCCTGGAGTGGACTGCCAGGCCCTTCTCCAGTGCGGACTGACTAGGAGAAGCCTTCTGGTGGGTGTGTGTGGTGGCAAAGCACGTGGACACAGCAAAGGACAAGACAGAATACGTTCACGCTTGTAAAACCAACCAAGCCAAAACTGAAAATAATCCCTCCAAGTCAAAAGCAAATGAAACGAAGACTGTAACGGTGCCCCCAGTCAGAGCTCAACCTCAGAGAGAGAAACCATTTCGGTGAATTTATTGTTAGTGTTGATGGTTAGATGGCACAGGGGTTGTTGCTGTCGTTCAGTCACCAAGGCATGTCCTGCTCAGCATGGTCCATAGCTTCACTGAGCCACACAAGCCCCTTTTCCAGGACAAGGCAGTGATCCATGAAAGGGGGCACATAGGCAGAGATATATAAGTAGAAAATCCTCATTTGGTAACCATTACAATAATAATTGATCCAAGCAACAGTCATTAACAGATGGATGATAAAGCTAAAGGGTGAACTTTGAAAAACAGCAGGATATTTACATAAGCTCGAAGCATCTCTCCATAAGACACTTGTGAACTGCAAAGGGGATGATTATAGCTTTCCAGTGGAGAAAGCTGGCTGACCCCACCTTCACCCAGAGGTCAAAATGCACTTCCCATGGCACAAGCCCACCCCATGAGCCTCCTGGTTCTGTGAGCTGAGAAAGACATGACACTGTCTGTGTGTGTTTCTGCCCAAATTGCATAAACTGAGTTGGATCTTTAGGAAACATTAGACAAATACAAAAATGAGGAGCTCTCCATAAAAATCTTAACCCAAGAATCCCAAGTCGTGAAATACTAAGGTACTCAGAGGCAGGTCTCCAGGTGAGAGGAACACGGAATGCAGCCTAGATTCAGGGTCTTCGTTTTGCTGCAGAGACTTCAGTGGGACATTTGGCAAAATCTGCCTAGCATCAGCAGAGAAGATAGACGTGTTTTTCCACTGCTGACATTCTGACATTTGCAACTGTAAATATGAAAGAAAACGCTATTGTTTCTAGGAAATACACATGGAAGTTTTTGAAGCTGAAGGAGCACCAATCTATACCTTTTCTCAAACATTTCAGAGAAAGCACAATACATCCAGAGAACATGGTAAACACACCATAGGAAAAGAATTCAGCAAAATTCAAGATATAGGAAAATCTCTAGGACAAGCAATAGATAAAGGGTAGGGGGAAAGAGGGAAAGCAAACTTCTAGATTAAAAGGAATAAGGAGGCATTTTGACAAATGCGAAGTCTGTACTCATTTGGTTTCATAAGTCAAAGAAATAGGAAAATAAAAATAATGATGCAAAGAGGGAAATTTGAATAATGGATATTTTATCACCTTAAGGAATCATTGTCAAGTGATTCAGATACAATATACCACTGGATCTTTTCGAGACAGATATTCAAGTATTTATGAAAGAAAGGAGATGATGTCTGGAATTTGCTTCCCGACAACCCTGTCAGGGTGGAGAGTAGGCGAGATGGGCCGCGGTAATTATAGAAGCTGGGTGATGTGTGCGTGGAGGTTCATTATAACACACTTCTTACTTTTCTATATGCTTGGAAATTTCCATAACACAGAACTTAAAACATAATGACGGAGATTTTTCTGTGCTGGTGTGGGAAAACGAGTAAGTCACAGGAAGGGAAATGAGCAAGGTGAATTTTATAAGCAAAATGACTCCTTTCTGTAGAAAGATGGATGGAGAGACACATAGACACACCACAGCTAACAGGTACACAATGGGATGGATGATCTCCTTGCAGTCCAAGGGACTCTCAAGAGTCTTCTCCAGCACCACAGTTTGAAAGCATCAATTCTTCGGTGCTCAGCCTCCTTTATGGTCCAGCTCTCACATCCACACGACTACTGGAGAAAATCATAGCTTTGACTATATGGAAATCAAACCAGCCAATCTTAAAGGCAATCAACCCTCAGTATTTATTGGAGGGACTGTTACTGAAGCTGAAGCTCCAAAACTTTGGCCACCTGATGCAAAGAGCTGACTCACTGGGAAAGACCCTGGTGCTGGGAAAGATTGAGAGCAGGAAGATAAGGGAACAGCAGAGGATGAGGTGGTTGGATAGTATCACCAGCTCAATGGACATGAATTTGAGTAAACTCTGGGATATAGTGGAGGACAGGGAAGCCTAGCGTGCTGCAGTCCACAGGGTGGCAAAGAGTTGGACATGACCTAAAAACTGAATCACAACAAAAACAGGATTGATAGATGGATGGAGAGATGGATAGATAGATATAGATGAACTGTAGCTTCCCTGGTGGCTCAAAAGGCAAAGAATCCGCCTGCAATGCAGGAGACCCAAGTTTGATCCCTAAGTCGGGAAGATCCCCTGGAGAAGGGAATGGCAACCCACTCCAGTATTCTTACCTAGAGAATTCCATGGACAGAGGAGCCTGGTGGGTTATAGTCTATGGGGTTACAAAGAGTTGGACACAACTGAGAACAAACACACACAGAAAGATAATAGGTAGATAAGACGGATGGATAGGTACGTAGACATACAGTTCAGTTCAGTCACTCAATCCTGTCCAACTCTGTGACTCCAGGGACTGCAGCACGCCAGGCTTCCCTGTCCATCACCAACACCCAGAGCTCACTCAAACTCATGTCCATCGAGTTGGTGATACTGTCCAACAATCTCATCCTCTGTCATCCCCTTCTCCTCCTGCCTTCAGTCTATCCCAGCATCAGGCTCTTTTCCAATAAGTCAGTTCTTCTCACCAGGCAGCAAAAGTATTGGAGTTTCAGCTTTAGCATCGGTCCTTCCAGTGAAAATTCAGGGTTGATTTCCTTTAGGGGTGACTGGTTGGATCTCCTTGCAGCCCGAGGGACTCTCACCAGTCTTCTCCAGCACCACAGTTCAAAAGCATCATTTCATTGGCGCTCAGCCTTCTTTATGTTCCAGTTCTCACATTTGTACATGTTGAGAAACCTGTTTGCAGGTCAGGAAGCAACACTTAGAACTGGACATGGATCAACAGACCGGTTCCAAATAGGAAAAGGAGTACATCAAGGCTGTATATTGTCACCCTGCTCATTTAACTTATATGCAGAGTACATCATGAGAAACGCTGGGCTGGAAGAAGCACAAGCTGGAATCAAGATTGCCGGGAGAAATATCAATAGCCTCAGATACGCAGACGACACCACCCTTATGGCAGAAAGTGAAGAAGAACTAAAAAGCCTCTTGATCAAAGTGAAAGAGAAGAGTGAAAAAGTTGACTTAAAGCCCAACATTCAGAAAACTAAGATCATGGCATCTGGTCCATCACTTCATGGGAAATAGATGGGGAAAGAGTGGAAACAGTGGCTGACTTTATTTTTTTGGGCTCTAAAATCACTGCAGATGGTGATTGCAGCCATGAAATTAAAGGATGCTTACTCCTTGGAAGGAAAATTATGACCAATCTAGACAGCATATTAAAAAGCTGAGACATTACTTTGCCAACAAAAGTCCGTCTAGTCAAGGCTATGGTTTTTCCAGTGGTCATGTATGGATGTGAGAGTTGGACTGTGAAGAAAACTGAGCGCTGAAAAATTGATGCTTTTGAACTGTGGTGTTGGAGAAGACTGTTGAGAGTCCCTTGGACTTCAAGGAGATCCAACCAGTCCATCCTAAAGGAGATCAGTCCTGGGTGTTCATTAGAAGAATTGATGCTGAAGCTGAAACTCCAGTACTTTGGCCACCTCATGCGAAGATTGACTCATTGGAAAAGACCCTGATGCTGGGAAAGATTGGGGGCAGGAGGAGAAGGGAACGACAGAGGATGAGATGGCTGGATGGCATCACCAATTCGATGGGTATGAGTTTGAGTAAATTCCGGGAGTTGGTGATGGACAGGGAGGCCTGGCGTGCTGCAATTCATAGGGTCACAAAGAGTCAGACATGACTTAGTGACTGAACTGAACTGAACTGAACCAGAAAAACCATAGCTTTGATTAGACAGAGCTTTGTCAGCAAAGTAATTTACATAGACATCTAAGTGTACTATAGATCTTGAATTTCTTGAAGTATACAGATTAAGTAATATACACACAGGTATGTATTATCTATCTATCCACCTATCTCTGTATATTTGTGTGTATATATGTACATATATATACATACACAATCATGCTTGTGAGGGCCTGGAAACTTCCAATAAAGGTACCGTTAACAGTTGTGACTTCTCAAGACCAGAGGTGAAGGGAAAGGTGATTTTTTTTTTGACATGCCCTTATGCACCATTAGTAATTTTTCCATGACAGGTAGTAATTTTGCAATTTAAATCCAATTTACATTTCAAAATAAAGATGGTATTTTTAAAAACTGGAGAAGCTTAAATATCCTACAATGGGAGACTGATTGAATGAATTAAAATGAGAACAGATAGATGAACATTCTGACTCAGTCCTGAAACAAATGATGTGGTTCTAGTTTAACTGTCACTGAAGGATGTGAAGTGAATAAAAGACACATTGCAGAACACAGTGTGTGATCAGGACCTCATGTGAACACGTCTGGGTCTGTGTTCCCAGATGATTGTTTCCTGCTGGGGGCTTGAGAGTAACATCTTCTTCCAGTTTATGTGGAATTTCAAAGCATTCCTCAATGAATACATCACTTTGTCAATAAAGGGCCATATAGTCAAGCTGTGGTTTCTCCAGTAGCCAGTACAGATGTGACAGCTGGACCATGAAGAAGGCTGAGAGCTGATGAAATGATGCTGTTGAACTGTGGTGCTAGATAAGACTCTTGAGAGTCTCTTGGACTGCAAGGAGATCCAACCAGTCAACCTTAAAGGAAATCAACCCTGAATTTTCATTGAAAGGACGAATGCTAAAGCTAAAGCTACAATGCTTTAGCCATGTGATGTGAAGAGCCAGCTGATTGGAAAAGACCCTGAAGCTGGGGAAGATTGAAGGTGGAAAGAGAAGGGGGCAACAGAGGATGAGATGGTTGGATGGCATCACCAACTCAATGGACATGAGTTTGAGCAAGCTCTGGGAGACAGTGAAGGACAGAGAAGCCTGGCGTGCTGCAGTCCACGGGGTCACAAAGAATCAGACACAACTTAGCAACTGAACAATAACAATGAACACAAGCGAATTCTGAAATTGAAAAGTTAAATCTCTGCAAGCTTCACTCTGCAAGCTGCTGTGTGTTTTCCCCACTATGCTCAGGAACAAGAATTTTGCCTGAATCCCCAGACCCTGGCACTGTGCCTGGCAGAATCAGGGATGGGTAAACATCTGCCAATATGAATTGAACTGGCTCGTCCAAATCAGTGAAGTCTGGACATGTACATAGTCTGATGAACCCATGGCATGTTCCGAATGGACCAAGCCATCTGCTTCTCCCAAACAAGCCACATGGACCTGTCCAACCGTCCAGTGATGGATGTTTGCATACAAGAGATAGAGCTGTGTTTGGGAATGAAATATTGCATAGATGAGGCCCTCTAGGAGCCCACACAAAAGGGGTGGGCACAGTGAAAGAATAAGTAACAGCTGGAACAGAGGTGAGCATCTGGAAGGAGAGGCAAGGAAGCCCCTGCCGGGGGCGATGGGGTGGTGCTTCCTGGGGAGGGGCGGTCGGCCATCCAGGCACAATTCCCGGAGGAAGCACGGATACGCCCTGGCAGCGTGTGGAGTCAAGTCAATGACACATGGAAGTGGCGCAGCACATGTCCCTCTCTGAGCCCCACGGAGGTCGCCACGAGCCAGCCAGCTCAAAACACCACCAACTGCTGCTCTCACGGTCCTGAAGCCCAGGAGTCTGAGATCAAGGCATCAGCAGGCCAGACTCCTTCAGAGGCTCAAAGGGAGGGTCTTACCTGCCTCTTCCAACTGCTGAGGGCTGCAGCATCCCTTGAGTTGGGGCTGCCTCCCTCAGCATCTGCATCCTATTCATATCCTCTGTCTCCTAGAGGCCACTCTTGGTGGATTAACGGCCTGCCCTAGTCCAGCACAATTGCGTCTCAGTCCTTCATGTAATTACATCATCTGCAAAGACTTTATTTCCAAGTAAGATCACTCTCTGAAGCTTCATATAGATAAGAATGGCGGGGGGGGGGCGCGATGTTCAAACGCCTCCATCAAGGCTCCATACCTAGAAGAATGGTACTGGGTCCCCACAGCTGTGAAGCTGAGCAAGCATGAAGACAGAAGCGGGCGCCGGGAGTGGGGGTCAGAGCAGTGAAGGCCTGGGGATGCAGAGGCGACACTGCCCTGGGCTCCCTCCGGACACGTGGTGGGGAAGAGGAATAGCAGCCCCCTCAGGACCTCCAGAGTTTGCACTATTCATGGTTGACCTCTGACACTGGCTGGAAGGATCTAGCAAGGACTATAGCAGCTGCCCTGAGGACCAGCACCAGCAAAACAGAGGAGCTGGTCTGCGCAAGAGAAGCAAGAACTTACCTCTTTACAAAATCCTGGACACAGATGTTCATAGCAGCGTTATTCATAAGAACACAAAAGTGGGAACAAGCCGGATATTCATGAGTAATGAGTGGATAAAAAATACGACGCATTAACACAAAGGACTAAAAAAAAATTGCAATCAGTTAATGTGATTTTTGAAAGTCGCTCTGCTGCCTTATACTTGAGAAGCCTAAATCCTTGGGGTTTTACAAACCGCCAGGGCTTACCATGAATTGTTTTGTCCAGGATGAAGGGGCAGCAGAGAAGCCTCTGGAGTGGGTCCACCTGTGTCATTGCCAGAATCCCTGAAAATCTCCACCCTCTGCACCCAGGAGGGAGTGGGGGGACATTCTAAGAAGGAAGAAGGTGATGGGAGAGAAGCCAGACAACAGTTCTCATGGTCAGAGCTGGGTGCCCTTGAAGGGGACTCTGGGCAGGTCATCATGGGGAGTCTCTTTTTGGGTATGCCTCTTTTTTGATGGAACCCTCTTCTCCTGAAGACAGCAGTCTCCCCACTCCACCCCGCCACCAACACCACCAGCAGAAAGGACTGGGATCACACAGCAAGGAGGGAGCACATTGGCCCGCGAACGCCCGTCCTGACCCCAGTGAGGACTTCACTGGTGGGTCTTCAAAGTGATTTTCCTTGAGATGCTCAACTGGCAGATTAGAGTCAAAGTCTATTTGCTGCTGTGCATTTCAGCAATCTCGAGGTGTTACTGATTGGCAAATTCAAACGCATATTGTCCTTAATTCGAGGTTAATTATATGTAACATTTCAAAGGAGGTAATCTCATTAATTTTGATTTGCTTCTAACAGTATTAAAGCACGCAGTGGAAGACCGACTCCATTAGAATGGAGCGCACGGGGTGAAACCCTGCTCTCCCAGCAGTATCGTTATAGGCACTTTGTCAGCCAGGGTGAACCAGGAAGGATGCTGGTGGTGGGACAGGGAACTTCTCCCAAAACAGCAGCACGCTCCACGGAAGCGCCCCCGTGATGGGCGGATCCGCTCTCGGGGCGCGTCACCAGCTCAGTGACTTTGGACATTGATGTCTCGTAAACCGTGTTTGGGGAATAAATGAATGAATGGGACCGTCACGGCAGATGCAGAGGGGGTCAGCATTGATTCAACCCCAGTGGAAGCACAGAGCACCGCCTATAGGTCAGGCATTGCCATGAACAGGAACCAGCAAATGCAGAACATAGTTAATAAGTAGGACCTTGGGTGCAGGCAACACTGTCAAAGCAGCGATACCACAAGAGGCCCTTTGGGGATGGACAGATAGGGACGGGTCAGCCACGTGGCCGGGGGAGGCTGTGGAGGAGGGGCCGGCTGTGCCAACAGCTCACTCAGGGGACACAGACCCCAGGTGCCTGATGCAACCAGGAGTCTGAGCCGGCTTCTGAAGCAGCAAAGTCCTCAGGCTGCGCCAGAGCTTGTGGGGACCAGTGTGCCCAGACCTGGTCAGCATCCTTAGGTTGGTTATTTGTGAGGAGGGAGTTGTGAGCGAGCACACAGCAGCGGCCAATGTATTTACTATCCCCAGGTGGCGCTAGTGGTAAAGAGCCCACCTACCAACGCAGGAGACACAAGAGATGGTTGGATCCCTGGGTCAGGAAGACCCCCTGCAGAAGGGCTCGGCAACCCACTCCAGTATTCCTGCTGGAGAATCCCGGGGACAGGGGAGCCTGGCGGGCTGCGGTCCACGGGGTCACAGAGTCAGACACGACTTAGCCCGCAAGCGTGAGAAATTTAAAATAAAAAGATGTTAAGCGTAAGTGTTAAATAACTCATAAACATCAAAGCACATAGTTGGGTGAGGATTTCTTTCCCCAGGAAATTCTAAGCCTGCCATTCTATAAACAGCTAAACTTGGACCCCTGTCTTCATAGAGGCTGCCCTTGCTGCATCCATAATGCTCTGTGAACATCCTTTTTTCCCTAGAAAAATAAAAAAGTTTCCGCATTTTAGATTATTTCCACAGAGTGTGAACATTTTTACAGCTTTTCTTACTTGCTGCCAGACCATTTTCTGAGCAAATGGCACCAATTTACAAAGCAACCAGCTACAAATGACACCAATTTCACCGCACCCTCCTCCACAAAAAATGGTTCTGCTGAGTTAAGAGTTACTTTCTCCTTTTTTATACCTAAATTTATTTTTTAATTGGAGAAAAATTGCTTTACAAGCTTGGGCTGGTCTCTGTCATACAACAACACGCATCAGCCATAAACATACACACATCTCCTCCCTCCTGAGCCTTCCTCCCCTCCCCTCTCCACCCCTCCCCTCCCCTCCCCTCCCTTCCAGGCCATCAGAGAGCCCCGCATGATGGCGTGTGTGTCGACGCTCCTGTCTCCTTTCATCCCCTTCCTTCCCCTGCTGTGTCCTCAAGCCGTACTCGGCATCTGTGTCTCCACCCCGTCCCTGCAAATAGGTTCAGCGCTTTCTAGATGCCATGTATAAGCCTTTACACACGGTGTTTGTTTTTCTCCTCTGCCTTCCTTCACCCTGTGTAACAGGCTCTGGGTTCATCCAGCTCGCTACCGCTGGCTCAGACGTGTTCCTTTTTGTGGCTGAGTAATACTCCACTGCATGCATGTATCCTATTTTCTGCACGCGTGCATCTGTCAGTGGACACCCAGGTTGCTGCTTCTCTGCCCCGGCTATTGCAAGGAGTGCTGCAGGGACCATGGGCCTATCTGTGGCCTTCAGAACTGTGGTTTTCTCCGGGGGTTCGCCCAGCGTTAGCCAGTTTAGGTCTCCGTCCCTGCCCCTCTCCTTTCCTTAGGCCCCTTGCCCGTCTCCTCTGTAACTGGTTACCAGGCAACCAACAGCTGTGGAGGAGGGGCTGGGATGCAGAGAGCAGACAGACGCTGAGTTCTGACGCCTTGGGAAGGGCCCACGGCCCACAGCTCTGAGCCTCACCGGCCCCGCTAGGGATTCAAGTTTGTAATTCAAGAGCCACGGATTCATTTGGACTAGGAGGGTGTCTCAGTCCATTCCAGCTGCTAAGACAAAACAGCACTGACTCAGCGGTTTATAAACAACAGATTTCGTTTCTCACGGCTCTGGAGGCTAGAAGTCCAGTGTCAAAGTGTCAGCTGACTTCGTGTCTGGAGGGAGCCTGCTTCATGGTTCATAGACAGTCATCTAGTCCCTGTGTCCTCACACGACAGAGAAGGTGAGGCCACTTTCACAAGGACACTAATCCCCTCTAGGGGCTCCACCCCCAAGACCTAATCACCTCCCAAAGGCCCCACTTCATAGTATCACCAAGGCTTCCCAAGTGGCTCAGCTGGTAAAGAATCTGCCTGCAATGCAGGAGACCCGGGTTCAGCCGTGGGTTGGGAAGACGCCCTGCAGGAGGGCATGGCAACCCACTCTAGTAGTCTTGCCTGGGAAATCTCACAGACAGAGGAGCCTACAGTCCATGGGATCGTAAAGAGTCAAACAAGACCGAGGGACTAACGCTTTTTCACTTTCCTAATATCACCACCTGGGGGTTAGGTTGCAACATGTGGGTTGAGAGGGACACGACAGAGGGTGGCTGGACTGGGTTTCATGGTGACGGCATCCCTGCGACCTCCAGGCTCAGAGTACAGAGACGGACCCCACGTCAGGCCCCTCGGTGCTGGCAGGTGCTTTAGACTGAGCCAGGGGTCCTGGAAATAGCAGGGGTTCCCTCTGGGAGAGGAGGCTGGGCCAGGCGGGAGGACATGGGTGTGGTGGGGAGAGGGGCTCAGAAAGTGGCTGGAGACCAGAAGGCCTCTGGGACAGGTGTGCTGAAGCCCTGGAGGCGAGGATGCAGAGAGAAGGCAACAGGGTCAGCACACCCATCACCCCCTCCCCTCCTCGCCCCGCCTGCTTCTCTGCAGAAAGAAGCCTACCCTGCACCAGCTCCCCCACCACCACCCCAAGGACCCGGCAAGGGTGGGAAAGCTGTGAGAAGACGTCGGCTCCCGCCTTACACACCTCCCTGTGGGCTGACTCTGGCCTGCACGTGAGCGAAGCTTTCCTGACCGTGAGAACTAACCCAGGCAGGATGGGCGTTGAAATTGTCTGGAAGGAAGCTGGACAGACCGGCTCAGGAGCGTCTGGGGAATTCACAGGACAGGTGGCCATAAGGAGCGGCTTTAAATCTTCATTCTAAAAAGCACACCCGGCCACAAACAGGCCCCGTCTGGTGCCAGCCGAGGGAAGACAAACAGCGAGCAGAAAATTAAATACCAATCAAGTTATTTGATTTGGGGTATATATTTGTGGCAAGAGAACTAAATCATATATTGATCCCAAATAAGAGCAAATTCAAGTTGTGTGGATTTTTTTTTATTTTAAGGTGCAAAATACTTCAGAGCCTTAGCCAGAAGGAAAAGACACGCATAGAGGAAGCGGTGATTGTCGACACTGAATTAGAGAGGCCCCCCTGGTATTTGAATTGATTGGGTAGATTTTCCACTTTATTTTGTTGGAGGGAAGTTCATTTTATGCCTTTGCCAGTTCAGCCAGCTCAGACAGACCCGGCGGGGTCCTGGGTGGGAAGGGTTTCATCCTGAGGACACCACCCTCGAATCAGGCAGGTGAGATGGAGACAGGAGGTGGGGATGCCTCTGCACTGCCTGCAGCTTCTTGGAAGCTTCCACTGAAGAGGCTACAGCTGGCCTTGACCTGGAAGGATAAATGAGGGTCCAGAAGCGAGAGGATCAATGAAGGGGTCCCGAGCAGAGGGGACCGCCGAAGCCGATGGTGGCTTGGGAAAGAGATTTGGAGGGAGATGGAAGGTGGAGAAATGATGTAGAAAATTGGGTTCTGGCCGGTCTACAGGGAGCTCCCGGTATCATTCAGAGGAGGTCAGCGTTCAATCATTTATTCCAAGTACTTGCTTTTGCAGATACTGAGTGAAGTGTGGTGAGTATGGTTTCTGCCTCATGGATGTAAATCCCAGTTTCAGGGAGGGTGGGATATGTTAGGCATGTTTCATCCTTATCCTTGCGAAATGATGAACTGTATAAGTATAGTAAGGAAAAAAGCCAGGTGCTATGGGGAAAAATTGAAGGCAGGAGGAGAAGGGAACGACAGAGGGCGAGAGGGTGGGATGGCATCATCGACTCCATGGACACGAGTTTGAGCAAGTACCCGGAGATGGGACAGGACAGGGAAGCCTGGCGTGCTGCAGTCCATGGGGTCACAAGAATCCGACTTGACTGAGCGGCTGAACAACACGGGGGAAAGGGCAGAAAGGGTTTCTCTCGGGTTGGGACTGAGAGTTCCCAGAGAGGCAGCGGGCGGGCCATCCCCATGCCAGGCAGGGAAACCCGAGCAACAGAGGGGAGGAGTATGAAATTGGATTAAAAGGAGATTTTTATATCCACATGCGTGCTCAGTCCCTAAACCGTGTCCGACTCTTTGGGACCCCATGGGCCATAGTCTGCCAGGCCCCTCTGACCATGGGATTTTCCAGGAAATAATACTGGAGTGGGTTGCCATTTCCACCCAACCCAGGGATCAGGACTCGACTGAGACTCGAACCCGAGTCTCCTGTGTCTCCTGTATTGGCAGGCGGTTTTTTCACCTGCTGAGTCACCTGGGAAGCTGCTTTTATTTCCATAAACAACAGCCTTTAGGGAGAAAGGCAGAGCCCAAGTGGGCATGGAATTACGACTTCAATAGATTCATTAATCACAAAATTACATTCACTCGAGATATTAAAGCCAATTACAAAGCTACAGTAATTAAGAGTATGATGTTAGCATCAGGAGAAAAAAAAAAGCAGGGAACAAAAGAGAGAAAAGGTGAGGGTGGAAATTATGATAAAGGTGATGTTTCAAATCCAAGGGGAAAAGAAGAGGCTTTTTTTTTACAATCAATATAATTAGTATAATTAGTTAGCCGCTTGGGAAAATATTGAGACAGATCTCTCTTTTACTCTTACACCAAAATAGATCCCAGATGAATTTAAGATCTAAAATATTTTTAAACACTTAATCTGTAAGGCAATATTTACTTCTATAATCTACAAAGCAATTATACTTTTATCATCACTGGGTAAGGAAAGCTTTTCTGCACTTGTCTCTGCTGGCAAATCTACTGGCAACAGATCAGTGATCTGACTACATGACAATAAAAACTACATAAGGAAAATAAAGACCTTTAACAAATTTAAAAGGCAAATGAACTGGTAAAGTGTCGTTTTTCTTAGTGTTTGAAGAACTCTTACAAACCAGGTATAACAAAGACCGCTCCAAAAGAAGAAAAATGGGCCACAGTGGAAACAATGACAGATTTTATTTTCTTGGGCTCCAAAATTACTGCAGATAGTGACTGCAGCCATGAAATTAAAAGACACTTGCTCCTTGGAAGGAAAGCTATGACAAACCTAGACAGCATATTAAAAAGCAGAGATATCACTTTGCTGACAAAGGTCCGTATAGTCAAAGTTGTGGTTTTTTTTAGTAGTGATGTGTGGATGTGAGAGCTGGACCATAAAGAAAGCTGAGCACTAAAGAATTGGTGCCTTCAAACTGTGGTGCTGGAGAAGACTCTAAGACTCTTGAGAGTCCCTTGGACTGTCAGTCAGTCCCAAAGGAAATGAGCCCTGAATAGTCATTGGAGGGACTGATGCTGAAGCTCCAATACTTTGGCTACCTGATGGAAAGAACCAACTTATTGGAAAAGACCCTGATGCTGGGAAAGATTGAAGACAGGAGGAGAAGGGGATGACAGAGGATGAGATGGTTGGATGGCATCACCAACTCAACGGACATGAGTTTGAGCAGGCTCCGGGAGACAGTGAAGGACAGGGAAGCCTGGCCTGCTGCAGTCCATGGAATTGCAAAGAGTCAGACACAATTTGCAACTAAATGGAAACAACAACACCAAAATATATACACACCGAACAGAAGTCAGATAGTTACAAGACACTTGTGCGCATTGGCTTGGCCAGGATTTCCGGAATTCTCTCTCCAACTTTTGTGTGACACGCAGTTACGGTCCTGAGCAGAGAGTCTGCTTCTTGGCAGAGAATCTCTGGAGTGCCACTCAGAGAAGCACCAAAATGTTCACAATGGACACCTCCTCCAACGTTCCAGGGCCTTCTGTCAGCCAAGTGTGGGGTTGGCCAAGATGTTTATTCATGTTCTTCTGTAACAACCTATGGAGAACTCCGAATGAACATTTAACCCAACTCACGGCATAAGTAATGTGGAGATGTCAAAACAAGAATGGTTACAAGAGCAACTCTTACCATAACTGAGTCAAACATAATCTAAACACAGGATGTGCTAAATTTAGTTTTTGGAGTCCATCTAAAATGATGATACAAATAAACACATTTACAAAACAGAAATAGACTCACAGACTTCGAAAACAAGCTTATGGTTACCGAAGGGGAAAGGGAGGGGGGAGATAAATTAGGAGTTTGGGATTAACAGATACACACTACTGTGTGTGAAATAGATAAACAACAAGGATCTACGGTATAGCACAGGGAAATCTATTCAATAGTCTGTATTAATCTATGTGGGGAAAGAATCTGAAAAAGAATAGATCTACGTGCACACATAACGGATTCACTTTGCTCTACACCAAAACTAACACAACATGGTAAACCAGCTATACTCCAATATAAAATGAAAATTAAAAAAATAAAAACGACAACAAAATAGTTCAGCGGAGCAGATGAGCTCCAGAAACCAGCGCAGGGCTGGCTCTTTTTTGGAAGGCATTTCCTCCACCCTGGGCTTTGCCAACCCACGTTCAGCTCTAGGTGTTTCTATGGGTTGAACTCCTTTTAACATTCTTGCTCCCCTGCATGTGATGATTCAAACACTAATGCGGACAGCGAACAGTCCAACTGGAATCCCTGCCTTTCTTCCCTCCCCCTGCCACGCAAGAAGCAAGGCCACTCAGTCTGCGCGCAGCCAGCAGTCTGAGGAGCTCATTAGAACGCACTGCTTTTGGGGTCAATGAAAGGACAGAAAGCTCCAGCCCTCCCAGGAATTCCCCAGACACTTGTGGCGATGTGAGTGATGGTCTGTCCTCTAGCCTCCATTTTATTAATTTTCTTTTAAGTGATGCCTAAACTGCAAATACAATGTTTTTTTCTTTTTTTTTAAATTCTTTAGGGATTCCCAGGTTCCTCCATCCACCTGCCAATGGAGGAGATGCAGGACACAGGGGTTCAATTCCTGGGTCAGGAAGATCCCCTGGAGGAGGGAATGGTTACCCACTCCAGTATTCTTGCCTGGAAAAATCTCATGGACAGGGGAGCCTGATACAGTCCATGGGATTGCAAAGAGTCGGACTTGAATGAGCATATACACTGAACTGAATTCTTTATTTTAGTTGTTTTTACAGTTCTAGAATTTTCATTATAGCTTTTTAAATGTTTTTATGTTTCCTACTGGCATTCTCTTTGTATTTTAATTTGTTGAATGTCTTGTTATTGTTGTTCAGTTGCTAAGTCAGGTCTGACTCTTTGAGACCCCACGGACCTCAGCAGGCCAGGCTTCCCTGTCCTTCACTATCTCTCAGAGTTTGCAGAAACTTATGTCCATTGAGTCCATGATGCCATCCAGCTGTCTCATCCTCTGCTGCTACCTTCTCCTGCCCTCAATCTTTCCCAGCGTCAGGGCCTTTAACAGTGAGTCAGCTCTTCATACCAAGAGGCCAAAGTGTTGGAGCTTCAGCATCAGTCCTTCCAATGAGTATTCAATGTTGATGTCCTTCAGGATTGACTGGTTTGATCTCCTTGCTGTCCAAGGGACTCTCTAGAATCTTCTCCAGCACCACAGTTTGAAAGGATCAATTCTTTGGTGCTCAACCTTCTTTATGGTCCAGCTCACACATGCATACATGACTACTGAAAAAGCCATAGCTTTGCTTTATACGGACCTTTGTCCGTAAAGTGATCTCTCTGCTTTTTAATATGCTGTCTAGGTTTGTCATTGAATACATTAACTGTAGTCATTTTAATATTTGTTCTGACATATCCAATAACCAAATTTCCTGTGAGTCTGTTTCCATCGCTTATTTTTTTTTTTTCTTAACATCCAATCAGTGTTTGCTTATCTTTTTTGAAAGCTGAACATGGTATGTGAAAGAGTGTAAATGTCTTTGGAGCCTCTAGATGACACTGTTCCATGAAGGCTTTGCTTTTTAATTTGGCGATCAGGCAAGAGCAGGTCTCTCTAATCCAATTGGAGAACAAGATGATTCAAGCCCGGCCTTGTGAAGGCTATTATTTCCCATTCTCCCCTGTTCCAGAGCATAGAGTATTGAGGTTCTCCACCTAATGGCTCAGATGATAAACAATCTGCCTGCAGTGTGGGAGACCTGGGTTTGATCCCTGGGTCAGGAAGATTCCCTAGAGGAGGAAATGGCTACCCAATCCAGTATTCTTGCCTGGAGAATCTCATGGACGGAGGAGTCTAGCAGGCTATAGTCCATGGGGTCGCAAAGAGTCAGACAAGACTGAGCGACTAACCCTTTCACTTTCACACTGAAATCCTAGCACGTGTATGAGGTCCCCTAGTTTTGTCAAGCCATGAACTCCAACTTTGACCCCAAAACTCCACTGGTGTGTAGACAGAGGTCAGTTCTTCAACCTTTATCTTGATACATGGCTGGAAAGTCAGCAACAGCCTGGAAGGGAAAAGCCACTCCAGACGTCAGACTCTGCTCTCTCTGTTTCTCTCCAGAAATTCTCTCTGAAGTGGTAGCCACTCAAGTCTTGTCAGCTCTCCTCCATCAGCCTAGACGTCTTACCTTTCACCAGCACCATTCCGTCACAGGGTCATGCTGTTGTAGCTTTATAGTAAGTCTTGACATCAGTAAGAGTCTTCCCACTTTGTTCTTCCTTTCCAAAATTGTTTTGTATATTCTGACTTCCTTGATTTTCCATATAAACTGTAGCACCAGCTTCATTATATATACACATACATATGGTGGTTGGCTGGCATCACCAATGCAATGGACATGAACTTGAGCAAACTCCGGAAGATGGGGAGGGACGGGGAAGCCTAGCAGGATGCAATTCATGGGGTCATGAAAAGTTGGACACGTCTTGGTGACTAAACAACAATATGTACATATGTATTATTGTGCACTTTAAATTTTTTAATTAATTTTCAATAAAGGTGCTAAGGCAATTCATTGGAGAATAATTATTTCAAAAAGTGGTACTAGAATAGTTAGATTACATATGCAGAAAAATTAACCTCAATCCATACCTTGGACCATATAGAAAAATTATCTGGAATTAACCATAGATCAAAACCCTAAAACTATACAACTTCTAGCAGAAAATAGAAGAAAATCTTCATGACTTTGAGTTAAGCAAATAGTTTGATTGGACACAGAAAGCATAAATCACAGATGGAGAAAATGTTACACTAGACTTCATCAAAACTGAAAAATGCTTATTGAAAAGAAACTCGTAAGAACACAAACTGACCAGCCAGAAATTGAAAGAAAAGACCTGAATTTTTAGTGAAACACTGGTTTTAAAAAGTATATTGAAAAGTTTACAGATGTCAATAATAAGAAAATAGACAATCTAATTTAAAAACTGAAATGGATAAAAGATTTGAACAGACACTTCACTGAAGGAGATAGACGGATACCAAATGAGCACAAAGTATGTGAGAAGATAGTTGGCATCTGTGGGCATTATGGAAATGCAAGTACATTAAAACCAAAATGAAATGCCATCACCCAACCAGAATAGTTCAGTGAGATAAACTTAGTAAAAATACTGATAATATCAACTGCTGGAAAAAACATGGAGCACCTAGAACTCTCATCCTTTGCTGATAGGAATGCAAAATGGTGACCTCCCCCCCATTGGAAACCAACCCGACAGCTTCTTTTGAAGTCAACAAACCATTTGGGATTACCAAACAACCCAATAACCCATGTCTGGGTGTTTGTCCAAGAGAAATAGAACCATATAGTCACACAGACACCTGTATGTGAATCTTCACAGAAGCTTTGTTCACAGTTGAAAAAAAAAATGCTATAAATAAATGTCCATAACTTGGTGAATGAAGAAGTCATGCTATATCCCTATAGTGAAATGTGACTCAGAAGAAAGATGAAAGCACAAGTTATCAATTCCAAAAATGCGGATGGATCTCAAGCACGTTATACTGAGTTGAAAGAAGCCGGAGACCAAGGTTGCATAATGCATGGCTCTGTTTATATAACAAATTGCAAACGGCAATCTATAGAGGCAGCAAACAGATCAGTGGCTGCCGGGACGATGGGTGGGGAGGGGGTGTGACCATTACGGGGAATGAGAGACCTTTAGGAAGGTGACAGAAACGTTCTCTATCTTGATTAAGGAATAAGATATTGACACATGACCCTCTGTTCTTGTCACAATTGGTAGAATTGTACATTTTTTAAACAGTGAGTTTTGCTTTTATATAAAAGAGAACTCAATAAAGCTAACTTTTAAAAGATTGTTAATCATTTCTCATTACTATATATCTATTCTTTTTTTTAAATTTCCTCTGCTCATTGCCTCTTGTGCTCCATAATCCTCGTTGGATAACATCTTGTGTGGGGACATTTGCCTAAACAAACTGGGGCTTATATGATGGTTCTGTTTTCTTGTTCCAAAAGGAGAACGCAACTCTCAGCAAGCACTTACGCTGTCGCAGCTCTGGCTAGGAGTGCAATATCTGGCCCCAACTTCTCTGAGGGACCAATTATGCATTCTGACTGGTCTTGGGGTTATGCTCAGCTTCTGCTGTGTTACCAGGCATACAATTGCCCTGGCCCTCACCCGGCCTCCACCTGCTGTCGGGCCGGTCACTTCTGACTTTACCTGCTTCTTGTGGTTTCCACCTTGGTTATTCATCGAATCAAGCTTTGTATATGTCCTTGAGTTCCTCTTCATAAAGTGCACATCTTTAGAATATCATTTAAATTTATTAAATGATAAATATCTTCCAACTTATCATTTAATAAATTTAAACCATAATCATTTGTTAAAATATACTCACACATCGCTGTCACTAGGATCCTCATATCACACCAAGCCTTCCCTGTCTGCTCTTCTGTACTGCTTTTGGCTCTAGTGGGAAGGGCCTGTTCCACTCTTTGTTGTTGTTCACGTTTGATCAAGTTTATTGACAGCATTGTTTTTGTTAGACGGTAAGTTCCTGCGTGTATTTACTAACTCTATTTTTTACATCACCTGTTTCTGCTTCCATCTTTCTTTCTTAATCATTCTCCTGCTCCTATGACGTGGTATTCTGTGGTTTTCTCTGTTTAACTGAACATGGCAGGAGACTGTTGCAGAAGTGGCTCTGACGCTCTTCCTGCCCGGGTGCTTGCCCTCAGGAGGTCCCTCCCGCCCTGACTCTGGGCTTCGCCAGGCGATCTACCTTGGCTGCCGAGGCCATCGCAGGACAGACACAGCAGGGACTTGGAAAATGCCCTGACCGGGGCTCATCCGCCTTGCTGCATTTGGAAGCCTGAGCCCATGGTGTGAAGCAGACCCGGCTGCCCTGCCTGAGCACACACAGAGCCATGCCTGCCAACCACCAGATGAGTGACCGCAGCAGGGCTGGACCAGCCAGCCTTCCCGCCAGCAGACACAGGCATGTGAGAGCCCAGCAGAGCCCAGCCATGAGACCAGACCAGGGGACGACCCGCCGGCCCACAGGGCCAAGCACAAGAGTTGTTTGCAGGCACTAAGTCTGGGGGACACTTTCTTAGGCACCTTGGACGTGGGGTAGCTCCTCTCAGCCGCCCTGACCTTGGATGCGGGGTAGCTCCTCTCAGCCGCCCTGACCTTGGATGTGGGGTAGCTCCTCACGGCCATGCCCCTGATCTTGGATGTGGGGAAGCTTCAAGGTAAGGAGCAGTGGCTGTGCCTTGCTGGAGCAGCCGTGAAGAGAGATCCCACATTCAAGGTAAGAGAAACCCAAGTAAGACGGTAGGCGCTGAGAGAGGGCATCAGAGGGCAGACAGACGGAAACCACAATCACAGACAGCTAGCCAGTCTGATTACAGGACCACAGCTTTGTCTAACTCAGAAAAACTAAGCCATGCCGTGTGGGGCCACCCAAGATGGATGGGTCATGATGGAGAGGTCTGACGGAATGTGGTCCACTGGAGAAGGGAATGGCAAACCACTTCAGTATTCTTGCCTTGAGAACCCCATGAACAGTATCAAAAGGCAAAAACCTAGGACACTGAAAGATGAACTCCCCAGGCTGGTAGGTGCCCAAATTGCTACTGGAGATCAGTGGAGAAATAACTCCAGAAAGAATGAAGGGATGGAGCCAAAGCAAAAACAACACCCAGTTGTGGATGTGACTGGTGATGGAAGCAAGGTCCAATGCTGTAACGAGCAATATTGCATAGGAACCTGGAATGTTAGGTCCATGAATCAAGGCAGATTGGAAGTGGTCAAATAGGAGATGACAAGAATGAACATGGACATTCTAGAAATCAGCAAACTAAAATGGACTGGAATGGGTGAATTTAACTCAGATGAACATTATATCTACTACTGTCGGCAGGAATCCCTTAGAAGAAAAGGAGTAGTCATCATAGTCAACAAAAGTCCGAAATGCGGTACTTGGATGCAATCTCAAAAACAATAGAATGATCTCTGTTCGTTTCCAAAGCAAACCATTCAATATCACAGTAATCTAAGTCTATGCCCCGACCAGTAATGCTGAAGAAGCTGAAGTTGAATGGTTCTATGAAGATCTACAAGACCTTCTAGAACTAACACCCAATAAAGATGTCCTTTTCATTATAGGGAACTGGAATGCAAAAGTAGGAAGTCAAAAGATACCTGGAGTAACAGGCAAATTTGGCCTCGGAGTACAGAATGAAGCAGGGCAAAGGCTAATAGAGTTCTGCCAAGAGAACGCACTGGTCATAGCAAGCACCCTCTTCCAACAACACAAGAGAAGACTCTACACATGGACATCACCAGAGGCTAACACCAAAATCAGACTGATTATAATTCTTTGCAGCCAAAACGGAGAAGCACTCTACAGTCAGCAAAAACAAGACCAGGAGCCGACTGTGGCTCAGATCATGAACTCCTTGTTGCCAAATCAAACTTAAAGAAAGCGGGGAAAACCACTAGACCATTCAGGTATGGCCTAAATCAAATCCCTTACAATTATACAATGAAAGTGAGAAATATATTTAAGGGACTAGATCTGATAGACAGAGTGCCTGATGAACTGTGAACGGAGGTTCGTGACATTGCACAGGAGACAGGGATCAAGACCATCCCCAAGAAAAAGAAATGCAAAAAAGCAAAATGGCTGTCTGAGGAGGCCTTACAAATAGCTGTGAAAAGAAGAGAAGTGAAAACCAAAGGAGAAAAGGAAAGATATTCCCATTTGAATGCAGAGTTCCAAAGAATAGCAAGGAGAGATAAGAAAGCTTTTCTCAGCTATCAGTACAAAGAAATAGAGGAAGACAACAGAATGGGAAAGACTAGAGATAACTTCAAGATAATTACAGATACCAAGGGAGTATTTCATGCAAAGATGGGCTCAATAAAGGACAGAAATGGTATGGACTTAACAGAAGCAGAAGATATTAAGAGGAGGTGGCAAGAATATACAGAAGAACTGTACAATAAAGATCTTCAAGACCCAGATAATAACGATGGTGTGATCACTCACCTAGAGCCAGCCAGACATCTTGGCATGTGAAGTCAAGTGGGCCTTAGGAAGCATCACTACGAACAAAGCTAGTGGATGTGATAGAATTCCAGTTGAGCTATTTCAAATCCTGAAAAATGATGCTGTGAAAGTGCTGCATTCAATATGCCAACAAGTTTGGAAAATTCAGCAGTGGCCATGGGACTGGAAAAGGTCAGTTTTCATTCCAATCCCTAAGAAAGGCAATGCCAAAGAATGTTCAAACTACCGCACAATTGCACTCATCTCACACTCGAGTAAAGTAATGCTCAAAATTCCCCAAGCCAGACTTCAGCAATACGTGAACCATGAACTTCCAGATGTTCAAGCTGGATTTAGCAAAGGCAGAGGAACCAGAGATCAAATTGCCAACATTCACTGGATCATCGAAAAAGCAAGAGAGTTCCAGAAAAACATCTATTTCTGTTTTATTGACTATGCCAAAACCTTTGACTGTGTGGATCACAATAAACTGTGGAAAATTCTGAAGGAGATGGGAATACCAGACCACCTGACCTGCCTCTTGAGAAACCTGTATGCAGGTCAGGAAGCAAGAGTTAGAACTGGACATGGAACAACAGACTGGTTCCAAATAGGAAAAGGAGTACGTCAAGGCTGTATATTGTCACCCTGCTTATTTAACTTATATGCAGAGTACATCATGAGAAATGCTGGGCTGGAGGAAGCACAAGCTGGAATCAAGATTGCCGGGAGAAATATCAATAACCTCAGATATGCAGATGACACCACCCTTATGGCAGAAAGTGAAGAAGAACTAAAGAACTTCTTGATGAAAGTGAAAAGAGGAGAGTGAAAAAGTTGGCTTAAAGCTCAACATTCAGAAAACTAAGATCATGGCATCTGGTCCCATCACTTCATGGGAAATAGATGGGGAAACAGCGGAAACAGTGGCTGGCTTTATTTTGGGGGGCTCTAAAATCACTGCAGATGGTGATTGCAGCCATGAAATTAAAAGATGCTTACTCCTTGGAAGGAAAGTTATGACCAACCTAGACAGCATATTAAAAAGCTGAGACATTACTTTGTCAACAAAGGTTCGTCTGGTCAAGGCTATGGTTTTTTCCAGTGGTCATGTATGGATGTGAGAGTTGGACGGTGAAGAAAGTTGAGCGCCGAAGAACTGATGCTTTTGAACTGTGGTGTTGAAGAAGACTCTTGAGAGTCCCTTGGACTGCAAGGAGATCCAACCAGTCCATCCTAAAGGAGGTCAGTCCTGGGTGTTCATTGGAAGAACTCATGCTGAAGCTGAAACTCCAATACTTTGGCTACCTGATGCAAAGAACTGACTCATTGGAAAAGACCCTGATGCTGGGAGGGATTGGGGGCAGGAGGAGAAGGGGACAACAGAGGATGAGATGGCTGGATGGCATCACCAACTCGATGGGCATGAGTTTGAATAAAATCTGGGAGTTGGTGATGGACAGGGAGGCCTGGCGTTCTGCAGTTCATGTGGTTGCAAAGAGTCTGACACGACTGAGCAACTGAACTAAACTGAACTTCTTAGGCACCCAAAGCTAACAAATAGAACTTTTATGTTTGTAAAGTTGTTTTCTGGTAAAGTAACTCCCAGTTCTGGATTTTCCTTTGAGGTTTATCTGGCTGAGTGCCATAAATTAGGATGCATCCTTTCAGCATCGTCCGTCCTGAAGTCTTTCTTCCTCTCTCTTCCTCCTTCCTTCTTCCTCCCTCCCTCCATGCCCCCTTCTTTCTTTCTCTTTCTTTCCTTCTGCTAATAATGAATTAAGAGAACATTTACATTCCGTATTTTCTTAGTTTAAAATATTTTTATTATTTTCTAGCTCTATGACAGTGTGGCTTGCAAAAAGAATAAGAACAATTTGTGATTTTGTGATAGATTGTTGATTTCTTTATGGCTTAAGAATTCATCTGTTTTTACAAATGTTCCAGTGGTTCTAGGAAAAAAATAGATATTCCCCACAGGAGTCGTATTTCAATGATTAATGTTCCTTCAGTCCACTAACCCCAGACTGTATGCTTCACGGGCCGGGAGGGCTGTCTTCTCTTAGCTGTGCCTCGCGGGTGAATATCACCTGGCATGTAGATGGGTACTCTATCTGTATGTATTTGCTGAGTTATAAACAAATGTACCTAATTGACAATACTCATCAGAGCCTACATTGCTTTACTATGACTCATTATTTAAGATTTATTCTGATGATTTATCTTACCAATACAGTGAAAAGTGAAATACATGTATTAACTATTTTGCTACCATTCTGCTATTGCAATTGCTCCGTGGATGTATAATACCCTTTCTTTTGCCTTTCTACTTCATCTGTTGATCACAAGTTTCCCTTTACCTGTGAGGTTAGCTTTTATATTTATAAAATCATAACTTTCTCTTTTGATACGTGTTTTCATGAAGTTCTCTTTGTCAGATATTAATATTAGGACTCATATAAACCCATGGCCTGATTTACTCCTATAAGTCCTATTGTCCATCTGTGGCAGAGGTGGCTAACTTACCATCCAATACCTGTTCTGTTTTATCCTTGGTTTAAAAAAAAAAGAAAGAAAATTTTTAAAAAGTAACTTTTCCTAAAGGCATCAGTGAGCCCCTCTAAAAAGTCACACTTTCCCTGAAAGAGGGATGGTGACTTGACTAAGTTCTGGCCAATCAGATGTAAGAGGAAGTTGCCGAGCAGGATTTAAGGAAGATTCCCTAAGGGACGGCCAGGGAGTGCCATTGTGTCCTGTGACTGTGCCTTGCTGCCGGGAAGACCAATGTGGTGGCCGGTGCCCCTGCAGCCACCTCGGATGCTGAGGCCCTCTGCGGGCACACGCCGTGCGCTGAAGGCTGGAGCAGCAGAAGGATGGAGCAGGTCTCGTCTCCAGGACTCCCTAGTGTGCTGACACCTGGACCGAACTTACACAACAAGATAAACCTCACAGGCATGTGGTGCAGCATCTGATCTCAAAGTCGGCGCACTCCAGTCCAGTCAGATTGTAGCTGAGCAGCCTGAACCTCAGACAAAGAATCAGATCTGCTCTCCTCAACGTCTTCCCTGGACCCCATATCACCGCATAGCCTCTCCACTCACTGCATATCCCCCCAGGTATGCTACTTACAAGATTATTGCTTTACTTTCCTTCAGAATTTTAAAAAATCATTCCACATTTAAATAAACCCTGTTCTGCTATCACTTTACCCTCACGTGTACATGCAAAGTTGCTTTCGTCATGTCTGACTCTTTGCAGCCCCATGGACTAGCCCACCAGGCTCCTCTGTCGTTGAGATTCTCCAGGCAAGAATATTGGAGTGGGTTTCCTTGCCCTCCTCCAGGGGATCTTCCCAACCCAGGGACTGAACCTGCATCTCTGACATCTCCTGCGTTGGCAGGCAGGTTCTTTACCACTGGTGCCACTGGGGAAGCCCCATGTTATCATCACGGAGCTCTTAACTTTTATCTATTTGTTGATGGGCACAGATCCCCAGGTGACATCTAAAAATGGCTACACAGAATGAGTGTGTGTGTGTGTGTGTGTGTGTGTGTGTGTGATTCTCTGCTTATGACTTTCACACCTTAAAAATCAATCAACCCAGTTCAATCAACCTTCACTGGAAATCAAATTATTGGATTATAGAGGTTTTCTCTTAGAATCTTGGCAGAACCAGTGGACACCTTTTTCTTTCCTTCTATCTCTGTAAGTCTGGCTGAGTGAGCAGATTACACAGTGTAGACAGACTCCCAGGGAGAATGGCTGGGACCTGAGCCTAAGCAGAGCTCTCTGGACCAGTGCCTTGTGGGCAGCAGGCCCTCAGAAAGTCTGGGTGAAAGATTGTAATAAGTCAACAGGGCCAGCCTAATCAGACCTTCCTGACTCGGCCTTGGGCTCACATCCAGACCGGTCTCTCTGTACCCAGGAGGTCCCTGCTGGGGCCACAGCAGTGAGGGAGGGTCCCTCCCCCTGTAGGCATCGTGGCTGCTGCTCCGGCTCTCAGAGGGGAAAGGCTGGCCCTGAGGTGATCACGTGTGTCCTGCTGACCCTTGGAAGGTGGGGACGCGTGCCACATAGGAACTCGGGCTCCGCATCCTCCCCATGGAGAAGTGCCCGAACAGACAGGCCACTCCAGAGACTGCGCTGCAGACTGGCCACTCCACCAACATGCTGGAGGAGGCTCTTGGGGCTGAGCTTGATCAGAAACTTCCCTTGGGGCTGTCGCGGCTTAGACAGAGGCCCCTGAAAGAAACGTCAGTGTCTCAACCCCAGGAACCTGGGAATGCGACCTTATTTGGGAAGCAGATCTTTGCAGATGTAACAAACTTGAGGGTCTCCAGACAAGATCATCCTGGCTTAGGGTTTGTGTAGGCTTCCCAGGTGGTAGAGTGGTAAAGAATCTGCCTGCCGATGCAGGAGACATAAGAGACAGGGGCGTGATCCCTGGGTTGGGGAGATCTCCTGGAGAAGGAAACGCCAACCCGCTCCAGTGTTCTTGCCTGGAAAAGTCCACGGACAGAAGAGCCTGGTAGGCTACTGTGCATGAGGTGACAAACAGCTGGACGTGACTTGCACCCAAACCTCTACAGGAGAAAGGCAGAGGGAGATGTGAGACACACACAGGGATGAAGCTGCGTGAAGATGGAGGTAGAAATCGGGAGATGCTCACAAACCAGAGACCATCTGAAGCCTCTGCAGGCAGCGTGGTCCTGTCGACACCTCGAGTTCTGACTTCTGGGCTCCGGACGGTGAGGGAGTAAACGCCTGCTGCTTCTGGCTACCAGGTTTGTGATGAGTCATTACCGCAGCCCCAGGGACACTCACACGGGGACTTTGATTCATTAGGCGCAGCTTATTAACAAAACACAGGTCCAAATTGTTCAAAGTTGGGGCATTTCATGCTGCCCTCTGGAGATGTTTGTGGAGCCACCTCTGTTGATCTGAAATAAGGTGAAGAGTCGGGGGTGTGCCTGTGGCCGAGTGGACGGAGGCAGCCCCTCAAGGGTTTGGACTTTAAACATGGGAGGGGTCCACAGCAGAAGGACCCTCGTTCACGCTGATGTAGCTTCTTTTTTCTACCTGGATGTTTACACGACCGTTTTCCTTATCTTCACCATTTAAAAATTTCACTGAAAGCGCCTCATTTTGAGCTCAGTGTAATCAGCTCTTTCTAACTGAGGAATGAGCTGTTTCTTCCAGCAGAAGCGCACCTTCCACACCTCCCATTTTTGCGCAATTCTGCATCTTCAGATCTCTGGCCAGACACGTCCGCTGCCTGCACGCTGGCTCTCTGACCTCCGTCCACCACCCTGGAAGCTACTCCCGTTCCTCCCGCCTCTCCCAACGTTTCCTCTCCAAACAGGAACGATAATGAGCAGCTCCCCAGGGGCCGCCAGCTTGTCAGGCTCCGTGTTTTAAGCCAGGATAGTTATTATTGTCAGATCTGTAGATGAAGCAACACGGGAACAGAGAGGTTAGGTAAACTGCCCCAGGTCAACCAGCTCGTCGTGAGTCGGAATCCTCAAAGGAAGCCTTCTTGGTCTCTGAGGATGAACAGAACTGGCCCTGACCCTGCCCGTCCGCACAGATGTCCCAGCCCCTTCTGAGCATCATCTCTTGGTCCTTTAGGGACGGAGAAACTCGATCCCCAGCGGCCAGAGGAGAAACATCCGCAGGGCAGCAGGATTTGCGTCAGGAGAAGCAGGACCCCCCAAGGGACGTGAGATCACTCTGTCTGCCGAGAGCACAGGCCAGCTCATCCGGGGTGATTAACAGGGCCCTCAACCTCCACGTCCTGCTGGCTGAACACATTCTAAAACATTCTTCCAAACCTTAACCACGTCAGACACTGGCAAAAACAAAAACACCACCCCAGCAATCGCTTAGAAGCCCAACTTGTTTTTTTTCCTTCCTTTCCCAAGCTGAAGCCTGTCCACACACTTCAGTGCTTTTACAGCCTTTATTAAGAGAAGCGAGAACTCAGTCTATTTGATTTATAATTGAAAATCATAAACTATAGCACTCACCTGCTGTTCCCAGGCACTGGTGAAATGATACAAGGCTATTTCATCACTCAGCCTGGTAATTGGCGTGAGCCAGCATCAGTATGCACCGCGGCGTTCCCAGAGGCCCACTAACAAGTTGATACAACCGCACAGGCTGGAGAGCAGAAATGTAGTAAAAACATTACTTCGTGCTGATTTGTGCCCTAACTCCGCTTCGTCAAGAGTCGCCGGGACGCACAAGGGCCCTTGGTTAGTAGGGGCAGGAGGAGGCGCCGGCCCGGGTCTAGGGTGGACGCGTTGGCCCCGTCCTGGGCAGCAGGAGGACCCCGCAACGCCAGCACACCCTCGCCATGCCTGGAAGGGAGCCCACACGGCCCAGGCAGCCAAGAAGACACAGTCTCCAGCCCAAGGATTCTCCTCTGGGGTCTGCGGGCACCGCCAGCCCCAGGAGGGCTGGTCTGCTGCTGGGCGGGTCTGCCTCGGCCAGCGGGTACTCAAACACAGACTCAGATGCCAACCCCGCCTCCCCTCGGAGTTCCCAGGCTTGGGGCAGGGGTGTTGGGGGATCCGTCACAGCAGAGGAAATGGAAGGAACCATCCAGACGAACAGCTGGAGGTGCAGTCCGATCGCCTTGACCTTGTCGTCCCAGAATCTCCGTGAGCACGTCACGACCGCCATCAGCTGAGCCCAGCCCGGCCCTAGGAGCTGGGTGCAGGAGGGTGAGCGAGACGCAGAACCCTTCCGGTGTTGCTGGGGTGACAGCCCTGGGTGTTGACAGTCAGAAATCTTCTCCAGTGCACAATGGAGATGCAGACCCAGAGAACAGACTTAAGGACCCTGGAGGGGTGGGGGAGGAGAGGGTGGGACGGACGGAGAGCAGCGTGGAAACACACACCACTGTACGCACAGCGGCCAGCCAGGGGGGACTGGCGGTGTGGCTCAGCGACCTCGACCCGGGCTCAGGGCCAACCTGGGGGGTGGGGTGGGGTGGGGTGGGAGATGGGAGGGAGGCTCAAGACGGAGGGGACGTGGCTGGTTCACGTCGGTGTATGGCAGACACTAACACGATATTGCAAAGCACTTACCCTTCAACTGAAAATAAATTAATTCTCTTAAAAAGAAAATAAATAAATCCACTTCGTACCTAAAAAAAAGCGCTCGCTTATCCAATAAATCCCAGGAGAAGATTTTGAATGCTTTTTTAATTGATAAGAAAAGGACACCGGTCTTGTATTACGTACACCGACGGATCAGGCGTTTTTACTTTATTGTATCATTTTTTTTCCATTTTGGCTTTTAAAATGTGAACGTGGAGTAAAGCTGACCTGTATTGGCTGACAGCCGTATGAGCTTGCACACCCGTGAAGGTAGATTCCTGTGGCCGCCGCCACCACGCCCCAGGTGGAGAGTGGGGAGCCGCCTCCTCGCCCCGGGACGCCCGCTGAGGCCCGGTCTTCACAGGGACACACCCTGCCCCCATTGGCATCTCCTTGCCCGTCCTGGTCATTCTAGATCAGCTCTCCCGGAGGGCGATGTAGATGAATTCCTCAGCGAGACCAGCTTCTTCCCAACAGCCTAGTGCTCTGGAGAAGCGTACATGTGGTACGTGGGTCCATATTCACTCATTTCTTAATTGCCACATCCTGTTTCATTGGATGGGCAGAGCAGTCTGTTCATCCTCTCACCAGCTAAAGGACCCTGGGGCTGTTTCCACTCGCTGAGGATTATGAATAAACCGCTGTAAACCTTCGTGCTGTGTGGAGCTTTTGTGGCTCTGCAGTAATTATCTAGCAACGGAATTGATGGGTCATACATAAATGTGCGTTTACTTTCACAAGAAACTGTCAAGCTTCTTGCAGAAGGGCTGTGTGTACTATTTCTCATTCCCACCAGCAAAGTGTGTGTGAGTTCCAGTGGCTCACATCCTCACCAGCAATTGCTGTTGTCAGACTGCTTAATTTTAACTTTTGTGACAGGCGTGTTGGCAGCATCTCTTTGGAGTTTTCATTTGCATTTCCCTGATGGCGAACCAGGTTGAGTATCTCTTTGTGGGTGCATTTCCCATCAGTGTATGCTCTCCGAGGAAGAGTTTCTTTTTCCCACCGGGCTTGTTTCTAACTGTTGAGTTTTGCAAGCTCTTTGCATGTTCCCGAAACAAGTCCTTTTATCTGATATGTGATTTGCAAAGACTTTTCCCCAGTTTGTAGCTTAGTTTTTCATCCTCTGAACAGGGTCTTCTGCAGAGCAAAAGCATTTTAGTTTTGATGAAATCCTGTGTATTTTTCTTTTTAGATCATGTTTTGGGAATTTCTTACATAACAGGTTATACAAATATTGACTCCAGTTTTTACCTTCTAAAAATTGTTTATTTGTATATTTAGATCTATAACCCTTTAAGAGTTTTTATATGGGGCATCGGAGAAGGCAATGGCACCCCACTCCAGTACTCTTGCCTGGAAAATCCCATGGATGGAGGAGCCTGGTGGGCTGCAGTCCATGGGGTTGCTAAGAGTCGGACACGACTGAGAGACTTCACTTTCACTTTTCACTTTCATGTATTGGAGAAGGAAATGGCAACCCACTCCAGTGTTCTTGCCTGGAGAACCCCAGGGACGGGGGAGCCTGGTGGGCTGCCGCCTATGGGGTTGCAGAGTCGGACACGACTGAAGCAACTTGGCAGCAGCAGCAGCAGCATATGGAGCATACAGTTTAATTCTGGATCTTTTTAAAATATGAATTCCCAAATGTTCCAACACTATTTGTTAAAAAATTATCCTTCCTCCTTTGAACCTTCGCAAGCATCACTTGGACATATTTCTGTGGGTCTGTTTATTTTCTATTCTGTCCTCCTGGTCTGTATGGCCACCCATTTGTCACACCTCACTCTTGAGTACTGTAGCTTTATGGTAAATCACACCACCCTGCGCATAACAGCTTAGTCCCCTGACCAGGGTTGGAACCTGTGTCGCCTGCCTTGGAAGGGAGATTCTTAACCACTGGACCTCCAGGGACGCTCTATGCGATAAGTCTTAGAATCAGCTAGTGCGCTTCTTCCAAACTGATTCTTCTCTTTAAAAGGTGTTTTGGTTGTTCTAATTCCTTTTGTGCTTTTCCATACACAATTAAAAAAAAAAAAAAAAAGGCTGTACCACGCAACTTGTGGGCTCTTAGTTTCCCAACCAGGGATTGAACCTGGGCCTTTGGCAGTGAGAGATGAGAGTCCTAACCCCTGGACCACCAGCAAATTCCCTTCCATATACATTTTTGAGTCTGTTTGTCTATGCCCACAACAAAAGAATCCTGCTGGGATATTAGTTAAAATTACAGTAAATCTATATGTCTGTTTGGAAAGAATTTAAATCTTAGTTACATTGAGTCCTCCCATCCACAAACAGTTCCTCTCTCCATCCATCTAGATCTTCTTTGATTTCTTACATGCTTGTTTTCTGGTTTTCAGTATATTGATCCTGTATATGTTTTGTTAGACTTAAAGCCCAGTATTTCATACTTTATGGAAATATTTTCAATGGTATCATTTCTATTAATTTTGATTTCAAAGTATCCATTGAAAGTACATAAAAATATTTAATTTTTGTACGTTGACCTGTGTATCCTTGTTGTTATTGTTCAGTTGCTGAGTTGTGTCCAACTCTTTGCAACCCCATGGATGACGGCACGTGGGTTTTCCTGCCGTCCACTATCTCTCAGAGCTTGCTCAAACTCCTGACCATTGAGTTGGTGATGCCATCCAACCATCTCATCCTCTGTCACCCCCTTCTCCTCCTGCCTTCAATCTTTCCCAGCATCAGGGTCTTTTCCAATGAGTCGATTCTTTGCATCAGGTGGCCAAGGTATTGGAGCTTCAGCTTCAGCAACAGTCCTTCCAACGAATATTCAGGACTGATTTCCTTTAGGAGGGACTGGTTTGATCTTGCAGTCCAGGCCCAGCATCACAATTTGAAAGCGTCACTTCTTTCGTGCTCAGTCTTACAAACAAAACTCACTCATTCTGTGTGTGTGTGAGCTAATTTTTTTGTTGATTCCTCGGGATTTTCTTTGCACACAATCAGATCATACACAAACAGCTACCATCTTGCTTCTTCCTTTCCAGGCTGCAAGTCTTTATTTCTTTCCCTTGCTTTCACATACTGCCTAGCAGCTTCAGTCCTGTACTAACTAGGACTGGGGAACGTGGGCCTTCTTGTCTTGGTGCTGATCTTAGGAGGAAGGCATTGACTCTTTCCACCGTAAGTGTGATGTTAGCAGCGCGTTTGGAGTACACTCTTTTTCAGGTCAAGGGAGTGTCCTACTTTTCCTAGTTTGCTGACATTCTTCTATCATGAGTGGAGTTGAATTTTGTCTAATGTTTTTCTGCAGAATTTTACTTGATCATGTGGTTTTTCTTTTTAGTCTTTAGTATTCTGGATTAGGGGCTTCCCAGGTGGTTCAGTGCTCAAGAACCCACCTGCCAATGCAGAAGATACAGGAGATGCAGGTTCGATCCCTGTGTCAGGAAGACCCCCCTGGAGAAGGGAATGGCAACCCACTCTAGTATTCTTACCTGGAGAATCCCATGGACAGAGGAACCTGGCAGGCTACAGTCCATGGAGTATCAAAGAGTCAAACACGACAGAGGGACTGAACAACAACAACATTCTGGATTAAAGTGATTAGGTTTTGAATGTCGAACATGTCTTTCTATATTTGGGGGACTCAATTCACTATTTTGTTGGCATTTTTACATCTCTGTTCATGAAGGATATTGATCTTTTTTCGTACTCTCCTTTTTTATCAGAGTAGGTCTGGCCTCATAAAATGAATTAGGAAGTGGTCCTTCCTCCTTTACTGTCTGGGGAAAAAAATTACATAGATACAGTGTTACTTTGTCTTTAAATGTTTGACAGAATTCACCAGTGAAATCATCCAAGCTTGGGCATTTGTTTTTCTCTGTTTCTTTGAAAGATTTTAAACAATAAATTCAATTTCTTTGATGGATATGGGACTCTTCAGGTTATCTATTTTTTCTTGAGTGAGTTATGGTACTTTGTGGCTTTGGCGGAATTGATCCATTTCATCAAAGCTGTCAAATGGATGTGTGTAGAGTTGTCTGTAGTATTTTCCTATTAACCTTTAACTGTCTGTGGAGTGTGCAGTTGAGACCCCTCTGTTCAGACTGACTGTGTCTCCTCTCCGTCTCTCTCACTTCCTCTTCTTCCATCCTTTCTTCCTGACCCCCTCTCTGCCTTCCTTTCTTCCTTTCCCGATCTGGCTACAATTTTATCCATTTGTTGACTTCTTTAAGACTTTGGTTTCATTCTTTTTTGTTTTCAATGTTACTGTTTTCCAATTCAGTATTAGTATTCCCTTTCTCCCCGTCATTTTGGGTTTGCTTCTCTTTTCTGTCTTCTTAAGGTAGAAACTTACATTTCTTTATTCTCAGCATTTCTTCCTTCCTCCTGTAAACCTATAATGCCACGCATTTCCCTCTAAATGTGCTATTAGCTGCATCCCACCAGTCTGACACGTGACTTTTCTGTTCTTTCCTCTTGCTCAGCTGAGAGTATTTTCAGATCCCGTTCTCCTCTGACCCACGTTTCACAGGCACACCGCTGCACTGTCAGATGTTTGAAGATTACCAGCTGTCGTCCGTCAACTCCCAACTCCATTCCGTTTGTTCAGAGAAATACTTTGGATGATTTCAAGTCTTATAACTGTACTGAGATTTGGTTTATGATTAGACTAACGCCTATCTGGTGACATAGTCCCCGTGCTCTTGAAAAGAATATCTGTTCCTCCGACACTGGTTACAGTGTTATTTAAGCAGTGTTCAGATCCATTTGGTTGATGATATTCTCACTCTTCCGGGTCCTTGCTGGTTTTCTATTTGTTCTATCAATTCCTGACAAGGGAGTGTGTTGAAGTTTACAATGTAAATGCCAATTTGTCTGTTTTTTATCAGTTCTATTTTTATCAGTCTTGCTCCATTTATTCTGAATCTGTATTTCTTAAGACTGTTACATCTTCTCGGTAGATTGGGCCTTTTACTGTTATGTAGCATCCCTTTCTGTCCCTGATACTTCCCTTTGCCCTAGGGTCTACATGGCCTGATATTAATACAATCACCCCAGGTTTCTTTTGATGAGAGAGTAGGCACTATAGGGGCTTCCCAGCTGGCTCGGTGGAAAAGACTCTCCCTGCCAATGCAGGAGACACACGAGACGTGGATCTGATCTCTGGGTCAGCACAATTCCCTGAAGAAGGAAATGGCAACCCACTTCAGTACTCTTGCCTGGAAAATCCCATGGACAGAGGAGCCTGGTGGGCTACAGTCCGTGGGGTCGCAAAGAGTTGGGCGTGACTGAGTGAGCATGCTGCGTCTTTATAGACGGCTTTGTCAAGTGTTTTCTTTTTAACTCACCTGCATCATTATCATTTTTGAAAGTGCATATCATTATGTCTTTTTTATCATTCTGATAATCTGTAACTTTAAAAAGATAGAACTTATTATGATATTAATCCTTTCAAGTCTTTATTGAATTTGTCACAATATTGCTTCTGTCTTATGCTTTGGATTTGGGCCCCGAGGCACATGGGATCTTGAACCTGCACCCCCTGCATTGGAAACTCTGAGTCTCAGCCCCTGGGCCACCAGGAAATTCCCCACTGATGTTTGTTTTCTAATTCACTAATTTTTACAGCATTATGGAAGCATTATTGAAATGTATTTCAAACATCGTGAAATTCACCCATTTAAAGCGTACGACTCCTTGGCTCTGAATATAGCCACAGTTTGTAATCCTCAGAGCAGTCTGAGTTTAGAAGATCCTCAACACTCCAGAAAGAAACCCCGTCCTCACCGGCTCGCAGGCCCTCCCCACTTCCCCAGACCTTGGCCCAGGAAACCACGGCTTCCCTGTCAGTTTCCGTGGAGTTGCCTGTTCTGGACATTTCGCCTGCACCGTGTGGGTTTGACGGCTGACTTCCATCTCTGTTAGACTGTTTACGTTCCGTTTTCCTCCCCTGCTTCCCTTTTCCTGATTCAATTATTTTAATAGATTTTTAGCATTTCATTTTATTCTGTCTGCTGAAGTTTTGATTATATCTTTTGTGGGGGTTTATTTTAGTCATTACTGTAGGAATTACAAACACAATGAACTTTTCCCAGTCCACGCAGAATCAGTATTTTGCCCCCTTCAGGTGGAATATTAAATCCCAGCATCACACAGGCTCCTTTACACCATCTCTACACTGTATCATTTACAGGGATTACATCTGCAATCCCTGAAAATCCCATCAGACATTATAATTTTTACCTTGGTGGTCTTATTTTAAAGCATTTCAGAGAATAGTCTATTTACCCAGAAAGTCATCAATTCCTTTGTTCCTTTATTCCCGATGTTCCAAATTTCCCTCCAGTATAATTTCCTTTATTCTGAAAAACTTGCTTCAGCCTTTCTATTAGAGCAGGTCTGTTGGCCCCAAATCCCCTTAGGGCTCCGTCATCGGTCTCTTCTCACCTTTATTCTTAAAAGACACATTTTGCTGAATATAGCATTCTGGGTCGACAGTTCTTTTCTTTCATTTAAAACGTTTTTTAGACGCTATGTCAGTTCCCCCTGGCCTTCCCATTTTCGTAGACAAAACCCTCAATCATCTGAACCATGACTTCCTCACACACGGTTTGGGGTCCCTCTGGCTACCTTCATTTTCTGCTTGTTTGGTTCTGGTTTTGGGTTTGGTGGTGGCCTTGTCTTCAGTTTGCAGCAGTTCAGTTATGGTCAAGGGTTTCTTTGAGTTTTTCTTCTTGGAAGTTCTAGAACCTATAAGTTCATGTATGCTCCAGATTTGGGGATTTATCAGCCAAACATTTCTTCAAATATTTTTTCCTGCCCATGTCCTTTTTTCTCGCTGGGACACTGATGACACGAATGTTGGAGCCTTTTTACCATCCCACCGACCTCTGAGTGTCTGCTTGCTGGTGTCCAGAACAGATCATTCCTACTGGAATGATCACTGCCTTCCAGTTCACCCACCTTTCTTCTGTCATCTCCAACCTGCTAGAGACTCCATGTGACATTTCTACTCCTGTGATTATATTCTTCAGTTCTAGAACTGCCATTTCATCCTTCTTCTTGGCTACTATTTCCTCACTGAGACCTCTAATCCTTCCATTTGTTTCCAGAGTGTTTGCCCTTACTACATAAACCATGGTTTTTAAAGCATTTTTGCTAATAATGCCAATGTCTGTGTCATCTCAGCATTGATATCTGTTGACTGACTTTTACCTTATAAATTATCTTTCCCCTATTGTTTCTAGGTACCAAATAGTTTTGGATTGTGTCTTGGGCTTTTTGACCATTACGAGACTCTAGGTCCAGTTTAAATGCTGTGGATAATGTCAATGCTTTGTTTAGCTGATAACTCACTATGTCCAGAACAAAGTTCTGATGCTCTTTCTGTGGGCTGTGGCTTCAATACTCAGCTGTTTTCAAAGCCTTTGTGGCCCTATTCAGCCCTGCCCAGCTATTCAGCTGCCGGGTGGCCAGTCTGGGGCAGTACTGTGTCCCACGCTTCAGTTCTCAAAGTCCACAATGCGCTCTTTAAGGTTGGATTCATGTGCACACACACACACAACGGACTGGTTCCAAGTTGGGAAAGGAGTGCGTCAAGGCTGTATATTGTCACCCTGCTTATTTAACTTATATGCAGAGTACATCATGAGAAACGCTGGGCTGGAGGAAGCGCAAGCTGGAATCAAGATTGTCAGGAGAAATATCAATAATCTCAGATATGCAGATGACACCACCCTTATGGCAGAAAGTGAAGAGGAACTGAAGAGCCTCTTAATGAAAGTGAAAGAAGAGAGTGAAAAAAGTGGCTTAAAACTCAGCATTCAAAAAACAAAGATCTTGGCATCCGGTCCCATCACTTCATGGCAAACAGATGGGGAAACAATGGAAACAGTGACAGACTTTATTTTCTTGGGTTCCAAAATCACTGCAGATGGTGACTGCAGCCATGAAATTAAAAGATGCTTCCTCCTTAAATGAAAAGCTATGACCAACCTAGATAGCATATTAAAAAGCAAAGACATTACTTTGCCAACAAAGGCCCATCTAGTCAAAGCTATGGATTTTCCAGCAGTCAGATATGAATGTAAGAGTTGGACATAAAGAAAGCTGAGTGCTGAAAATTTGATGCTTTTGAACTGTGGTGTTGAGAGTCCCTTGGACTGCCAGGAGATCCAACCAGTCCATCCTAAAGGAAATCAGTCCTGAATATTTATTGGAAGGACTGATGCTGAAGTTGAAACTCCAGTACTTTGGCCACCTGATGGGAAGAACTGACTCACTGGAAAAGACCCTGATGCTGGAAAAGATTGAAAGCAGGAGGAGAAGGGGATGACAGAGGATGAGATGGTTGGATGGCATCACCAACTCGATGGGACACAACTGAGCAACTGAACACACAGCTTGGAGGTGAGCTGGGAGCTCATGCAATACTACACCGGACAGAGGTCTTGATTTCCTTTCTCTCTGTAGCTACCCCACACTTCCTGGCTCTCCAGGGCCCCCTTGGGGCAGCCTCCAAACCAGAGCCCTGGGGTTGCCCTTTTCCTGCCCTGCCATTTATTTCCCACAACTGCACTTGTGTCTGAGCCAGTCATCAGGAGGATGGAGAGGACAAAGCCAGAGGAACGCGCCTGCTGCTCTTAGGACCACCAAGAGCGGAGAGAAAACCGCCTCCTTGTGCCATGACGTGCCCGCTTAGCCCACCCACTCCAGCCATGTCCCCCTGAGATTGTGCTCGGGCAGAGAGGATAAGAGCAAAAAGCAAACCAGTGGATCCCTCACTGCACCTAAGCCTCAAGAGTCTCCTTTTCAGTTGCTCACCCTAAACAGTAAAGGCTTCTCTGGAGGCTCTTTCTGTCCACACCTGATGCATGCATTCCTGTTTCACGCTGCCTTTAACACCAGTCTGAGAAACATCAGGGGGAAATAAAATGGGAAACTCACCACCTGTTTGGTGCTGGTCTATTTCCTCCGTCTGCCTGCTGCCACGTCCCCCTCTGAGCCTCACAGACACTCAGTCCAGGTTCCAAATTTGCTTTCAGTAGGATGACAAGATGGGGTGGGCTTAACACTTACTGCTCAAAACGAGAACTCAAACTTTTATCTTTAACCTTCTTAGCAATCTTGAAGGGAAGTCTTCGCTATCTGCCTATTGAAATAAGGAATCTGAGGCTCAGAGAAGTCACATAAGTGACCCAGGATCACACAGCCAGTGAGTAGAATTCAGAGTCAGGCGTGTGTGACTTCACACCCTGAGGTCTGTCTCCACAGTCCCTTTCAGGGAAACTGTGTGGGGCGGGGCACGATGCCTGGTCTGCAACAGGGAGCTCAGATCCTGCACCCCACTCACTGTCCGTGGGGCGTTGCCTGAGTCAACGCCTGTCTTTGCACTCACTTCTACCACCTGCGAAATGAGGGAGGTTCTCGGATGCTTTGCATTCAGACATCATATGGCTTTCTCTTTGAACAGGTTATACTGAAGGCTGCTTGTGAAAACTTCTGTTGCTAAGGGTAACCTGCCCATCTAGGATGAACCCTCGAACTTACTTTGCCCTGAGAGCACCCCCACCTCCAGGCTACCTGAAGCTTTGCCTTAGGGAAGGGGTTAATGGGTGGATTTCTTTTCTTTCAATGTTAATAGAAAATCAACGCCGCCTAGTCTGTGTTGGGAGAAGCCTGTGATCTCACACACAATCTTGGCCACAACCTTCCTTGGCCCTGTGGCCACACAGACTGCGTGGCTCTGGGGACAAAGGCTGGGGCGGCAGCGGCCGTGGAGCGAACGCAGAAGGCTCTGAGCTTCTGGGAACACACGGCTGGTGTCTGAAAGCATGGACTCTGGGCTTTCACAAGACCCTGCAGGTCCTCAGCACCTGCACGGACTCCACTCCCAGGCATGAGCGCGTAAGTGTCAGTCACGCAGCCGTGTCCGACTCTCTGTGACCCCGTGGACTGTAGCCCGCCAGGCTCCTCTGTCCATGGGATTCTCCAGGCAAGAATACTGGAGTGGATTGCCATGCCCTCCTCCAGGGGATCTTCCCGAGGCAGGGGTCGAACCCAGGCCTCCCTCCTTGCAGCAGATGCTTTACCATCTGAGCCACTCGGGAAGTCCAGGCACGAGGCTGGCACCGATTTCCAGACGGAGCCCCAGCCAGCCTCTGCCGCTCCCCCGTGTGTCTTCTCGGAGTCCTCTGCCCCGGCCCCCAGGCTGGACAGGCCCAGCTCCACGGCACCTCCTGAGGGGTGCCCCTTGCTGCCTCCCGCTGCCGCAGGCCTGACGCCCGGCGCTCTGCCCCTCCGCTCAGTCCGGGCCGGTTCCGCCTCCCGCCTCCGCCTTCTCCACCCAAAGCTCGGGGTCCAAAGGGACAGATTATGAGCTCCCAGATTCAAAGCAGGCAGGAGGCTTTGTACTCCACGAAAGGGGCTTTTCTGGGTCAGGCTCAGAAGGAATAAAGGATTCTGATGCAGTTACAGAGCAAAGTGGCTGGAGTCCAGGGTCAGCCACCGGCCTGATGCAATAGCGCCGGGCCCTTGGCTCCTCTGCCCGGTGGCTGATAAGGGAGCCAGCTGGAGGGGGACTGAGGGGGCCGCAGGCTGGCCTGCCCCCGCTAAATGACCATGCATCCTTGAGCGGGCCCTCGCCTTGTTGGTTCCCCCTCCTGCCTGGTCGTGGCAGCCCCCAGCCCCACAGCTCACTGTATCGGGAGGTCACGCAGGGCCCTCCCAGTTCAGCATGTTTCACGCTCATCCACAGCTCAGAAGCTGGCTGCAGCCCCGGCACTTTAGCGCCGGAGGGACCTCGGCGAGCAACTCGGGAAATGCCAGCAGCTCCCATCCTTGGACATTTCGCACATGGAGAAGCTGAGGCCCGGGTCAGGCATGACATGTGGGCAGTTTGGAGGGAAACCTGGAGCTCCCGCTGGGGCGTTCCCCCAGCAAGGAGGCTGCTCCTCAGGTCCCCGGACTCTCCTCCTCCTCGACACTTCTGGGCATTTGACTCAGGACCGGGCCCGCCGTGGGCTTTAAAGTAAGTACCAGCAGGCACTTCTCCAGTGGTCCAGAGGCTGGGACTCCACACAGCCAAGACAGGGGCTCCAGGTCCATCCTTGGTCAGGGAACTAGATCCCCCGTGCCACAGCTAAGATCCAGTGCAGCCAAATAAAGAAATAAAAATTAACAAATACATTTAAAAAATTAAGTAGCAACACCTCTGCCCTGAAAGCCTTCCTCTGGCCCCTGGCTCACAACCCTCCCCCGTCCTTCCTTCCCCGTCCTCCCCTCCCTTACATGATTCAGTTCAGTTCGGTCTCTCAGTCGTGTCCGACTCTCTGAAACTCCAGCACACCAGGCTTTCCTGTCCATCACCAACTCCCGGAGCCTGCTCAAACTCATGTCGATTGAGTCGATGATGCCATCCAACCATCTCATCCTCTGTCGTCCCCTTCTCCTCCCGCCTTCAATCTTTCCCAGCATCAGGATCTTTTCCAACGAGTCAGTTCTTCATATCAGGTGGCGAAAGTATTGGAATCTCAGCTTCAGCATCAGTCCTTCCCTTACATTACAATAGACACTTAGTAAACCTGGAAGACACACTTTATTCAAGACAACCGTCATGGAGCCAAGAGATTGAACTCAATTCCGAATCCAGCAAGGACAGCCAGGGGTCTAACGCCAAAAGGCAGAGTGAAGGATCCATGGGTGGAAAAACTAAGAGGAACCTAAGACAACCCAGGGCAGGGTGATCCTCGCTAAAGGCCCCAAGGTGATCAGCTGTGAATGGTGGGGCTCCCCAGTGAAGTAGCTCAGCAGGATTCTTTCTGCCCAGTGGCTCTGGTCGTTCAGCCTCCTGGGGACGCAGGGGTGGGGCCTCCGCTGGGGGCCAAGCTGCAGCTGTTCCGAAGAAGGGTTCCTAAAGCCAAGTGAGGAGCAGACACTCAGGAAGGTGTCGAGCGATGGAGGAGATGAGGTCAGGTCCCGGAGGACGGGTGCACACCAGCCAAATAGCTCAAGGGCAGAGTGGGAGGCAGGAACCAGCCCAGACCAGCTTCCCCGACAAGAGAAGGGCCAGGAGGCCCACAGTGGCCATGCAGCAGAGGGGTCTCCCAGGGGCTGGGTCACACCCAGAGCGGACCTGAGCACCCCTCCTGGGCCCCAGCCCCTTCCCCATCCCGCACTGGAGACCAGGCCTGGATCCGGGGTCTCTCAGCCCAGCCCCAGTCCTGCCTCCAGTGGGCTCCGAGGACAGCCCGTGGTTGAAACAGCCAGACGCAACTGCGAGAATAGTTATCCTTTGGGGAGAGATAAGGGAATGCAATCAATCAATCAGTGAGAAAGAGATATTCATGCAGATTAATTAAAAAGCATCTTCAGAGTGTAATTGCTAAACACCGTTTTGTTATCATCTGCTTTTCCAAAACGGGGTTATCTACACACATTTGCGTGCCGCTGCCGCTTTAACCACCCCTTTGATTGATCCACCCGGGCACTTACTCACCCCACACGCCTCCCTGAGAGGCAGCACTGATGGAGACGCAGCGGCCCAGAGCGGCGGCGGCTGGCGGGGAACTCGGAGACTGAGCAACCCTCCTGCCCAACCGCACGGGAACCACCACCCACCCCGCCAGCAGCCAGTCCTCCCTGGGGACCGGCCCCCGCGGGGTCAGCTGGAGAACGGGGCCCAGGCCCGTCCTGCCCGGAGCGCCACTCCATCCTAGACCTTCAACCCTGAGGCTGGAAGGGAGGCAGCATCGCTCATTCTCCCCTCGCCCACCTGTTCCCATGAGTCCCCGCGTCGTGCACACGCTCCTGACGGCCACTCGGTAAGGACGGGAGGGGGAGCGGGGGAGCGAGGACTCGACGCCTCATCCATGCACTCAACACCCGCCACCTGTGCCCCCGCCGGGGCAGGCCCTAGGCCAGGCACTGAGACACGCTGTGAGCAAAGCTGTCAGGTCCCTGTGACCGCGGAGCGCACGCTCAGGGCAGGAGACAAGACACCGTGTGAGTCCCCTGCACACCTACCTGCGATGGAGCAAGGCTGTTCAGTCGCTCGGTCATGTCTGACTCTGCAACCCAGGGACGGCAGCACGCCAGGCTTCCCTGTCTTTCACCATCTCCCAGAGCCTGCTCAAACTCATGTCCATTAAATCAGATGCAAAGAGCAGACTCATTGGAAAAGACCCTGATGCTGGGGAAGATTGAAGGCAGGAGGAGAAGGGGATGACAGAGGATGAGATGGTTGGATGGCATCACCGACTCAATGGATATGAGTTTGAGTAAACTCCGGGAGTTGGTGATGGACAGGGAGGCCTGGCGTACTGCAGTCCACGGGGTCGCAAAGAGTCGGACACGACTGAGCGACTGAACTGAACTGAACTGAACTGAACCATTCAACCATCTCATAGGAATAAAGCCCAAAACATATGGCAAGTGAGTCTTCAGGATGTGCTCAGCTTCACACACTTAACACTGAGCAGAGGGGGAAACTGAGGCCGGCGAGGCAAGGGAAGCTGCCAGACCTCACAGCTGAGCCCGGCTGCAGTCCAGCAGTGGACCCTGAACACCGCTGCCCGTCGCCAGCGTGAGGAGACCCAGCGCGAGCCAGGTATGCAGTTTTGCATTTCATAGCAGGCACATCTTAAAAAGTCAAAAGAAACAGATGAAATTAATTTCAATAACATAGTTCATTAAACCCAACTGATCCAAAGAATTATCATTTCAATAAGAAAGTCATATTAAAAAAACGATTGAGCCATTTATTTCACTTTCTCTTTTTTCAAAATAAGTGTTGGCGCTTCAGAGCTTGTTCGCACTCACGCACATGGCTCAGAGCAGGCCAGCCGTGTCCCACATGCACAAGGGGCTCGTGGCCACCGTTCTGGTCCGTGAAGAGGCAGAGCCTGGGAGCAGGGTGGGGGTCCTGGGGCCGGCGTGGAAAAGGGGGTCAGGATGAAGTGATATTTTATGTGAGTTCTGGATACTGGGAAAGAGTCAGCCTCAAGAATCTCTCTGGGGACAACTTCATGGGCAAAAGCAACGGGGAAGGCATTGGGCCCAAGCTAGGAGTAGTCCTGGTATCTTTGAGAGGCAGGAAGAAAAGCTCTGGGTGTGAGTGCCCTGGACCAGGAGGGACGTGGCACGGGAGATGTGTCAGGGGTCAGGGTGAGGGTGTAGACGGAGGAACAGCTGAAGGACACGTGGCCGGGCGTCCTCCACACTCAAAAGAGCTGCTCGAGATACAGGCAGCCAGCAGAGGTCAGGCTCAGGGAGCAGAGGTCAGACCTGCACCCTGGGGTCCCGGGAGCCACGTGTGGCTCTGAGCGAGCATGGTCTGCCTGCTGCTGAGACTCAGCACCTGGGGCCGGAGCGCTGGCATCATAGGAGGGGGACGTGGGGAACGCATTGCGATGGACTTCAGCTTTTCCCTGGCTTCAACACTCCCAGATTTCTGGACTTCGGGAAGATGGGAATCCTTCCGTGGAATGACCACACCCCCCGCCCCAACTCTCGGCCCACACAAACAAGATTAATCCAATGAGAAAGCTCTGAGGGGACCCGCATCTCCTGCACAGGAGTCGTCTGGCCAGAATGACCTCATTTAGACTGATGGGAAGGAAAGAGGGTCTTAGGGCATGAATCACTGCTCCCAGCCAAGACTGCTGGTGGTGACCTGGCGTGGCCCCTTTTCTGCTCCTCATGGCGTTTAATAAAGGTGGCATCCGTTGTCAGCTCCCTATAAGCCAGCACGTCTCCTTTGCCTCTAAGTTTGATGGGAGTCTGTACCTTTTCTGAGTTATTTAAATAAGCAGTCACTCCAGGGGTGCAGCGCTCAGCCTCCCAGCTTGTAAATCGGCCTAGTGCCTAGTCCTCAGGCGCCGCCAGAAACAGCTCCAGATCTTACTACCAATTACCATGCTACCAGCGAGGCGGGCTCAGCCCTTCCCCAGGCAGACACTGTCGGCAGGTAACCTTGGCCTGGAACCTGGAACGTCCGTAGCGGATTCTGGAGGCTCAGTCCTCTTCCCTGCAGAGCTCTGTGCGGGCAGTACTCAGGGAAACCCCGCAACCAAGCCACACAAGAGGGAAGGTGGTGAAGCAGAAAGCTCTGACGCGAGGGGAGGGTGGTTATGGGTCTGTCACTCAGTCTGTGCGCATATCTTTGTGGAGCATCAGGGACTGTTCTAGAACCAGGGACGTAAGCTCATGCTCAGTCGTGTCCAACTCTTTGCAATCCGATGGACTGTCGCCCGCCAGGCTCCTCTGTCCATGGGATTCTCCAGGCAAGAGTACTGGAGTGGGTTGCCATTTCCTTCTCCAGAGGATCTTCCCGACCCAGGGATAGAACTAGCATCTCCTGTGTCTCCTGCATTGCAGGCGGGCTCCTTACCATTAGTGCCGCCTGGGAAGCCCCCAGAACCCAGGATGTTGGGATGTATAAGCAAGACCAAAGTCCCTCATCTGTCCAGGCAGACATTCTGCGGGGGGTCCATGTGCATTCATTGCCATGATCTCTCTATGCACCTCTAACCCCCAGGAATTTAACTCCTCAACCATGGCATGGAAACAGGGATAACTCAGACGACGCTTCCTGAAGCCCCTGTGTTGTCTCAGTAAAGCGGTGTGCAAAGTACCCACGACCGCCAAGAGGAGGAAGCAACCCAAGCGTCCGTGGATGGAGGAGTGGACACGCAAAACACGGCACACTCACATATGGGAGTCTCATTTGACTATAAGGAGGATGGAATTCTGACACATGGAAGAATCTTAGTAACACATCTGCTTTATATTAAGAGATCCGTCAGCCACAGAAGGACAAACACTGTACAAATCCACTTCCACGAGGGGGACTTATGGTTTAGTTGGGGCAGTTTCTGTTTGGGAAGATGAGAAAGCTCTGAACTAGAGAGTGGTGATGGCTGTGCAACATCAGAATGTCGTCAAGGACCCTGAACTGTACACTTAAAACCAGGAAGTGGTACATTTTATGTTATATATATTTCACCACTGTAAAAAGAAAACTAAGACATTTTTAAGTATTGTAAGTGAGGAGTTATTCTTATCACTCCCTTTATTATTTGCAAGATGGCGCTCTAGCATATTCTTATGGGTGCAAGGTCACTGCCCCGCCATTCAGTCACTGCCCCACATCTCTGAGGGTCCATGAAGAATGGGGAAGGGCCCCAAGTGCCAGGGACACAGACGTGAGTCACACCCCCAGGGTCTGTGTCCGGGAAACTTCACACGGGGAGGATCACACTGCCAGTAAGCAAACATTTGGTTACAGTTGTGGTTCACTCGCTCAGTTGTGTCCGACTCTTTGCGACCCCATAGACTGTAGCATGCCAGGCTTCCCTGTCCTTCACCATCTCCTGGAGCTTGCTCAAATTCATGTAGAGTTGATGATGCCATCCAACTGTCCCATCCTCTGTCATCCCCTTCTCCTCCAGCCTTCAATCTTTCCAAGGATCAGGGTCTTTTCCAATGTGTTGGCTCTTCACATCAGGTGGCCAAAGTACTGGAACTTCAGCTTTAGCATCAGTCCTTCCAGTGAATATTCAGGGTCAGTTTCCTTTAGGATGTACTGGTTTGATCTATTTGCTGTCCCAGGGACTCCCAAGAGGCTTCTCCAGCCCAACTTGAAAGCATCAGTTCTTCGGTGCTCAACCTTCCTTATGGTCCAGCTCTCACACCGTAGTTACAACAGTGCAGGTTTTATGAAGGACTGAGAAATGTGGAAGAGTGGTGAAAGGCTCTCTAAACAGTTGAGCGTTTCAACTTGGAGAGTCAGAAAAGGCTGGGGCTGGCCGAGGCTGAAATTAAGAGACCCCTTGGCGGTGGAGGCGGGTATGAGGCCCTGAATGGGGATTACAGGAAAATGCATTGCTTCAAGCACTGTAGCAAAAATAAGGTTGGAAATGCCTCAATAATGCTCCCCCGTAGGGGCTGAAGAAGAATGGGGTGAGGCCCAGAAGGCAAAAAGAAGGAAACAATAAAGATAGAATTATAAAACCTCAGGAGGATAAATGGAAAACAAAGAGAACAAACGAGCTGGGCATTATCCCAGTTCTACAGAAAAACAAGGTGCAGAAGGATGATTAGACAAAAATGCTTCAAACACTGAAGAAGTAAGAATTATTGAAAATAAATGAACTAAACGTTCTACTTTAGAAGCTGAAAAAATAGACTGAACTCAAGAAGGTAGGAGAAAGGAAATAAAGAAGATAATGATCTCAAATTTATAAACAGGGAGCAAAGCTAAAATAGAAACAATCAACAAAACTATAAGCTGGTTCTTTGGAAAGTCTGATAATACAGATGCAAATACAGATAATACAAATCTACAAAATGGCTGAGAGAGAGATGGGGGGATATTGATCAAGATGTGCATTTCACAGACCATTCATTGGGATAATCACTCTGCAGAACCAGATCATCAACAGCAAAGGTAAGGGTGCATGCAAGTGTGCTAAGTCACTTCAGTCATGTCCAACTCTGCGACCCCATGGACTGGAGTCCACCAGGCTCCTCTGTCCATGGGATTCTTCAGGCAAGAATGCTGGAGTGGGTTACCATGCCCTCCTCCAGGGGATCTTCCCGACCCAGGGATTGAACCCACATCTCTTGGGTCTCCTGCATTGGTAGGTGGGTACTTTACCAGCAGTGCCACCTGGGAAGCCCAAGGTGAGGGTATCTGTATCTTATGAATTAGAAATTGCACCTTTAGATAAATATACAAAAGAAGCTCTGCATATGCTCACAAGGAGACATGTGTAAAGATGATGGTTGATTGTATAGAAAAAAGTGGACCAAAAGTTTACCAAAAAGACAAGATGTGGCTAAGTTGGTTGAGTAGAAACCCTGAGTTCCCTTCCTCCCACAGATACACCAAAATTACAATTATTTATAGAGCAACTGTCTATGGGAATGATCTGAAGACTAGCAGAAAAGATTTTTCCATGACCAACGATGTGAAGAAAGAACCACAATGAGAAGAGGAGACTTGCCATAGTCGGGATCAGCAAACCCAGGCTGATGTCTCACGAAGGGGAGGCTCGCCACAAGTGCAGGGTTTTCCCCAAGGAGTGAGGGATCCGAGCCTCACATCACGGGCCCTGCAGCGCAATGAGCCCCCAGAGCACCTGACTTTGAAGGCCGGGAAGTCTTGGCATTTGGAAGAGCCAAAGGGCTGTGGGAAACATAGAGTCCAATCTTCGAGGGTGCACGCAAAATCCCGTGCAATCTGAGTCCCATTTGAAAGGAGTCTAGGTCCGCCTGCTTGCTGATCTTGGAGAGCCATGTCTCCACCCATCAGTGGACCCAAGACCACTCAATAAAAGATCAATAAGGAAACAAAGGCCTTAAATGACCCATTAGGCCAAATGGGTGTGTGTATATATATATATATATATATATATATATATATATATATATATATATGGCATTCTCTGCAAAAGCATCAAAACACAAATTTTTCAAGTGCACATGGGACATTCTCCAGGATAGATCACTTGATGCTAGGCCACAAAACGTCTCAATAAATTTAAGAAGATTGAAATCATATTGAGCATCTTTTCCAACCAAGACACTGATGAAAGAAATTGAGGATGGCACAAAGATATGGAGATACATACTGTGCTCATGGATTAGAAAAATCAATACCGTTAGAATGACCAAGTACCCAAGGCAATGGACAGATTCAATGCAACCCCTCTCAAAATACCAAGGATATTTTTCACAGAACTAGAACATGTACTTCTAAAGTTTATATGGAACCACAAAGACCCCAAATAGCCAAAACAATCTTGAGAAAGAAGACTAGAGCTGTTGATACCAACTCCCTGGTTTCAAATCGTATTTGTGAAGTTATAATAATCAAAACAGCATGGTGCTGGCCCAAAAACAGACACATAAATCAATGAAACAAAATAGCCCAGAAATAAGCCCACACTTCTATAATCGATTAACCTATGACAAAGGAGGCAAGCATATACAGTGGAGGAAAGACAGCCTCTTCAATAAATGGTTGGGAAAACTGGACAACATTAGGTGGAAGAATCAAGCTGGACTACTTTCTCACATCGTATACAAAAATGAACTCAGAATGGATTATAGACTTCAGAGCTGCAACTATAAACCTCCTAAAGTAAGCACACGCAGTCCTCTCTTAGACATCAGTCTCAGCAATATTTCTTGAATCTGTCTCCTCAAGCGAGGGAAATGAGCAAAAATTAAGGAACGGAACCTAACCAAACTAAAAAGATTTTGCACAAAATAAAAAGCCACTCTACCACATGGGAAAGCAATCTATCTGACAAGGGGTTAATAGACAAAACATACACAGAGCTCCCAAACTCAACATCAAAAGAGCAAACAACGCGATCCAAGCGTGGGCAGAGGATGTGAGTGGACATTCTTTCAAAGAAGACTTGCATATGCCAAAAGAAACATGAAACGATGCTCAACATCACTAATCCTCAGGGAAATGTAAATCAAAACCGCGGTGAGGTCCCGTCTCACACCTGTCAGAACGGCCGACAGCAAATAGAGCGCGCTGACGAGGACGTGGGGAGGAGGGAACCCCCATGCTCGGCCGGTGGGAATGCAAATTCGTGCAGCCACTAATGAAAACAGCATGCAGTCTCCTCAAAAAAATAAAAATAGGTCTACCATACAACCCAGAAATCCCACTTCTGGGTATTTTTCCAAAGAAAACAAAAACACTGATCCAAAAGCATACATGCTCCCCACTTTCATAGCACCACTATTTACATCAGGCAAACTGTAGAAGTAACCTAAGTGTCCACCAGCAGACGAATGGATACAGAAGATGCGGTATGTGTGTGTGTGTATATATATACATACATGTGTGTGTATATATATATATAAACAGAATATTACAAAGCCTTAAATAAGAATGACATCTTGTCATCTAGGACAACATGACAGACCTAGAGGATACTAAGCTAAACGTCATGTCAGACAGAGAAATACAAATCCAGATGATTTCGCTTAAGTGTGGGATCTAAAAAACAAAACTAATGAAGCAACACAACAAAGCCAAACAAACTCACAATGCAGAGAACAGCTGGTGGCTGCCAGTAGGGAGGGGGTAGGAGGATGCGTGAAATCAGGGAGGGAGATTAAGAGGATTGAATATCCAGTTATAAGATAAATAAGTCACAAGCATGTAATGTATAGCATGAACATAGTCGATAATATCGTAATAACTTTGTATGGTGAAAGCTGATAACTAGGCTTATCATACTGATCATTTTGTAATGTACAAAAGTACTGAATCTCTTGTTGTGACCTAAAACTAATAGAATAGTCAGGGCTTCCCTGGTGATTCAGTGGTTAAGAATCTGCCTTGCAATGCAAGAGACGCTGGTTTGATCCCTGGTCCAGAAAGATCCCAATGCCGTGGGGCAACTGAGCCCTTGTACCACAACTACTGAAGCCCGAGCACCTCGAGCCCATGCTCCACAATAAGAGAAGCCCCCGCAATGAGAAACCCGTGCTCTGCAACTAGGGAGCAGCCCCCACGCGCCGTAACTGAAGTCCACACGCAGCAACAAACACCAGTGCAGCCAAAAGTAAAAAAATTAAAAAACACTGTAGTCAACCATACTCCAATTAAATAATTAAATTCATCACCTTCAGATTTCATGATGGTCAATATCTGTAGAGAAGCAGAGAGTTGATCACAGGAGAAAAAACACTGACAACTTCAGCTTTATCAGGAAAGCTCCACTTGGCTTAGATAAGAGTGACACGCGAAGAACACAAATATGTTAATATTTGCTCATTTTCATTCATGGGCTCATGGGTATTGGTCATGGTGTTTATTCTCTGTCCCTCCCATGTTGTTAAAAGAAGAAAGAGATATTTTATAAAGTAAGACTATTTAGAAGAGTTTGATTCAAGGGCAGGAGCATAAGGAATAAGAAGAAAGGCTGGAAGCAGAGGCTTCTACACAGAAGCGCTGGGGCCTTGGGACAGGCTGCATGTCAAACCAGATGGGACGTTACGGGATTGTCAAACTCCAGGCTGGCCTCAGCTCACTGGCCGATTAAAGATCTGAGTGCTACGTGGAGTGGGGGACAGACCCATTCAAGAGGTGGAAAGCAAGCGTGATGACTGTTTGTCTGACTCGGGACAGGAGGCCCTTACGTGCACGACATCAAAGGGAAACACCACGAAGCCAAAGACTGCTAGAATTTACTATTTGACTCCACAGAAATGAAATTAAATTTATCTTTTGCAAAAACACTATAAGCAGCATTTAAGGCAAGTGGCAAGTCCTGCACGGTGAAGAGCTGAGATGGATACAGGCAGACGGCAGAGCGGCCTTCAGAGGCACAGGCGGGGCCACTGGGGGCTGAGGAGGGGAGATCCCTGGGGGAGATCTCTCCAGGACCTGGGCAGCCCCCTCCTCCTCCCCATCCTGCCCCAGGGCCCCTCGTGGGCGGACGGTCTCCCTGCCCCAGGATCTTGGCTGACCACCAACACCCAGGGGACTAATAAAGTGAGTCAGGAAGATGAAATCTCAGAGAGAGTTCCTGGGGGTCGTTGCACTTAAGTGCTCCCTCTTTTAATGCCTTTCCTCCTGTGCTGTAGCCTTTAAGCTCAGAAATAAGTCAGAATATCCAAGATGCGTTTGTGGAAAACTTCCTCTGAAAACCCTCAACTCCCCATCCTGGAGTGTGTGGGTGCTGGTCAGAACTTCAACCCCACCATCCTTCCAACCTGTGGACGACACAGCGCAGGCCTCAGAGGGGTCCCCCCAAGGAGGTGAGGGCAGCGGGCACGCCTCCTCCAAGCGTCCAGCGGCCTTGCCCCACCCAGGCCCCAGGGGCCAGCATCCTCAGCCTGCCCCGTGGCTGGAGCAAGCCCCGTGGGCGGGGAGGAGAGTCCACGCAGGCAGCCCCCCATGCGCCCAGAGCAGAAATGCCAAGGGCACAGACAAGGCGGCAGAGCGCCTGCTACAGGGGGACGGGTGAAGAAGCCGGAGAAGAAACCACACAGTCACAGCCATCACAGCCGTGACGCGGACCCAGGGAGCCGCTTAGGTCAGCAGGGGCCTCGCTGCCCAGAGAGGTGGCGTCTGAGCTGGGGGAGGGGGACAGCTGGAGGCAGTGGCCGACCGAGAGCTGAGCGGTGCTGAAGAAGGCGTCCGTGCCTGGGCAGGGGAGCGCCGGCACGAAGCTGCTGGGGTGGCTCGGTGACACGCTCACCCCCGGCTGTCCCTGGACGCCGCTGGCAGTCACAGCTTCTGCCCCGCGGAGGGCGGCCAGCTCCCTGCTGGGCGGTGGGCTGTGGGCTGTCTCCTTCTCTGCCCCTCACTCGGGATGCGGTGCCTCTGCCCCCAACAGGCAGCTGACCTCCCGGCCATCACGGTGATGGAGTCACGTGGCCTTGAGAGGGCACGGGCCAGGCGGTGGGCCTCACAGAGTGGCGGGGGGACGCCCCCTACCCCCGGGAGGGTCTGCTCAGCCTCCCTCCGGCCCCGGGTCCGCATCTGCCCACCCGGCTCCTGGCGCCACATGAATATAAATTCCCTGCTTTTCTTCATAAGTGGAAGTAAAAGTTTTTGTAAACTCAATTGTCAGCACGCTAATAATCCGATTTCTCTCGGCAGGGTCAGTCCCCTGGGCTCCATCTATAAAACAAATGTTTGTCATCCTCGGGTAAGCGCTTCTCGGGGATAAATAAATAATCCAGGAGCAAGTCGCGTGTACACCTGGCCACACATTTATGTATTCTTTTCCTTGCACATCAATAACCCCATTGGAATTGGATTTATAAATTCAAATCATCTCCGCTTATCTTTCTTTCCAATGGCGAAGCCAGCACAGAGGCGAGGGGGGCCCTAGGCATCGCTGGCCCCGCGCCCTGGCGCCTCCCCGCCCCAGAGCTCGGCTGCCCCCCAAGTCTCACCACCCGGCTGGCAAGGACGCACCTCCGCAGGATACCCGCTCTGTGCCAAGATGGGCCGTGGCCCCATTCGGCTTTCTTGGGGTCAGTTCCTCTTCCAGGACTAAAGGGACCCAAGGTCGAGGAGAGAGGCAGGACAGTCAGGCAGGGGTCCTGAGCACCGCGCGGGCGCTGACCCACCTGCCCCAAGCGGACGGGGCCAAAGTGAGAGCAGCGGGCGGGGGTCTCTGAGCAGGCGGTCCCGGGAGACCCCTGGGTGGGTCTCAGCCGCCCTGGCAGGAGTGCTCCGTCGCCCAGCTGTGTCCGACTCTTTAAGACTCTATGGACGGCAGCCCACCAGGCTCCTCTGTCCATGGGCTTCTCCAGGCAAGAACACTGGAGTGGGTTGTCATGCCCACCTCCAGGGGATCGTCCCAACCCGGGACTCGAACCCGGGTCTCCTGCATTGCAGGCGGATTCTTTACGGCTAAGTCACCGGGGAAACCCCGAGCTGCCCCAGGAGCCAGTGGAATCGCCCTCTTCCTTCCCTTCTGCCCTCCCTTCCTCACCCTCTGCCTCTCTGCCACTCTCTCTGTCTGTCCCTCCAGGACCCGGTGCCCCAGGGAGAGGCCCCGTGGCAGCCGGTGCCAACAGGAGACGGGCGTCTGGGAAGCAGAGCCTCCAGCCTGGGGCAGGGTGCCCGGCGCTGCGTCCCCAGCCGACTGGCTGACCTCAAGCCCACGGGGAAGTCCCACCAGAGCCCTGGGCTCCCGACTCAGACTCTGCGAGTGGATCTTGTGGCGTTAAGCTAGGGGTGTAGGGTAACTGGCCGCGCAGCAGTAGAGACCTAACGCAAAGCTCCCGAGCACCTCTGACTGGAGGGGGCGACTGGGGGGCGAACGGATCTGTCCTGGAGAAAAGGGACCACAGACGAGCAGGCCTGAGGGGAGAAAAGCCCAGAACCCTGGGCTGACCACACCAAGACGGAGAAGCCGGCCCAGGGGCGTGGGGGCCGTTGGCGCCTGGTGCTCAGAGAAAGCTTTGGGGGTCTCTAGCTGGCTCGGGGGTCGTTAGCTGGCTCAGGAGTCTTTAGCTGACTCGGGGGTCTTTAGCTGGTTCAGGGGTCATTAGCTGTTTTGGGGGTCTTTAGCTGGCTTGGGGGTCTTTAGCTGGCTCGGGGGTCGTTAGCTGATTTGAGGGTCTTTAGCTGACTTGGGGGTCTTTAGCTGGCTTGGGGGTCTTTAGCTGGCTTGGGGTTATTCAGCTGTTTCAGGGGTCTTTAGCTGGTTTGGGGTCTTTAGCTGATTCAGGGGTCTTTAGCTGACTTGGGGGTCGTTAGCTGGCTCGGGGGTCTTTAGCTGGTTCGGGGGTCTTTAGCTGGCTCGGAGATTTTTAGCTGGTTCAGAGGTCTTTAGCTGACTCCAGGGTCTTTAGCTGGTTTGGGGTCTTTAGCTGGCTCGGGGGTCTTTAGCTGGTTTGAGGGTCTTTAGCTGACTTGGGGGTCGTTAGCTGGCTTGGGGGTCTTTAGCTGGTTCGGGGGTATTTGGTTCAGGGGTCTTTAGCTGGCTCGGGGATCTTTAGCTGGTTCGGAGGTCTTTAGCTGACTCCAGGGTCTTTAGCTGGTTTGGGGTCTTTAGCTGGCTCGGGGGTCTTTAGCTGGTTTGGGGTCTTTAGCTGATTCAGGGGTCTTTAGCTGGTTTGAGGGTCTTTAGCTGACTTGGGGGTCTTTAGCTGGCTCGGGGGTCTTTAGCTGGCTCGGGGATCTTTAGCTGGTTCGGAGGTCTTTAGCTGACTCCAGAGTCTTTAGCTGGTTTGGGGTCTTTAGCTGGCTCGGGGGTCTTTAGCTGACTTGGGGGTTTTCAGCTGGTTCAGGGGTCGTTAGCTGGTCCAAACCAGACACAGGAGGTGTTGCTTGGCACTCCCCTTTGTGAGCTTGTCCAGGGCCGCACTGGTCCTGTGAGCTAAGACCATTGTCACCCCACTGACAGGGGTACACTGGGGCCCAGAGATGTTAAGCAACCTTCCTGAGGTCACAGAGCTGGGATTGGAACCCAGGCATTTTGGCTCCAGAGCCAAAGCCACGGCCAGAGGAGATCATCTGAAATGAGCATTGCCCAAGCACCCGCCATCATCCGGCAGGACCTTCAGTTCTGGAAGATGCTCCCGGGCCCAGGAAGAGCAAGCAGCCTCGGGACCCAGCGGCACCCCGAGGCAGAGCCTGTGAGGGGGGAGGGGAGGGACCCATGCTTGGGGGAGAGAGGAGGTCTCGGGGAAAGGCTCTGCAGGCCGACCCCTGGGCTGCCCTGAGCCTCACTCTCCTCATTCCTGCACCCAAAGGTGCTCCCAGAGGGACTCGTGAAGATTTGTCAAAAAGTCACCAAATTATTTTTAATGAGGGGCACCTGGGGCATTCACGTTGGGGTTAGACAAGGTCCCCGCTTGGAAGGCCAGTAGACAAGGGCTGCAGGAAAGGTGCAAAGCCTGCTGGGAGCGGGATGGGCTAGTTCTGACTCGAGTGTGAAGGTATAGAGGGAGGGGGCTGCAGAAGGATCCACCAAGGAAAGGCAAGTAGCCAGACTCTGAAGGAAGAAGACGCACTGGGGAGCCGGAGAAGCAAGAACAGAAGTGGAGACCTGTGCTGGGAGGCGAGAGAGCGGTCTGCGAAGGTGGGTCCCAGGCGAGGAACAGGAAGCGTGGACGCTGGTAGCTGAGACGTCCTTGCACAGGAGGGCTGTGGGCGGGTCAACCCAGGGTAAGCCCTCGAGTCCCCACCAGAGGGCTCCTGGGTGGGCCCCGGGCGTGCATTCTGACCAGGAAGGACCCTATCTTTCTGCACCCGGGTCCCCCTTGTTCGGGGCCAGCGGCTGCCTCTCAGCCACAGCGTGCGTGCATATGTGCTAAGTCACTTCAGTCGTGTCTGACTCTGCGACCCATGGACTGTAACCGCCAGGTTCCTCCACCCATGGGATTCTCCAGGCAAGAGTACTGGAGTCAGTTGCCATTTCCTCCTCCAGGGGATCTTCCCCACCCATGGATGGAGCTGACATCCCTTATGCCTCCTGCATCGCAAACAGGTTCTCTCCCGATGAGCCACTTGGGAAGCAGCCCCGCCACAGCAGCCTCTGGCATCTGCAGGGAGCCTGGCTGGGATGTCAGGGTGTGGTGCGGGTCCATGGAAGCAGCCCCAGCTTTGCTGCCAGCCAGGTGCTTTTCACAGCCCATCTCCCGATGCCCCCAGGGGGTGGGGCTCAGCCGGAGTACCCACTCACTCTGGAAGGCAGAGGAGGGCAGTCAGAAAGGACAGCCACGTGCCCAAAGACCTCAGCTCACCCGCTGCAGAGCCAGGGCCCCGGAGCAGGGCTCAGAGAACTCGTATGCCCTCTCTGCGGCCACTTGGGGCGGCAAGGGTCTGGGGGGCCCTTGGGACTTCAGGACACCCCGCCAGGGCCTGGACCCTCGAGAGACCCAGCATCCACAAATTCCTGCCTCCGCCAAACACCCCAGTGTCGTGAACTTGGTGGAGCTGCCCACACCCTGCAGAACCTGCTGCCCCTGTCCCCCCGACCCCCAAGGGCTCCACTGGAAAAGAATGCTTGTGTCATCAGCTCCCACAGCCAAGGAGGAAGCTGGCGGGCTCTGAACTGCACATTGCCTTGCAGGGCCTCCTTTCCTAAACAAGTAAATAAATACACAAACAGAGGCCAGCTCTCCCGCTGGCCTGCTCTCGCAGGCTGAAATTGATTCTTTTCTCTGCCCTGTCCCTGGTATCTGTGCTTATTGAGAAACATATATCTGAAGCAGTGGGTTTTTAAACTTGTCTGCAGGCCTGGTACTCTCAGGAAGCATCTTTCTTGCTTTTGAACAGCCGGGCTCTCGCGGCAGGGGTCTGCTGGGCCTTTTTATAAACTGCAGAGGCATTTTTCTTCCCTGAAACGAGAGCCTAGCCGGCGAGTCTCCAGAAGCTGCCAAGGCTGTTGGCGAAGTGGGTTTCAGGCCAGACCCACCCTCCCCAGGGGTCTTTCAGACTCTGGGGCCCCAGCAGGGGCTGCAGGATGGGCGTGGCCGGATCCCAACACCAGCAATGAGCAGGCCTCCGCCCCTTCCCCTACCCCCCACCCCCTGCCTCCAAGGCCGGGGGCAGGGGGGCAGCGCTCACGGAGCACTGGACTGCAAGAGCTCTCTGGGACCTCTGGACCGAAAGAGGAGACTCCCCTCAGGCAGGATGGGTGGATCCTGGGCCTCAGCCCCCAACCAGGGTGGACTCCTCCAGTCCAGCAGCACCCTCTGCAGGAGCGCCATGAACAGCCTGCAGAGAGCCAAGGTCAAGGCAAACTCCTGATTAATTCGAGGAACAAAGCAACGCTCACAGCTGAGAGATGGGGCGGTCTGTCTGGACGCTGGGTTCTGTGCAGTAGAACAGTTGTTCAGCAGAACAGTTGTTCAGCCGCTCAGCCGTGTCCGACTCTCTGCGACCCCTTGGACCACAGGTCGCCAGGCTTCCCTGTCCTTCACCATCTCCCAGAGCTTGCTCAAACTCATATCCATTGAGTCGGTGATGCCATCCAACCATCTCATCCTCTGTCGTCCCCTTCTTCTCCTGCCGTCAATCTTTCCCAGCATCAGGGTCCTTTCCAATGAGTCAGTTCTTCGCATCAGGTAGCCAAAGTATTGGAGCTTCAGTTTCAGCATCAGTCCTTCCGATGAATATTGAAGGTTGATTTCCTTTAGGATGGACTGGTTTGATCTCCTTGCAGTCCAAGGGACTCTCAAGCATCTTCTTCAACACCACAGTTCAAAAGCATCAGTTCTTCAGCGCTCAGCCTTCTTTATGGTCCAATTCTCACATCCGTACATGAGGACTAAAAAAACCGTAGCTTTGATTATACGGACCTTTGTTGGTAAAGTGGTGTCTGTTTTTTTAATACGCTGTGTAAATTTGTCATGTTTTTTCTTTAGAGCTCCCCCACACACCTCCCCATGGAGTTGCCTTGTCCAAGAAACTGCACTTGGGGCATTTCATCTCACCTAGTGACCACCTTAAGAACTGGTCTCTTCTGCCCATTTTATCATGAGTGAAACCGTTACCTAACAGAGCCAAAGGCAGAGGAGTGAGGTGGCCTGCCCGAGTGCCCAGCCGGGAAGGGTCGGCGCTGTGGCCTGCCCCGGCAAGTCTCCCCCCGACCAAGTCACACCTTGTCTTGAAGAGCTGGCCCAAGCAAGCTGATCTGGTGCTGCTCCCTGCCCCTCCCGGCCCCACCTCGGCCCTTCACAGAAAAGCAGCCTGAGCTCAGAGACGCCCTCCAGGAGCCCAGGCACACACAGCCAAGGAGAGAGGGGCGTGGGCAGCGCCCTCACTGGCTCCATCCAGGGCCGCTTCCTCCCCACGCGGCCTGCCGCCTGCGTGCAAACAGGTCTGCAGGGGACAAGCTGAAGACCACAGCGAGCAGTTATTAGGGCTTTACTTCAACCTCACGGGGCCAGGAGCAGAGCCGAACGGCGGGAGCAACAGTTGAATCAGGAAGATGAGGCACTCCTCAGAGTAGTTTATGAGTTGAACAAAAAGAAAACTCTCGTGTTCCATTCTGGGTATTGACCAATGCTCCTACGGCTATTTGGATTATAAAGTATTATTGAGTGGGTTCCTGTAATGTAAAGCATACAAGATGGACACAATTAAAAATGATTGATTCAAATTTTTTTTTTTTTTTGGACAAACCTCAGGGTGAGAATATAAACTGGTCGTGATGGAGAAACGCCAGACCTGGAGTGACCCGGGAGAAGGCAATCTTTGTAACAGCGCAGCTGCCACCAGCAGGAAGGTGACAGCCCCTGGCAATGGGAGTCAGGACGCACACGCATGCAGAGCACAGAGGTGGCCCGTGGGGTCCCCAACAGTGAATGGTGGACCCTGCGCCCCCGAGGTCCTGCGTTCATGCCCGCTGCACCCACCGCTCCTCCACTCCACCCACAGCCCCCGGCACGAGCCCCTCACAAAGGCGGCACACGCTCCCCACCATCTGATCCACCCCAGTGCGGCGGCCGTGTCAGCGAGCTTCATGGATGCACAGCCTTCTCAGGACGCAGCTTAGAACTGCTCAGTCACCTCCCAGCGCCTGGGGTAGGTCCGCCGTCTCCATGGAGACCAGCTCAGGCTGCCTGGTGATGGGCGCATGGAGCCCACCCGTCCTGTCCCCCCACCCCGGGGCCCCCGGCCATGCCTCCTTCTCCAAATCTCCCGTCTGTCCACATGCAGGCCACACTCGGTGGGTGCCCCCTCCTCCCAGCTCCAACTCACACCTCAGTGTCAGCTTCAAGCGCCGCTGGCAGCCCCTGCTCTGGGTCAGAGTCCTCCCGCATGCCCCGCGTGCCCCTCTGTCTCCCCCTGGACGGTGGGTGCAGCCCACGGCTCGCTGAGGGTCCGGACACCCGGGGGAGTTTGGGGCTTGGAACAGATGCTCCTCCTGAGTCCATGGAATGAGTGAAAGACACAGCGGAGCCCGTGTCCCCTCCACGGGGGCTCCGGGGGCCCATCGTCTCCAGGGTGGCCCCGGCCCTCAGCACTGCCGGCCCTCATCTGCAATCTGCAGCCCAGCGTCCATCTTGTCCCCCCAATTATGTTTATTCTTCACCCGGTGCCTTCCCCAGCAGAGGAGAGGGAGAGCCTCGCGATGCACATACAGCAGGTGCTCAATCAATGTCAGACGAATGAGGGAGGCAGGGAGGCCAGTTCTCAGGCCCACACCCTCCACCTGCGTGCGGACAGGAAGGGTGTGGGCTCACAGGAACAGGTGATGGGAGCGATCCAGGTGTACCAGGGCCACAGAGAGTCGGAGCGCCAGGGCTCCTGGAGGCGGGTGGGCGCAGGGGGCAGCTGGGGACCCTGAGTAATGCCCCCTCCCTGTGCCAGGGCTCCCGGGGAGGCAAATCTGACTCCAGGTGCTGCCCGGGCTGCCAGGCTGGGCTCAGACCCCACTGGACCCACCCTGCCCTGGCTGAGATGAAGGATCTGCCCTCCCACCCAATCAGAAACCAGGCCGCTGTGGTCGAGGAGAGAAAGGCCCCAGAGGCCCGGAGCAGGGCCGGGTCCCTTCTGTGGTACAGACTCACAGGCGGGGCCCAGGGTGATCTAACCTGGCCAAGGGCACCAGGGCGGAGATCCGGGGGGACGGAGAGACACATAGCTTCCGTCTCAAAGGGCTTCTGTGCTCATCACAGCCAGGTCCCCGCCCTCCACCAACACCAGCCCAGACCTCTGGGGAGCTTTGGGCATTCATCCCCCGGGGTCACGTGCCCCAGACATGTCTGTGCCAAGCCCACCAGCAGCCCAGCCCACATCCACATAGACCTCAGTGTGCACACAGCAGGAACCCAGAGCCCAGGACCCTGAGCCCCGCCGCACCAGCACCCGCAGGGGAAGGATGGGGGTCGCACCAGGCTCCGCTGACAGCCACGTCCTGCTCTGCGGCACTCGGGGGCATCCTAGGGGCACAGGGCGGGCGGAGGGCCGGAGCCTCACTGGTAACCCTAGCACCTGCTGCGGAGGGAAGACGGGGTGACGCGAGAAGGTCACATCTGTCTGGATCCTAAGACATCCGTGGGCAGCAGAGGGGGACACAGACAAGGCCGCTTAAAGAACACACACACGCACACACAGCTTTGGGATCCGCACCAGATGGGCAAGACCGTGGCAGCCCCAGGCCGCCCACCCAAGCCTTCTCTGGTGCCCACTGTCTGGTCTCAGAATCGTCCCAAGCATGAGGGCTCTGCCCAGGTGCCCCCAGCCTCTGTGAACCACCTGGGCAGCTGACCCATCCAGCCACTTCTGCAAGGACGTTTGGTGTGAGTTATCCCCGGAGTGTTGCCGAGGCTCACCCTAGGCACCGGGCTCTGAGTCAAGGATGTGGGCCCTGGAGCCGGGTCCGAGAGGGTGGGGGGCTGGAGCGCTCGGGGTCCAGGGTGTGCATCTCAGGCGGTGTGGCCCGTGGGCAACGTACAGTCTTCCTCCCGAGCGTGTTCACCTTCCTGCCCCGTGGGGACAGCCCAGCAGCTCGCAGAGTCCATCCCCGCGAAAGCTGCTAGGGCTTCTCATGTCGGATTCAGAGCCGAGATGACATTGAGGCAAGATCCCTACGATCCATCTGCATAGTAATTGAAATTTTTTCAGTTTTTATTTAGAGTTGTCGGGTTCTGATTCGAGGCTGGGGAAAGGGAAAGGCAGATTCTCATTTCCTCTGCTCATCCCTAATTTGTACCGTGGGGTGTTTTAATTTACGAGTCAGAGTTAATAAACGGTGTGTGTCCTTCCGGACGTCACGGCCCTCCTGACTCCTTTCCCAGCCTGCGGGACGGCACCAGGCGGCTCCCCAGGCCGGAGCTCAGAGGACGCTCGAGGCGCAGCCTGCCCCGGCCCGCGGCCGCCTCCCCACAACTTGGGGTGCTGTCCTGGGAGCCCCCGGAGAGGGAAGACTAGCCAGAGGCCTGGACCTGGGCCTTCACAGTCAGGCTTGAGTTAAATAAATAAAACATTAATACTTCAATGACTAATTTTAAGAGATATATGTATAACTGAATCCCTCTGTTGTACAGCAGAAATTAACACAGCACTGTAAATCAATCATACTTTGGTAACACTTTTTAAGAGGACAAATATTTATCCCCCCCCAGTAGTAATATGTCTAAGTGATTGAAAACACAGATTATCAAAAATACACATTTGGAAACTAAAAAAAAAACAGAATGAAAAAAGAGAAATCAAAATGTTATCAATGATAATGGTAATTAATAGGACTTACTGCCGTCCATGTGCAAACACACTCAGCGTTTCAACAACCCCAGGGAAGCAGGTCCTGCTGGCGCCCTGCAGGGAGGGGCGTGTGGCCACAGGGGTGCCCTTGCTGCCCGGGGCCCAGAGCACCGAGGGGTGGGCTGGGCTGGCGCCCGCGTCTGCCAAAAGCCAGCTCCGGTCTCAGACCCCAGAACGCCTGCCTGTAAGGCTCCAGTGCTGACGAGTCTGAGCCAGCCCAGAACGCTCCAGAGGCGCCTGGAAGCCAGCCCTCTTCTCGGGGGTGAGCCCCTGAGACGTCCTGGACTCGGGTCTGATCGGTCTCCTCCTCGTATCCACGCTGAGTGCTGAGCAGGCATGCTCCTTCTGCAGAGAGAACCTGCATTCCCAAAGAGGCTGAGAAAGAACGATCCGAGAAAATGCCTGTCTACAGGTGGAGGGAAGGACACACAAGACCTGAAAACCACAGCACTCCACCCATCCTGACGACCGCCCCCCGAGCCGTTGCCCTGCTCTCACCCCACCCTTGCCAGAGGCTGCGTCCTCATCAGGGCTGCCCATTCCCTCCCACCTGTGCCCGCGTCCACCTGGCAAATGCCCAGAGTCTGCCGCAACTCAGGCCAAAGTGCCACCTCCTGCAGGAAGCCTTCCCGGCCCACCCACCTTCCCCTCCTCTAATTTCCCCACCTCTCCTCCACCACAGTGTTTACCAAACCTGGTTATAATCGTCCATCTACGTGCCCCTCATGGTACCAAGGCAGGGGCCCAGGCTTGCTCTGGTTCCCATATGAACAAGAGGATGGAACTCCCCAGGCCAGCCCCTAAAATGTGAAACCAAGAAAGGCCCTTATAGGAAAGAAAACCGTTCTCCCCTCATGATATTTTCTACCTTCCCCCAGTTCTGGTACAAACCTATTCTGTAATTTCCTGGCTGATGGGAAGGGTGGAGAAGCTGAATCATGACAGACAGAGGCAACCAGCCCCTCCAACTTCTTCTAAATTCTCGTTCATTCAACCAACGGCCAAATGTCTGCTGAGTACTTCCATGTCCCAGGCATGCTCCAGGCATCAAGACATGACAGTGAATAGGATGTGAATGGTTCCTGCCCTCATGGGGTTTAAGCCTCAGTGAGCAGGTGGACAATTAAATAAGCAGAAAGCGCTGAGCTAGGCAGCTCCCCAGCTCCTCCACTACAAACACAAGAGCTGGATAAAGTACAATTTTTAAAAGTTATAAATACAGTGAAGATTAAAGGGAAAGGGCCAGATCCCTGAAATAGAGTGGCAGCTCCAGGCAGGGGCATACAGGGGTACAAGGGCCAGCAGCTGGATCTAGGGCTTTCATATCCATTCTGGGCGGAAGACGTGGCCTTGCGTGAAAGCAGGACATTGAAACTCAGACCCCTGCATAAAGGCAGGACTCGAGATGAATGATCCACCCTGAAAAGTGGACAGGAACAGCCCACCACGTAGGGAGCTGACAGGGGAAGTCATCTCTGTCCCCAGATGTGGGTGGAAACAACGGATCTCATGAAAATTAAATGCATAAGCCTTAATCACATACGGCAATGGGGCCCAAGCTTAGACAAGCAGTATGAAGTACAATTCTCAAACGACAAAGGTCCTAAGTGCGTAAAAACCTGGGGTCCCTCAGCAGAAGGAAGGAAAGAAAGAAAATATACACCAGTGGAGACATATCCACCACTTGAGTCCATAAGAATCCCACAGTTAAAAAAAAAAACTCACAATGGGGACTTCCCTGCTGATTCAGGGGTTAAGATCTTGCACTTCCAATGCAGGCGGTGCGGGTTCAATGTCTGGCTGGGGGACTAAGATCCCACATGCTGTGTAGTACAGCAAAAATAATAAATAAATAAAAGTTTAAAAACTCACAATGAATATAGATTCAGAATAACAAAATGACAAACTCCATGAGCAATGAATCTACCATGGACAATTGCTAGCAGATACCACAAAAGAAGAGTTAGTACCTCCTCCAGCCAGCTCAGACTAGGCTATTGTTGTTCAGTCAATAAGTCACATCTGACTCTTTGTGACCCCATGGACTGCAGCCTGCCAGCCTTCCCTGTCACTCACTATCTCCCAGAGTTTGCACAAACTCATCTCCTCTGAGTCAGTGATGCCATCCAACCATCTCATCCTCTATTGTCCCCGTCTCCTATGCCGTGTAGCAAACAAACCCCAAGTACGAGGAGCGTAAAGAAATAAAAGATGCTTTCCCACGCACATTGGATGGCATCCCACAGGTTGGCTTCAGCTCTACTCCATGAATGTTCCTCATCCTGAAATCAAGTCTGAACGAATAGCCACTATCTGGGACAAGTTCCCAAATGCAGTGGTTCTTAAGCCTAATGTTAAAATACGGCACTTTAGCTTACATTCATTTGGTCATGTAATTCCTAAGCTGACGTCAGGAGGTGTGAACGTATATCTCCTTACAGAGAAGCATTGCAAACCGTGAGGCTGAGCCCAGATGTATATACTTATGACTCTTAGGAAAGGCAGACTGATGGGGGCCAGCATATTGAGGGCCTGAAACACTAGAATTCTGTGAAACCATAAAATTATTATGTTTAAAAGGATTAAAGAGATCAAATAAGAAGTAGAAACCACAAGGAAAGAAGGAGATTCTAAAAAGAACATGCAGATTTGGAAAAAGTCAAAGACAATCATCTGAATTAAGAAGTCAAGCAATCATTTCAATGGTAGGTTGAAGCCGCTGAGAAGAACTGGAGGAGAGGCATGGGGAAACAGCCTAGAATGCAGCATTGATTGTGTCAGAGGATTTGAAAATATCACTGAGAGATTATGGGAAGTGGAGACTACTGTGGTCCTGACACGGGTCTCATCTGAGTTCCAGATGGAAAACACAGAATGAGTGAGATGAACAACAATGGCCAAGTGGTTTCCAGAACTGATAAAAGGCCCGAATTCTCAAGTTGAGATGCCCACCAAGTCATAATAAGGATAGTTAAAAATAAATGCATGCCTAGACCCAACATCAAGCAATGAAAGAAAAAAGGCAAGCAAAGTATTGTGAGAGCAACCAGAGAGAAAATACGGATTGTCTACAGAAAGTGGGGAAGGATGGAGAAGGAAGTAGAGGAGAAGGAGGAAGAAGACGCCATTTTCTCCTTGACCATGACACTGGCTGGAAGATAGCTTGAAAGATCTTCAAAAGTCCTTGAGAAGAATGACCTGAAGCCTGGAGGTGTCCACCAAACGACATTAGTGAAGCCTCTGTAAGTCTGGTACGTGATATTCAAGACAAAAGGGAGCATAATTTGTCCCTGGGTGACTCTACTGAATAGATAATAAAACGAGGCAGCCCGAAACATCGCTGAATCCTGGGCAGCTTTTGTTCTAGACCTTTAACTGAGAACACAGTGACTCATTCCAGTGTAACCACTGCCATCACCAGCGAAGACAATGTGCTTAAGGCAAGTGGGAAATAGAAACTGCATCATGGCCCAGAGGCTAGTTTTGTCACTGGCTGCAGTAACCAAGACAGAGTAAGCAATGTGAGGGAGGGGACAGACCCTGATAGAGCAGATGCTTTCATGAACTGTATCTTCAGAGTAGGCGATTCGTATCAGTCAGGACTCAGCCTTCAAGATGAGCACAGACGGAGTTTCTTAGTATCTACCTACAACACTTGTTCTCTTCCATCTTAACATGTTTCATGAAAATCTCCAGACCACAGAGATCTGTCCCCTGGCTCACAGACTTGAAAACAGGAGACTACCTCCTACTTTGTAAAAACCAGGTGCTTGGCAAAGCTACTGGAAAGGACTTCTCAGTCCATGGCTGCTGGAGCAAATACCCCAGTTACTAACAATGTGGCAAAACATCCTCCCTCCTGTTTTTCCCTGAGTTCAGGGTCATTTTCTAAAATTCTCAAAGAAAGGGGTTTGAAAAGGCATAGAAAACATTTGCAGCACGTGTTAAGAAGCATGCACCAGGAAACACTAATTTATAGGAAATTAAGTGAGATTATTATAGTTAAATGTACTGCTTAATCTGTAAGCCTTGCGCAGACTTCTAAAGATTAGAGTTGGGGTCATAAAGAAAGAGCAGTGTAACAGCCGCACAGAAAGAGTGGGCAGGAAGGAGGAGGCGTGCTGAATCCAGGCCACCATCACTCAGGGTCCGCAGCAGCTCCGAGGACCGGGAACGCGGCTCTGTCTCAGGTGTGCTCATTCATCATCTCCCGAGTCCCTCCTTCACGCGGCATCCGGCAGAAGATGAGCCTTGATCCAGATACTGTTTTCCCGGTTGTTTGCTATCAGGCCAATGAAGATGAATAACACAGAGTGTTGCCGCAGGGAATTAATAACCTAGCAGGAGACAAAGCATACCTGGGTTCATGTCAGACGCTCATTCAACTTCTGCGGACAGAAGGCTGCTCCTTGGAGAGAGGATGCCACCCACCACAGATCTCACCCCAAACACAGCGTGGAAAAGACAGGGCCGGCCAAGCCAGCCAGCAAGCTGCAAAGAACGTGGGATCTCGGTTCTTCTCTGACCATGGACATGAGCAAGGCAAACACCGTGCATAGAGGGCAGGCAAAGGTTTCCTTGATATCCGTGAAGAATCAGGAAGGCTCATCGAGGGTCTCAGCAAACCACCACGAACCAGGTCAGAGCAACGGGCAACATCTATTGACACAAACCCATGCGTACTGCTCTCTATAGGCAATTGAAGGAAATTTCAAGTGTAATTTTGATTAGGAGCAATTTTCACCTCCCAGGTTACTTTAGAACCAAACTCTATATGAGACCCAACTCCACTGTAAACAAGCAATTACATCCAAAGTGCCACATGTAGCGTCAACAGGACGTCAGCGGCACAGAGAGAAATATAAAGAGGGGTGATTATCGCTGTTTGGCGTTCTCAAGAGAGACTTCAGACAGAGGGTGAGGACTGAATAGGGTTTGGAAAAATGAAAAGAAGCCTTTCAGGTCCTGAGGTCAGGGGAGAGAACACGCCAGGCAGAGGGCAGCCTTTGGAAAGCACAGACGGGAAGCAGCGTGGGGCGGCCAGGACTGCAAGCAGCTGGGTGTTTACGGAACACAAATGCGAGGAGGGCAGACGGCCCCGTAAGGGCCCCCCCGAGGGGCTCAGAGCCTCCTGATGGCACACAACGCTTCTAGCAGGGCAGGGATGTGATTTTGCATTTGCAAAAATCCTTTAGGGCTGCCTGGTAAAGAAAGTTATTGTAAAGGTAAAACTGGAGGTAGAAAGCACATTGGCAGTTTTGATGGCCCGGGGTAAGATGCGGGAGTCCCAACATGGCCGGGGCAGCGGGGGTGGCTGCAGACGGAACCGTACGAGAGGCGCCGCATCAGAGCGTGGTTTGGAGCTGAAGGTGGGACAAGAGGAAGGACCTGGCTCACACATCTCATGCCACAGCTGATCGGTGCTCCACAGGCCAAGACGGTAAAGAATCCACTGGCACTGCAGGAGACCCGAGTTCAATCCCTGGGTCAGGAAGCTCCCCTGCAGAGGGGAACGGCTACACACTCCAGTATTCTTACCTGGAGAACTCGGTGGACAGAGGAGCTTGACTGGCTACAGTTCACGGGGTCTCAAAGAGCTGGACACGACTGAGCAAATGGCACTTTCTATACAATGGCAGCTGATGAGATTGCTGTACTTTACCACTATTCTGTAATCACTGTCTCTTTCTCTGGTTCCTCCAGGGCCAGGACCACCTCTGTGACATCCCCGGTCTACGACAGCAGTGAGGGGATGAACTTGGGGTGTGCAGAAGGCCCCCGATCCACATATATTGAATGGACAAATGAATTAATGAAATACAGATTTGTAAGGATACCAAGAGGGGTCTGAGGTTTGTTGGGTTTAAAATGTGCGGCCTCCTGGGGCAGTCACTACAACCAACTCAAGGAAGATGCAAACCAGCCCACTCATCACCAGTGCTCTAAACACGGAAAATGGAGGGAAGAGTTCCGGCCAGCCCAGCTTGCTCAGAGGCAGCATCACCGGGAAGCAGAGGGTGGAAATCTTCCCCCCATCTCCCCATGGGTAGAGCTCCAAGCAGACAAGCTCACGATCTACGGGCAAAGGGAGACGGCCAGAAGGGTAGGCCCACTAGTCATGATCTCTAGGGGTCTGACTTGTCGTCCAGGGACCCCAAGGAACAAGAATGGGGGCTGAGGACAGAATGTTTTGGGGAGGTTTGTAGCTGGAACTTTCAGAGAGTGGAAATGTTTGGATCTCTCTAAACGGCCCTGCAGGGAATCCATGGTTTGGGCTCTGTCACCCTCGTTTCCATCCTTGGCATCATCAATGGCGTGTGAGCAGAGTGGGCCTGGAGGCAGAGGTGCACTGTCCTGGAACTGCCGGGTGACCTCTGCTTAGAGCACAAAATGCCGTCAGCTGTGGTCGACGCTGAACGAAGCTGTGTGTCGAGTCCCTGCAGCTCAGGGCTCTGCTGGTGTAGACATTTGGTCCCCAGAGACCCTGAGAACAGTCCCACTGGCTTAAAAGTTGAGGCTACAGGCTCTTTATGCCCCTGGAAGCTGAGGGAGGAGGTCACTGTGCTGTCAGGGGCAGCCCATCCTGACCATAACAAGATGGTCCTCAGCACTGGTGACGGAAATGCATGTCAGGAGCCCAGGCATCCTCTGGGGTCCCCCCTGCTGCTTGAAGGTCCAGTGACAGGAGCTAGGGGGTGACCGCAGCGACCCCCACACACGGGAGGCCGAGGACGCAGGCCCCTCAGGAATGAAGGTTGGGGCCAGCCTGTAAGACAGCAAGCCAGCCCTCTGACCGGTATTGGTTAAGGATGCAGGTAACACCAGTGATGGATAAAGGAGGCTTTATCTGCCCTCCCTGGCTTGTCACCTGTTACAGATACAGGACTTGTAGCAGCCAGCATAGCTCTCCTTGTTCATCGAGCACGCATGCAGAGACAGACGGCTTCCCCCACTTTTTCCGTCTCTTTCCACCTCCTGTGTCATAGAGGGTGTGTCATGGTCGTTAGCTCTATTATGTGGTCCGTGGATTGTGGATATCCAGACGGAACTTTGATTGGATAACCGTCCCTCAAAACGGGACACAGGTGACAACGAGGGCCTCCCTTCCGGGGCAGGGAGGGTGCGTTATCTGTGCACGGGCGCTCCGGGAGGCACAGAGCTGCGGCCACGCTTAGAGCTGGACGTTTGAAGATGGGAAGAAGGATGTGTGTGGATGAGCAGCAAGGAGAAGGGGCAGACTGCAGACCCTGGGACTCTGCGCCAACCCCACCTGCAGCAAGGGAAGAGCTGTGAAGACGACCCCTCCATCCCCCACGAAGCTAGGGTTCTCCGGCGACACCACCTCCGCCTGGCAGACGTGGTCACCTGGGACCTGGAAATCTCAATAGAGCGTGGGGGCAGGGACAGCGGCAAAGCCTCTGCCGTGGCAGCGCGCCCAGATTCCAGGGGCTGGTCTTTCCCTCAGTGTTTGCCATGCAGTGATGGCATCAAGGGTGGAAATGGCCCTGAAATGGCCCTGTGATTCGACTGGAGTCTTTTCCTCCTGCTTGGCCCTGAAAGAGTAACACCCAAACTGAATCCCTTGTCCTCCCGAGAACTCCTGTAACGCAAGTACCCTTCCACGGAAGACAGCCTTGTACCTCCGTCACCCCTGCAGCTGGGACCCCGGCTGACAGAGGGGCTTGTGGACCATCCAGTAGGCGACGCCATGACTGAATTAAGTGCCAGTTACAGGAGAGGTTCGAGGGACTGTTCTAGTGGACATCACAGGAGAACTGAGGCTGTGGGGCCAGCGAGGGTCATTCAGGGCGAGGGGCGAGGTGCCAGCCAGGAGGAGAAAGCTGAGAACAGACCATGTACACTGGGCATCCTGAGAGCCCCGGCGTCCTGAGAGCCCCGCAAAGCGGTGCCAGGGCGTGGGCGTGGCAGAGCCTTCGGAGGCAAGCCCGCTGGAGAGCATGTCAGTCTGCTCTTGATACCTGAGCCTCCCAAAAAGGAGAAAGATTTTTAGCACTTAAAGGGAGAGCTTTGGTTAAGCGCAAGACCATTTTTCACATGTCCAATCACTCAGACAAATGCATTATCCAGCACATAGTTAACGGAGCCTCTCTGGGAAGCTGTGTGCTCACCAAGGACATCAAATGCACAGCCGGGCTTCCTCGTCCTTGAAGAGCTCACCCGACTGGAGAAGACGCAGCGGCTACCCCAACGCCCACGTGGAAACCTCAGTCATCTTCAGACCATCCTTCATGGTCCACAGTCACTACAAAGACGAAGGAAGGATTTCCCTGGTGGCCCAGTGGCGAAGACTCTGTGCTTCCACTGCAAGGGGCACAAGTTCCATTCCTGGTCAGAGAGCTAAGATCCCACGAGGGTCACAGCCAAAAAGAAAACAAACAAAGGATCAAGGAAATGTGTTCGCTGTCCTTGAGGAGCCATGCCCGCAGAATTGGAAGTGCGGGCTGATCTCTATTCTACAATTCTGTGGCGCTCTAGAATCTACAGAGTGGGAGCAGGAGGGCAGGTTGACTGGCAGGGGTGGTGAACATCCAGAACCTTCTAGGAGAGGTTGGGAATTTGGCTGGGGCTTGAAAGACGGGTGGTAGGGAGAGAAGTCCAGGCAGGAGGTACCACTTACATGGGTGTGGATACAGAAGGCTCAAGGAATGGCAAATATAAAAAAATAACATGACAAGTTTGCATGTGGTTAAAGCAGGAGGAGTGGAGAATGGGAGGTGGGACTTGAACAGGTAAACGGCAAGCGGTGGAGAGCAAGTCTGCTCAAACTAGGGAGCTGAGGGACTTCCCTGGGGGTCCATTGGTTAAGACTCCACCCGTCCAACACAGACAGCACGGGTTCCACCCCTGGTCGGGGGAAATAAGATCCCACACGCTGCATGAAGAAGCTGAAATTTTTTAATTCATTTTAGAAAAGAGAAGTGAAAGGTATCTCTCTGGCAATGGGAGGACATCAAGCATGATCAGCTGCCAACTAGCAAGACACGGGTGGGCTCTTTGTAGCAGATGGCGCCATCCAGGGAGAAGCAAGGAACAGGTGGATCATGTTCCAGACACGAGAGGGAGAGAAGAAAAAGATGCTCACGCTTCCTGCGCCTGGAGAACACGTCCCGTTGGCATCTGCCTCCCTGTCTGGGGCCATGTTCCCTCCTTCTGCATGTCCCCGGCACTTAACCCATTCCAGGAATACGCCTGGTGCTCCATAAATGCTGAAGATCCATGATCTGAAGTCAAGGGCAGACTCAAAGGAGCCAAGACGAAGCGAAGGTGCCACAGGCAATGACCATCAACAGGCAAGTAACCACTCATAGGACTTTTCAAATGGGCCTAGTCGCTCAGTTGTGTCTGACTCTTTGCAACCCCAGGGGCTGTAGCCTGCCATGGAACACAGCCCATCATGGATTATAACTCCTCTGTCCACAGGGATTCTCCAGGAAAGAGTACTAGAGTGGGTTACCATGCCCTTCTCCAGGAGGTCTTCCCAACCCTTGGATCGAACCTAGGTCTCCCACGTGGCAGGCGGATTCCTTACCAGCTGAGCCACCAGGGAAGCCCTGAGTCGACAAAACACATCCTTTAATGCAGGCATTATTAGTCCCCTTGACAGCTGAGAAACCTGAGGCTAAGAAAATGCCCCCAAATCACACCCTGTTGTGTGGCTTCCTCGGGGCCTCAGACCTAAGTCTGCTTAATTCTCAAGCACAGTCATTTCCCAATGCACCAGGAACCCCAAACATGGATGCCCACGTGGGTGTCCAGGACGCATCAAGCGCATCCTGCCCCACCTGAACGGGTCAGCACTCCCCTCAAACTTCACTTCCACTGCAAATGCCACAGGGTCCGAAGAAACGAGGGTAATTGCCAGGAGACGATGACAGGTCAGTACCATGGGGAACGCATAGGGCAGGGGAGGGCACCCAAGCAAAGAACCCCAAGAACAAACAACAGCGAAGCAGGTGAAGAACCACGAGGACACGTCATCAGAGAAAACAGGAAAGGGGGTGTCAGCGGGACAAAGGCTGCCAGCCTGGTCCTCGAGGGTGTTCCCTGCCGCCAGGTATAGCCCGCAGCACTTTCCAGCTGAGCAAACTGCACCCCTTTGGCATGGCTCCACATGGATGATCCACAGCTTTGCTGGCTAGCCTGTCCAGGCAAGATGGGTTGTGGCTGGTTGGTTGATTGGTTAACTGGTTTTGGGCTGGTTGATTTTGTTTGTTTGTTCTTTGCTTGGCTGGCTTTTGATTGGTTGATTTGATTTTGGTTGGTTGGTTGGCTTTTGGTGGGTTAATTTATTTTCAGCTGGTTGGCTGGTTGACTGGTTGAACAGTTGGTTAGTTGGTTGAGTGGTTAATTGGGTATTTGGTTGGTGGGTAAATGGATGATCAGTTGGGTTGGTTAGCTGGTTTTATCCTAAATGACAAAATTTTGATCCTCTCGTCTAATAGGAAATTTTCTGCTTTCACCAGTGAGTGAAAAATCTGAATTGAGCACTTTTTCAAGTGGCACAATGGTAAAGAATCCACCTGCAATGCAAGAGATGCAGGAGACATTGGTTTGATCCCTGGGTCAGGAAGATCCCCTTGAGAAGGAAATGGCAACCCCCTCCAGTATTCTTGCCTGAAGAATCCCATGGGCAGAGGAAACTGGCGGGCTACAGTCCATGGGGTCACAAAGAGCTGGACACGACTGGGCTCACACACACACAAACACAGAGGAGACACAATATATGAATTTAATTTATATCACTTCTGGTCTCTATTTTCTTGGCGCAGAAGAAAAAGGGGGAGAAAAGAACTTAGGTGGTGTGGTTTATGTTTCTGCCTTCCCATCCAATCACATTTATTCCCATTCAATGGACATCCCTCACAGTGTGAGTAGCTTGTCAGTTATGTGTGAGTGTAGCATTTTAAAATAGTAGTTTAATACAAATAGCCCCTAAATGCAAGGCAATGACTTTATCCAGCTCTCCACCAAAGAGATACTCACCAGTCAGAGTGCTGTAAGCCTCTGAGAGATCACACTGCAAAGAAGTTTTTAGCTGCTTTGAGGAATTATCAAAAGAAAACTGGCTTATTCAAGACTTCCGTCTTCACAAAGAATTTAAATCCCACATAAGGAGCTCCTCAACTAGCCCATGAGGGGTGCTCTTTCCATGGGTGTTAATTGGTCCTGAGCAGCAGATGGGACATACGCCAGCAAGACGTGCCCAGCCCTATCCTGCTCTCAGGGATCTTAGTGAATTTCCCACAGAAATGCGTCCTCACACTGGACTAGTGGACAATCCAGAGATGCTCCTGCCCCTCACTCATCCCTCCAGTAAACACTGCCTGAACAGGATGCACCAGGATCTGTTCTGAGCCCCAGAAGCTGAGGGATAACAAGCCACGTGCCCATGGTGTTGGAGACTTGCAGACTCCAGATGGCTGCAAACCCTGGGCTGGTTCCACCGTGAAGTCAGCTTCTGGGCTGGGCCCTTTGATGTTCACTTAGGTGGCTCAGGCCTGCATGTTTGACAAACATCACCCCACGCCCTGGAAGCCATGCATGGCATGTCAAGGAGCAGCAGGCCGGCTCTGGAGGGACCTTTAAACAGAGCAGTAGAGAGCGGCCGGCCCCCTGACGTGTCCTTCACAGCACGGGCCCGCGCGGCCTCTGCCAGAGCTGGTCCCGGTCCCGGGCCGCCAGCCCCACGTGCGCGGTGCAGAGGAGAAGCTGTCGCCCATGTTTATGCATGCTCTCTAGTCAATTAGCTCAGAAGCAGTTGGAGGCCCAAGTTCAGAAGTAAAATTCAACCCAGGAGTCTTTTTTAAAAAATCCCTCTCCCAGTGGGAGATTTCTGGAAACAAAAGCAAACCCATTTAACTTATTATTGAAATTGATTATCCATTCCACAAGACTCTGGGTTGCCGTTTGCCTGAAAAGAAGGCACAGGACTGATTAAGTCAGAGGGAAAATGGGCCGGAACCAGGCGGGACTTTTCAGTGGGAGACCCCTCCCGAATGACTGCCGGCCACCCTCCACCCTGTGCCCAGGACTGCGGGGAACCAGAGCAAACGTGCAAAGGGTACGGGACTCGAAAGAGCCCTCCTGTGGGCACTGCCACCCCCACTGGCACCAGGGCTCCCGGGCCAAGCTCAAGATGCCCACCCTGAGCTGGCAGAGGAGGCTGGTGGAGCTCTTGCCCATCACCCACAGGACCGTCAGTGCGGCTGGGGCAGCTCCGTCAACCCAGAGAGGAGGGTGCACTGAGCCAGCATGTTTGAACAAGTGAATGAGCTGCTGGGGACTCATGGGAAAGGAAAGCGGGGGCTGGAGGAGACCCTCAGGGATCACACACCCCAGGGGCTCCAGGTAAGCGGAGTCCCTCCCACCAGCTCCCACAGGGACGCTACCATCCACATGGTGGCTCTGCTCAGAGGGGCTGGACTGGAAACACGAGCTCCGTCCCCAATAGCTTATTAGCACCTCCCACAATGACCTGCGTCGGATCACATCCAAGCCAAAAGACCGCTCTCGCCGCGCCCCCGGGCCAACAGAACGCTGAGTGGAGAGCTGCCGGTCCATCCACGGCAGCCCAAGGACAGGGCTGCTCGCATCTGTCCCGGGGACTCGGGGGGTGGGGCACTTGGCTGGCGATCCACGAGGGACAAACTGTGATCAGGGCCGGAACCCACATCCTCGGGGGAGACCCGTTCCAGACTGGGCGCGTGCTTTAATTCCTCCGTCTGTGCCCCGAGCTCCGGAGCAGGCCGGCTTTGTGCGGGGCCCCTTGGGCAGCAACCTCACACACACACTGGAACCCAGCCCTCACGATGGAAAGGCGTGGACCCTCCGTGTCCTGCAGGAGAGGTCAGGAGAGCGGTCCCAGGTCCTGGGGTTTCCAGATCCCGACACAGCCAGTGACCCTGGAGGACAGGGTGGCCGAAGGGGTTGTGTGTACTTCACCGAGAGAAGTGCAGGGAAGAGGCTGGGGACACGAGCGATCAAACCCGTCCATCCTGAAGGGACTCAACCCCGAATATTCACTGGGAGGACCGATGCTGAAGCTGAAGTGCCAGCACTGTGGCCGCCTGACGCGAAGAGCCAACTCACTGTAAATGATCCTGATGCTGGGAAGGATTGAGGGCGGGAGGAGAAGGGACGACAGAGAATGAGATGGTTGGATGGCATCACTGACTCATTGGACATGAGTTGGAGCAAGCTCCAGGAGACGGTGATGGACAGGGGAGCCTGGCGTGCTGTGGTCCATAGGGTGGCAGAGAGTCAGACACAACTGAGTGACTGAACAGCTACAATCACGAGTGACAAGCAGCAGGGTGCCCGGGGGCCTGGGCCCTCTGCACCCTCTCCTTCAGCGACACGGGGGTCCCAGAAGGGGGTTGACCCGGTGTGGACCGGCGTGGGCAGGGAGGACTCTCTATAGCCAGAGTAGCCAAAGCCGGCCTGGAAGGAGGAGTCTGTGAGCCTAACGAAGGAGAGATGACAGCCTTTAGTGATCAAATGCATCAATTAATCATGATGCCACTTCAGAAAAATAAGGTTCCCAGCTGCAGTCAGGACTGCACTCCAAGGCTGAACTGGGAAATTAATGAGACTATTTACAGAAGGAAGGGCGGGACTGGGGGGCCGCCCTGGAGACTGAAGCCCGAGCCTGGGACGGAGGGAAGGCACAGCCGCGCCTAGCGGGGGCAATGGGAAGAGGGGTGCTGGAGCCGCGGGAGGGCGCAGCGGTGGAGGGGGCTGGGGTCGGCCAGAGACGGGCGGGGACGCACCCCGTTCTGCTCCTTCCCCGCGTCCCTGCAGAGCTCCCGTAGCTGCAGCCGCAGGAGGCAGGGAAGGGCGAGGCAGGGGCCTCGGGCCCCTGTGTGTCTCCTACTCGGTCCCCTCCTGAGGGCCTGGGCGGGGGTCGGGGTGGGGTTCCCCACAGCCGCTGCCCAGGACAGGGGGCCAGGCTCTGCCAGCCCACCCCGGGTAACCGCTGAGGACAGGGACAGGGAAGGGCTGGCCTTGCTGCGGGCGGCACCAAGGTGCTGGGTCCCGTCCCCACGGGGCCCTACCAGGCTTGCAGAGGCAGGCCTTGCTTCCCTGGGTTTGCAGATGACGCTGCGAGCTGTTTATGGTACATCAAGTGCGTGACGGACGGAACCAGGGTCCTGAGGCAGTGCTCTGCCCGCCCGTCGGGGCTCCTACAGCGTTTCGGGAGCCCCTCTTCTTCTCAGAAACAGAGGGAGCCGAGGTGTCTGTAATGGGGGCACCCTGGTGTCCAGCACACAGCTGGAGCCCACAGCACCATCGCCTCCCTCACTGGACACCAGGGACGGACACGCTGTCCACGGGTCCTCAAAAGCCACCAGCACACGTTGCTGCTGACTCGATGGAGGGATGAAAAGATGCTTGGCCAGGCCACAGGGCCCTCCCTGCGCTGGGGCCAGCGCCAGTTCTTCCGGGTCACCCATGAGGACAAAGGGCACCTCCCGTTCCCCATCTGACCTGTAGGTTGGAGGATAGCGCCTCACCCTAGAAACTGTGCGGGTGACCGTACCTGAAAAAAGGGTCTTTGCAGATGTGATCAAGGTAAGGATGTCTACATGAGATCAGCCTGGGTTACCCACGTGAGCCTTTATAATGTCTCATAATAACAACTGTCCTTAGACTCAAAGACAGAAGAGACACATGGGAAGGGGAGGCCGCTCGAGGACAGAGGCAGAGACTGGACGATGCAGCCACAGGCCAGGAGAGCCTGGAGGCCGCGAATCTGCAGGATACAAGGAGGGACCCTCCCCCGACCCTCCAGAGGGAGCAGAACCCCCGACACCCTGATTGTGGATTACGGCTCCAGAACGATGAGCTCCGCCCACCATTGTGGTCATAGGTTACATTCAGCCCCAGGACACTGAAATGATCCTGGAGGTCGTCCCCCTGTAGAAACCAGTAGAGTCTGGGCTGGGCCTTACAGGAAACCAGAAGTCCCTTCTGCAGCTCAGAACTCTCTGCGGGGTCTAGAGAAAGACAGGCAGGCTGGGCTCTCTGACCTGGAGAATCGCAGAGCCTCAGGTCTCAAGACAGGGGTCAGAAGTGTGAACTCAGCGCCTGACGCTCTGAGACTCTTGACTCAGGGAGCCATTGTCACCAGAGGTTTAGAAACAAGACCAGGAGCCCCGAGGCCGCAGGGAGGACAGCTGAGAGCAGAAGGGACCAGCGCCCAGCTCTGTAAGGCTGACACACCCGCGACACAAATAAACCCAGCGCCAAGCACGTGACGGAAGGAGCCAGCCGGCCGTTTCGTATTGATAAACGGCTCATTAATACGAAACTTGCTCCATTTAGTATCGCTTATTGCCAATTAGCAGTAATGTCCCCACCACACTTTAGACGACTGCAACTTAGTGGTTACCCATTTTCCTGGGGCCAGCATGGCCCAGGGCTGCCGTGTGGCATCTCCAACCTGACCAGCTGAACCTTGCAGAACACCACGCCCCAAGCGAAGAGACCTGGAACCTGAGAACTGCCCACACGCTAGGCTGCAAGGCAATCCTCGGACACCCTGCAGCCACGGGAACCTGCGACATTCCGAGTTCCCAGCCCACTTTTCAATACAGCCACCGATTCCATCTCTCTCCCCAGGTGATGAATGATAGCAAGTCTGTGTCACCGAGTGAACAACGGCATTGTGCTACCGAGAGTTATGGGGCACATAAAGCTATCTCTCTCCGGGCCCCAACAGATAGCGGGAGTCATGGCAGGGTGTTCAGCAATCTCAGCAGGGTAGAAATGTATTGATTTATGTTTCAGGCATCAGGCAGTTTACACGGGTGGTTATCAGAAAACATGACCCCAAAACCTGAGCTGGTCCACAATGGGGGCTCCAGGAATGTCTCCTGAAAACGTGACATAACCCTCCTCAAAGGGTGTGGACAGGCGGTCAGAGCTGTGTTCTAGCTCTCTAGAGAGATGAGTCACTGGGTCCGGAGGGGTGTCCCTTCTCAGAGCCTGAGTTTCCCCATCCGCACAATGGAGCCATACCAATCGATACTCCTCAAATGAGATGAGAGCATTTCCTCCTCCACAAGAAGGAGCTGGCAGAGCTGTGGGGAGGCTCCTGCTGCCCCACACAGAGTCACTGGGTCTCCCCACCCCCACCCCCACCCCAGGCCCGCCGGCCACACGCTGCACCACACACATACGCACGCACGGACTCGCGCCGCCCAGGCACCTGGACACAAGCGGGCTTGCACGTGTGCACACACCATGGAGGCGTCACACAGAGCCGACGCCTTTCTGCTGTCTCCCCGGTGGACTGTGAGCCCCGAGTGCCAACAGCGGGGGCACGTCTCCCCCCTCGGGCACCCCCACACAGGGCCCAGGGCCCGGCTCCCGCAGGCACATGGGTCAGGGGGCCAGCACCCTACACCCGTGGAAAGCAAAAGTTCTAAAATGCACCCTGAAGACGCCCCTGAGTCCCCACTCTCTGTGAGTAGAGGGCATCCCTCCTGGGAACCTGCTCTGTTGTAGCCTGACCTTGACCTTGGAGAGGGCGTGGCCACGGGCCTGACCGGACCAGGTAGGTGGCCCCCAAGATCAGAGTGCTCTCCAGGGCTGAGAGCAGAACGAAAGAGACAGAACAAGGAGGCAAAGCTCCATTTCTAGCGCTGGAGTGGGAGGCCACGTGGGGAGGGGGGAGGGGGGGAAGGGGCCCCATGGGAAGGAGTGGGGGAGGGGGGCCACATGGGAAGGGGTGGGGGAGGGGGGCCACGTGGGAAGGGGCGAGGGAGGGGGGAGGGAGGGCGGAGGGAGGGGGGAGGGAGGGGGGAGGGACCTCGTGGGGAGGGGTGGGGGAGGGACCACGTGGGAAGGGGGAGGGAGGGGGGCGGGGCCCCATGGGAAGGGGTGGGGGAGGGAGGAGGGGCCACGTGGGAAGGGGTAGGGGAGGGGGGAGGGAGCCTCGTGGGGAGGGGTGGGGGGAGGGGGTCACGTGGGGAGGGGTGGGGGAGGGGCCACGTGGGAAGGGGGGGCCTCGTGGGAAGGGGTGAGGGAGGGGGGAAGGGACCTCGTGGGGAGGGATGGGGGAGGGGCCACGTGGGAGGGGGTGGGGAGGGACCCTTGTCTTCTCTGAGACCTGAGAGGTGGGGAAGGAACACTCACATTCTTGTTTTACAAATGAGGAAGCTAAAGCCTGGAACATTCTTGGCAACCCTTCCAGACGGCCCTCCTGCCGGGGTGCAGACCCCGGAATCTGCCCGGGGTTTTGCTCCCAAATAGTGAGCTGTGTTGGTGCAGTTAGGTGGACGGTGCCTGGGGCCTGGGCGTGGTGGGTTCGAGTCCACGCCCCCCCTTCCCGTGTTCTCACCACCCGGCCCACCCCCCGCCCGCGCCAGGCTAAGTTCCGGGCCATGCAGCCCGGGGTCCCCGCCGGCCTCAGGAAGTGCCTCCCGGTCCCGAGCTCTGAGTCTGTCCCAGTCGCCACTCGGGCAGACCGGCTGGCCCTGCGCGGACTCCGCCCTCAGACTGCGCTGCGAAGGGCCTTCGGGCTGTGCCCGTGAAGGGCAAGCCCTTCCTCTGCCTTCTCTTGTGCCCGTGGCCCGGCGGACACCAGCAATACTGGCCGTGTGCCCAGAAACGTCTGACGTCCACCGAGCACGGTGTCTTCCAAGGCCTCCGGGGGACCCTCCTCCTGGGGCTGGGGGGCTCAGAAAGCTCCTCGCGTTAGGCCTGGAGGGTGGGCTCACCCTACGCTCAGAGCGTCCGCGCCTGCCCCGCAACGGTGCTGTGTGCAGGCCAGCTCCCCCGAGGCCGGCGTGACCCCACGAGTGAGTAGAGAGGGGCGTGGGGGGTAAGGGGGGCCCACCCCACCTGGGGAGCCTCCAACTGGCCTCAGCGGACACCCGGCCTCGGTGGCCTCAGCCAAAGCCCTCCAGAGGGGTCTCTGAGGAAGGCGATGGGAAGCAAGTGGACGTGGTGAAAGCCAGGCCTCCCCAGGCCTGCAGACGTCCAGCCGACACGCAGCAGACACCCTGGACCAGGCCCACGCAGCAGACGCCCTGGACGGGCCCAGCAGAAGGATGGGCTGGGCTCACGTTAGGACCCTAGCCTGTCTGCCCTCACGAGGGGAGCAGGTGCCAGGTGAGCCTGCGTCCATCACCCACAAGCCTGGCAGGATACAGACTTGGTGTCAAAACCACAAAAGGAAGACTTTCTGGGATGGCTGATCTCACCAGGCCAGCTCCCAGCCTTGACCCCTCCTCCGCCTGAGAATGAAATCAGGACTCCGAGGGGCTCCACCCCTGCCACTGCCCCTCCCACCTGAACCCCTCATCCCAGCTAAACGGGCAGGGGCCTGGGGCAGGGCTGGGGCTGGTCGGCCAGCACGAATCTGAAACAACTTCCGCAATAGGGTTAGACATCGCACCCACCGGTTTCGTCGGCCGACTCATTTGAAAGCTGCCCCCTAGACATTCCATCCAATTATTTAAATCCCAGCCTCTTGGCTCTCCATGAAGATTGGACAGGATTGGACATTTATTAGCTAACTGAATGGCTGTAATGAGATAGCAAATCCAGAGGAGCAGAAAATTAAATGTTCCTGAGTTATCTTATTGAAATTTCCCTTCTACGGCTTTTATTGGAGGCGACAGTGCCAGAATTTCAAAGATGCATTTGAAGAGACTGCTTTATGGGGTTACCCTGTGAAAGCCGAAGCCATCAGGACGCAAGCTGCCCGCAAGCCGCCGGCCTCGCCCGCCTCGTACCCCTGGGTGAGGCGGGGACGCCAGCCTGCATCCCTGCCGGTGTTTGGCAGCATCTCCTGCGCTCCTTACTGGCCCCCAGGGGACCCAGAACAAATGCCAGTGTGCCCAGCGGACGGTTCTGCTGATGCAGACATTGCATTTTATTAGGAGAGTTCACTATTTTATTCATTGAATTTTGATTACTTATTATCATACTGAGATACTCTGATTTCATAAGCAAGGCAGGACTCAACCACAAGGAAGATGCCGTGGGCACGGATGTGAGCTTCCCTTCATAACCAGGACCCCCACCATCCCAGGCGCAGGGTGGACACAGGAACGGCGTTAGGAGGAGGACGCAGGCTGGGAGGGGGCAAGGAGCACCGTATGGGGCGCTGTTTGAAGCTCCAGCCCCAGCAATGCACCTCTCGGGGCCAGACACTTTGAGCCAGACTCAGGGGGCCCTGCCAGGCTTCCCACCCCCACCCCTACCCAGGTCAACCTGTCTAGAAAATTTCACCCGATCCCTCGTGAGTGCCTGATTTCCCCTGCAGACCACGCAGTGTTAGGAATGGAAGCATCAGCAGCATGACCTGTCCCCTGTCTTAATTTGTGGAGGAGACAGAGTGATGCCATTAGAAGTGCAGTGATTCTCACGGTTCCCCCGGAAACGAGAGAGGACCGCTGCAGGGCCACAGGGGGAAGCGCCGGCGTCCAGGAGGAGGCGGGAGGGAGGGAGGGCGGGCCCTCAGCCCGCGTCGGGGCCCCTCAGTGAGGGGGCCGTGAGGCAGGACAGGCAGGTGTGGGGCCGGCCGGTGTGATAATGGTGCAGGCCTCGGGGCGAGGCGGCCCTGGCCCTGGCTGGTTTGGGGTGGCAGGCGCCAGCTTGCTCTGTGAGAGGCACACGAGGAGGGCTTGGCGTGATGGACTCCGATTGGTGGGTTTGCATCTGAAGGACAGGTCAGCGAGCCAGTTGCTTAGGATCCCTAGGAATTAGCTTCCTGGGAGGGGCATCTCTCCCAGCCAGCAAGGCCCCCCAAGATGTCAACCACCACAAAACACAGAAAATGAGGACCGTGATTAATGCACAGCACCGCTCCCTTGCTCCCACAGCAAAGGGTCTACTCCGTTTTAGAGAGAAGTCTCCACAGCTGAGAACACAGGGCTGACGTACAGACAGGACATTGCCAGAGTGATGGCTGGGATAATGAGGGACTCAGAGGAGGGGTCAGGGAAAATGGTCCTGTGTGTCTGGGCCTGACGCGTCCCTGGACAGCCAGGGAGCTTGCGTTGGGTGTGCTGGGTGTGGGGACAGAGGGCTGTGCCTGGGCAAGTAGACAGGGGCCGGGAGAGCCCGTGGGGGCAGGCTCCACTCACGCCAACACCCGCCGAGCCCTGCTCTGAGCCTCTGCGGGCGGGGCGTGGGGTGGAGCGTGAGCTCAAGCCAGTGCCACCAAGCCCTGCCTGGCCACCTGGCTGTCCTCAGGGAGACAGACACACGTGCAGCATCACACATGCTCACAAAGGCAGCTGCAGAGGCCCTGCACACAGTGGGTCCTCAGCCCTGGGTGAGTTCGCTTCTCCATTGTGGACAAGGTGCTTCCCCAAGGGGAAGGCGTTCAGGCAGAGACTGAAGATGAAAGGACCAGCCTGCTGTGAACCGAGAGCCTCGGGGCCCAGTCAGGGTGGGGGGGGCTCTGGTAACTCTCAGCCCGCTCGTACGCAGGAGGGAGAAGGTGGTCCCAGGTGATGCTGGAGAAGCAGGCCGTGATGGGAAGGTCAGACCTGGCCCCCAGCCTTTGACGGATTTTCAGCAGCTCCACCGTCCTCGAGGGTTAGCCCAGCGGTGTATGAGGAGCAGAGTGGAGCAGGGCAGGTGGGTGGGTGTACTGGGGTGTCCAGGGGAATGCCGTGGTGGGTTGGACTAAGAGGTGAACCCATGACCTGCTGGAGCGGCGAATGCCAGGCCTGCGGTCAGTCAGACATGGTGGGTGGGGCGGCCCGCCGTCCTGAGTTTTCTCCTGGACGCCTAGTGTGGACGCCTGAACTGGTCTCCTCTCACGGCTGTAACACATGACCACAGACTGAGTATCTTTCCAGAGGCTGAGAGCCTTCCAGGTGGGAAGTTCTGCATTCCTTCTGGAGTCTCCGGGGGACCATCTGTCTCCTGGCCTTTTCCAGCATCTCCAGTCCACCTGCGGCGCTTGGCTTGCGGCCTCCCCCTCCATCTTCAAAGTCAGCGATCACACTATGTCTCCTCCCTGACTCTGACCCCCGCCTCTCTCCCACGAGGACCTTTGTGATGACGTTGGACCCACCCGAATAACCCAGGCCCATCTCCCCATCTCAACATCCTTCACTAGTTGTATCTCTAAAGACCGTAATTCCAAATAAGGTCGCGTTCAGGGTTTCCGGCGGATGAGCACTTTTGTGAGACATGACGTGACCCCTACGGATGGAAAACACGGTGAAATGGGAGATGCAGACAGCACCAGGAGCACAGTGTACCCAGGAAAGGACAGGCCATTAACTCCTCCCCAGCTGTTCTAGAGAGCCAAGAGTCCCTGCCGGGGAGGGAAGGGGCAGGGGAGGTGAGTGCGAGGCTCCGAATTCTAAGCAATACAAAGTTAACTGCGTGAGTTTCACCAAGAACTTTTATGAAGTTGCATCCATCTGACACCCATTCCTGCGTTCTGTTGACGCCTGCTAAATCTGTCCACACTTGGGGCCGGGAAGAGTCGTTCTAGCTTCGTGCATCACACAAGACATCTGTAAATTGGATACTCTTTTCCTCCCTTTAAAAAATAATTTCCCTCAACCGTGATACGCAGACAATTTTACACCGAGGAGTCCTGGCCGCAAGGCTGGAAATGCTGAGTGTGAGTGGAAAAGGCAGATGTGAAATGATTCCCCCAGTCACTGAGGTGCTTTCTGGAAAATGCAATCAAATACTTGATAACTTGCTAATAGTACAGTTATTAAACAGGCTGCCTTCATCTTTCCCAGAGAGCAAAAAAAATGTACAAGAATTTGCAACTCAATGGAAAATGGGAGATTATGAAAACAGGCCTCTTGTAGTTAATATTTATAGCGCTTTACGCTTCTAAAGGGTTCATGATCCCCTTTGAGCTCCTGTCCGCCCCGACCAGCTCCTGGGAAGATTCCTTCCAAAGACTGGGATGTTGATGACTCCACCCCCACACATATTTGCTGGGTCTGCTCCAGGTGGGGCAATCCTGGGAGCCCCGGGATCCAGGGACATGTGCAGACCTGCCCCCAGGCTGACTCTCACCAGTGAGGCAGCCTCCTGACCCTGAGCCAGTTAGACTCTCGTGCCTCAGTTTCCCTGTTCCCAAAGTGGGAATGAAACTAGCGGCATACTCGAAGGGTGAGGCAACGAGGTGGTACACACAGGACCTGCTCAGAGGAGGTTCTGAGATGGTGAGTCTAGATCAACTTCAGTAGGACTTTTGAAGTCAAGGGTGGGGGAAGGACAGCCCATCGCCCTTGGACTAGAACACTCCAGCTGGTACAGAAAACTACTGCCCCTCTGAAGGGGAAGGAAGGTGGGAACGGCAGGGATCACGTGCCAGTGATTGCCAAAGGGAGGGACCAGGGCTCCTTTACCTAAATCAGATGATTGGCTTGGAGATGTTCAAAGTCACTCACTTATTCGTTCATCAGAATATGCAGGTGCCTTGCTAGACACAGAACATCAGTGTTCCAAGGGCTCTCGTGGCTCCGCTGGTCCAGCACCCGTCCCTCCTCCAAGCTGGGCCTTCACCCTCCCTCCACGGCCAGCATTCTACAGATTAGTAAACTGAGGCTCGGGGAAATAATGTGGTCATCCAGGCAGACACAAGAACCCTGCTCTCTGGAACCTGCTCCTCCATGCACTGCCACCCCAGATGCGAGCACCCCACAGGTGGAGGCTTCCTTTCAGAGTCTTTTTGAGCCAAGTTCCTGGAACCTTCTCACCCATTAACCTGCCTGCCATCACCCCCTGGAGAGGAGTCCTGGGGTGTCTCCAGGACCAGCACAGCCCCTGGGGCAGAGCACGCAGGCAGGGAGCGTCTGCCGGTGCGATGAGGCAGGGAGCAGAGCCTCATCCAGGGTCCGCCTCTGCCCCGGGACTGTTCTGCACCTCGCGGCATCTCAGAGCCTCCACATTCTCACCCCCACGCCCGCCTTGGCCCCGATGAGCTGGTGACTCCGTGAGCTACAGCCCTCCCTCAGGACTGGTCTCCTCAGCGGCAATACCAGCCCTCTTCATCTCCATAGCAACCAGTCACCCTCACAGAGCTATCACTGATGCTGTTGGAAGGATTACCGTCTTGATTTTACAGATGAGGAGACT